>NC_047112.1:75053210-75390710 GCF_902500255.1 Thalassophryne amazonica
CGATGTTTAATATTGTGATATTACCGATTGACGTGATATTTTCTGAGCCAGTATATCGTCCAGCAAAATTTATCGTGACAGGCCTATCTGTGACACCTCTGTTGCCTACACAAACCTAGCTTCTCACATTATTTCTAAACAGGGTGAGACCTAGTCATAAATCCGTAAATTCAGTGATCATATGCTCTCATGCTCATAGAGTGTCCAGTGAAGCGTTTGACGTTATGCGCCTGTGGATCATCGTGGTGCTCTGTGCCCTTCGGCTGGCTCTCACCCGTTACCACTTGCAAGCCTACCTCAATCTGGCTGAGAAGTGGGTGGAGCAGATGAAGAAGGAGGCGGGGCGTATTGCTGCGATTGACATTCAGAGGAAGGTAAGATACACACAAAGTCAGGTCTGAGAGCTTTCACAGGTGCTGCACTTCTGTCTGTTTCTGGGTATCAATGTTTTCTTTTGTTTTCCCTCCTCTCTTGTAAGATTTTCCATTTTAAACAAGAACTTATTAAATTTTATAGAGGAGATGTTTCCTGTTTGCACACAGTAAAAGCAGATTTCTGTTTTTTAGGTCACACGTGTGTTTTGCTATTTGACTGTTGTTACTCTGCAGTATCTTCTTCCTGTTCTGCTCATTCTTTTCTCCACGCTGTCCTTCAAAGCTCTTGGTAAGTAAAGCGCCATTCTGCTGTTATCAGGAGCAGTGTGTCAAAAAAAAAAAAAAAAAAAAAGCCACAGGTGAACTTTGTAAATTAGAACACTGGCTTTGATGCATGATTAGCTTTGTACTAAATAAGTATTTTTTTTTATTAATTATGAGTGTATATTGTTTATTTGTTTGATTCACCGTGGGATTTTGTAGTAATCAGTAACTCTCATAATTAAGCATTTTCCCAATCAGTTTTTTTTTTTTTTTTTGGGCTTCTTCAGTTTTGCTCGGGTTCACCACAGTGGATTAGGTATGGCTTTACATGTTGATTTGCTTCCTGAGGCAGCCCCACATGAGCATTGAGATTGGGGAGTGGGCCGCTTTGAACCAGGAGCCTCTGTTTGAATGGCATAGATTGGTTTATTTAAAGGCTATGTGTAGAAAAAAATTAACCGCAAAACACTAAAATGCATTATTGACTACCTGTTCCTTTTTTTTAAGCGTGTTACAGAAATCTGTTGGAGGAGCAGTTTTTAACCACTCAGTGGTTGTTTGGCTTATTTTTGATTTCCAGCATCATCATAATCAAATCAGCCTTGTGATGTGTTGTGCGTGCGTGCTTGCATAATGTACTGAGGTGGAATATAACCTCAGTGTGGATAAAGCTTCTGAAAACTGTATTCATCAGCGAAGTTCTTAAAATATTTATTTATTATTGTTATTATTAAATATTTATTTGCTGAACTACATCAGTGACGTGTCGCAGAACCAATGGTCCCCCCTAAAAATCGGTTCACCCTGGTTTCACTGCGCATGCATCATTTCGGAGCATCGGCAGTATTTCACAGATTATCACCTCGTTTCTGCTTAAAACTGCACTCCAGCCATCTTCTGTCTCAGCGACAGATATCTGAAGCTTTTGTACAACAATCATTTCCACATAAATTCAGCATTATTTCATCATAAAAGATGGCGGAAACAATCAGAGCGCAGCAGCCATGATGAGCTGCTAGCTGATGCGTTCACTGCGCCTCCGTCATTTCAAAGCGTCACAGATTATTACCTCATGTCTGCTTATAATAGATTTTAGAATGATTTAAGAGGTTTTACCTTGTCATTTGATGTCTAATAAACCCATTATTCTCTTTGATCGCTTTGCATGAAGAGTCCGTCTCAGACGAGTTGCTGAGCTCTGAAATGACGCATGCGCAGTAGAGGCAGGACGGACCACTTTTTAGTCGGGGACCGTTTGGTCTGCTACACCAGGTTTTATGCAGCAAACATCAGGTTTTATTGTCGCCAAAAAAAAAATTTGGGGGGGGTAGTCGTATAACTTACATTTATTTTAATAAATCATTCTAAGTGTCAAAATGTTGACCTTTCAGGGGCCTTGTCCTGGGGTGTGGTTCCAGAGGAGGCCCCTGCAGTGACACCAGCAGTGGTTATGCCCACAGCAGCACCTGTGTTTTCTGATGGTGTGGATGAAGATGGGATGGAAGACATGGAGGAGGACATTCAAGCCACGGTAGCGCACCTGTCGGGACTCTTCGCTGCATTTCGGTCTGTCCTCACTCCCCTTTTCTTCCGAGGTCTCTTTGCCTTCTTCACCTGGTGGGTGGCTGCCTGCCAAGTAATCAGCTCTCTGTTCGGGATCTACTTTCACCAGTACCTTATGCACAACTAGCTGGCAGAAACGGTGTCACATTTTGTTACACTTGGAGCATGTCCAATTTTTGCAAAGTTGTTGGAGAGGAGGCGTCCAGAGGGGATGTTTTGTTAAACCACAGCTTTGGGTATTTGGCATCTTGTTTCGGCTATGAAGCATTTTCATCTGGATGTTATAAAATCAGATGGGTGATGAATGCTGGCATTTACAATATTAGTCTCTGAGTAACAGGCTGCTCATATGAGTAAGAAAAAGGGTAAAGTGACACAAAGAGCCTCAGTTAAAACTGCTGACAATGGAAAGAATGTGACTTGGAAGAAGGTGCAAGCCACAATACTTATTCAGATTTACAGAGAGAAGCTTCAGAGGAGACCATCTGCACCTTTATGACAGGTCTGACCTATAGATAAGCGACAACAGAGGAACCCGAATAAATGAGTGGAGGAACAACCAAAGTCCTATCCATAGGGTAGGGTTTGAGGAAATTGATGTAAATCAAACTGTAGCCTTTTCAGTCACCACATCCTAACCCAGTGAAAACTGAACAGAGAATTTCAACCAACAGATTAGGAGTGCTTTTTGCAACCATTATTGAAAAGGCCACATGAGGGGATATTCTTTAGAAGACTGGTCTTGCGTCCCACCAGAAGAGTTCCAGAAATCTGAAGACTCTATGCCAAAGTACACTGAAGCCATTAGGCTAGCACGTGGTTGCCTAACACCTACCGCGACCCTTTTATTTTGGTTTTTCCTTTAATTAAACTCACCTTTGTACATGGACTATGGCAAAGCATCAGTGGCATATCAGAAACACATTTTATTTACTTTGAGCATGCTCACTACACCTTCATCAATATATCCTGCACTCATTGTAAGACCTTACCAAGTGGTAACAGTTTTTTTTTTTTAAAATCTTAAAACTGATTAAAAATACTTCTGTGTGGCTTAGTGGTTAGCACTGATGCCTTACAGCAAGAAGGTGGTGAGATCGCTTCCTGCCCTTTCTATGTGGAGTTTGTATATGTGTGTGGGTTTATTCTTCTCTACAAGAGTCAAGACAGAAGTCAGACTACCAGAGCAAGAATTTTAGCTGAGGAAGCTTCTGTGATTTGAAGTGAAACGTCCTCACGTCAAGCAACCCAGTCCAGTCGAAGATTCAAGCTTCTCTACTATATGTGTGTGGGTTTCCTACAGGTGCTCCAGTTGCCTTCCACAATTTAAAGAGCAAAAAACAAACATGGGTCTGCTCCTGACTAAGGCAGCGTCTCTATGTTTGGAGTTGGTCCCTGGGTGCCAGACTCTGGCTGCCCACTGCCCCTAGTGGTTGGAGTGTGTCTAACTAATTAGGATGGGTTAAATGCAAAAGACAAATTTCATTGTATGTATGTACAATGACAGTGAAGGCTCTTCTACTTCTACCTGCCACTCCTGTGCGCCATATGGAGGTGTTATAATTCACATAATGTTTCTATGCAGATAGCTAAAATGCATGTTAGATATTAAAAAAGAAAAGGAAGAAAAAAAAAACCGCTCTGCACTTTGAGGACCACTTCAAGTGCCACCAATTTGATATAATTTGTGTCCAAAATGGGTTAAAGCATAGGTAAAGTGTGTTTAGACCTCTCTTTTTCAGTTTTAGGGTTTAAAAAAATAGTTGTGACTAGTATAACATATACTCGAATATTTTGTGCTTAAACGGCAAAATGGTCCATGCGTTCTTTTAAATCTGCCATCCAAATAACATAGATTCACGGTTGATGCAGCTCAACCTAGATTTCATCATACTGGGTCATATGGTAACTGTCGGAATACAAAAGTCTACAGGTCCTGTTAACTAATCAGCTGAGGTTTAGCTTGGCATGTCCTGGCTTCAGATAAAAGCCAGTTTGTGGGTACATGAACTGAACTGGGCTTTACCCCTCAGGTTATGCTTCCCTGGATCTCTGCGCTGCTTGCTGTTGTTGTAGGCAAATCCAGTAAGAGAAAAAAGGACACCCAGTTTGTATATTCTGGCAGTGGAGATTTTAATCATTATGATGAGTCATTAACACAAAGGGCCACATTGATTGACATTAAACGGTGCTTAAAATTTATTAATCAAGTCATCTCCCAAACTATAATTTATCAGCTACCATTATTATCTTATCTAACAATTTATCAAATATCAGAATTTTCCTCCGTATTGAGCAGATCCTTGAGTCTTGTAAACGCAACTCCTCCAATGTCTCACAGTGGTACCACAACATACAGTATGAATAATTTTCAAGATTTGAAGGAAAATAATTGGTCTAATGCCTTCCAGAGCAGGTAACTGTTTTTTAAAACTTAACAATTACATGAACGTAAGTTGAAGTTTAATTCAGGTACTTCCTACCATGCATTGCCACCAATATATTCCACCTGTTTCACACCAGATGTGTGCGCGCGGTGGCATATGAGCTGCTGAGTTACATGGGCTGCATTTCTGTTGTGTTGCTGCTGCAGCCAGCTTAATTTTTTTACATCATTTGTCTTTGATAATGACTTTCTCCCATACTTTTATCTCCTGCACAAGGTTGGGTAGGATTACTTTGAAATGTAATCAGATTACAAGTAATCCAAATTTATGTACATACATATATGTAATCCACATGTATTCTTTCAAAGTAATCCTACCCAACCTTGCTCCTGCATAGTAGCTATCTTTGGAAATGCCACTACGCTAATCACCTTATTTTGGATTTTTCCTTTTTCGAACTGGTGCAAGTTGCTGATCTTGCCACTAGTCCGATGACAGTCCCTCCCTGAAAGTACACGCATAATTGAATACAGTAAAATATAAGCTTACAAATGTAAATGCATATAGCCTTGCCATTTGACCTGACAGTTTTTTTTTTATATAATGTGAATTATGGCTGTTATTTGCATAGATTTGTTCGTTTGGAAATGGCCCCCTTTTTTAGGCTGAAAATAGCCATTTTGAGCATCGTAGGGCGGATTTCTCAAACACTATCAAATAATAGGGATGTGAATCGTACAACAACTCACGATTCAATTCGATTCTGATTCTTGGGGTGACGATTCGATTAGATTCAGAATCGATTTTCGATTCGAAGAGCTCTGAGAAATAGTTATATTACTTAAAAAATGTTTATGTGTAAGAAATGCAGCTTTACAAGGTTAATCAAGTGATTATAGATGTAAATTTACTTATCTGCTTTGCTCGTTCTGAGTTTTCTGGAGGTTTAGCGAAGCGCTGGTCAGTAGTCAGCAGAGACCGCTGCTCCCCTCTTTTAGCTCCGGGTGATAGCGTAGCATGTGGGCTTGTGGATTTGAAGTGTTTCCGAAGTACTTGACTTTCATTTTGCAGATTCTGCACACTACATAAGTCATGTCAAGCTCCTTCTTACGCAGCAAATAATAAAATCCAAAATGCGCCCAAACATTTGCCTTCAGCAAAGACAGTGCTGGCTGAATTAGCTCTTCGTCCACCATGCTAAGCTACAGCCACTGAACTCTGCAGCGCACGAGTGTTTGAAGCACGCTGGACCATTCCCCCCCCCCTCGCGGGGACGCTGTAGTACGGAAGCCGTTGCCTGACGAACAGTACACGCAGCGAGTTATGTTTAAAAAATCGATTCTTGGACATTTTGGATTGATTCAGAATCGTAATAAATAAGAATTGCAAATCGGACGTGAATCAGTTTTTTTCCGACACCCCTATCAAATAACTCTTCTCTTAAATTAACATGGCCATACAATGGCATTGTTTCCATCCATACATGAAATGCGTAGATTCGTTCATGCCAAGATTTCACCTGTAACCTACAAGTGCGTTTTCACCATACAGGAGCCTTGATGGATTTCTGAACATTCTCTTGATGAACATAATCGCCCCAGTGTCTCCCATGACCTTGTTATACATGATCGTACGTGTGAGATTATAGGTGTGATATCACTATTCGATCGAGGTGAAGTAATTTAGATCAAGGGGTTGTGAGTGGAATAGAGCGCCTGATCTTTGGGTCAGCAGCCCGTTTGTTTGTTTTTTTTTCCTGTCGTTCAGTGTGGACTCCACACACAGACCTATGCATGAGGTTCCTGGTCATCCCCAGAATTATGTACTTCAGCCGAACTTGTATGCATAAAAGTGTGTGTGTATTATCTGAGTTGTTCTTAGAACATTTATTAAATGCTGCATGTGCAATTTTTAACTAGTGCCAGGGTAAGTATTAGTACTTCACCCTGTGTAGATATGTTATATTATTCACGGGGACTAATTGTCCCCATTGAGGAACCGATTCAAGAGTGCTATTTTATTTTCTGTCCAGTTTTGAATGGTTGCGGATTAGCTCTAGTCTATTGAAGCTCACACCTTGATTGTGGGAAAAAAATGTTGTGGTTGGGCTTTGCATAAATGTTCTGAAAGCCAACAACTAAAGTGCTGAGGTATTACTTGAGCTGCTTTCAGAATTCCCAAGTGCCTGGGAGCTCAGGGATCATGAGTGAATTTTAAAGTCTCTTCATGTTTGAGTAGATTTGAGTAGAGTTTGTGTGTTCTGTTTTAAATAGACAAACATCACTCCACAGGTGCTTTTTGTTGTTGCTGTTAATGCTTGTTATTTGCCAGCAGTTGTAGTGTTATTTAGTCCTCCTTTCATGGCCAATCATTTATGTACTGATATGATGAAACCTACTTTGATTCAGTCTTACGTGAGTGAATTTTATTTATTACACATTGTTCATATAACCTTGTTTTACAAATGCATTTTTGTATTGCTTGCTGCAGTGTGCATAGTTAGCTTCCCTGTTCTGTAGTTTAGTCTTTCAGCTGAATGCTGTATCATTCTGTGATAATCTGAATTTTAATGAGATTCATGAAAATGTTATTGTTTGGAATTTTCAATATGCATGGTGTGAATGTTTTATAGCGTTCAAATGTTTTTGTGTGTTAATAAAAGTTTTTGTTTTGAGCCTTGCATCACTTTGAATCTGGTGTGCAGTTGCAAGATTATAAATACACTAGTTTGAAGATATTACAAAGAGCAAATGTTTTGATTGTATTGAATGGATATTGCACACATTTTCCCATGTGGGACTAATAATGGCTCTGTCCTGAAGCTTGAGCTGGATTCCTTGGTGGTGTCAGAGGAGGATGCCGAGGAAGCTGCTCAGCATCCTGGACACCTCCCACCCCCTGCATGCCATTTGGACGTTCTGTCAGAGCACCTTCAGTCAGACTGAGACCAACGAGGTGCAACACAGAATGTCACAGGAGGTCTTTCTTAACTGTGGAAATCATACTGTATAATTCCTCCCCTTCTGCAGGATGAATCCATAATGAATAGTTATTCAGAGTTATGTGCAATATTGTCACATCTTGTGCAATTTATCTTCCAGTTATTTTGCAGAAATTTGTGCTTATTGTAAAAGAAAAAAAAAAAATTCTATTTAATACTAGCGCTTTCTGTAATTTTGTATTTAACTAACCACCGTTTACTCTTTACTGGTTCTGTACTTCCGCAAAATAATTTCTTTCAGGATCTATAAAGTTGATCTTAATCTTTTATATCTCTCTGAGACATGTTAACCCATTTGAAATTAGTTTGACTTTACAGACGTGCTCTGCATCCCATTATCCCTTTGTAATTATTGCAGTTATCCCACATCTTCTCACCAAAGCCACCTGTCTCACTGGGCTACCAGCTCTTCATGGGATAACTGCAGTACCATGTAGAGCAGGTACCTCAGGGGTATAGAAGTTGGACTATCAATATTTAGACCTTGGTTAAATTCCTGGTAATGCTACAAGTGTTTATCTTTGTGCAAGATGCTTCATCTGTATTGTCCTAGTCCACCCAGCTGTAAATCAGTACTGGTCCTCTTGACCATAGAAGTAATTTGTGATGGACCAGTAACCGTGTGATGGACTGGCATCCTGTACAGGGGGAGGTGTAGACTCATACATTTTATGCTATGGTATCCTGGTATAAGCACCACCGCTAATGAGGCTCAGCCTGTATAGGATTTAGTTACTCTTCCACAAACAAAAAAATTACTTTTTGCGTTCACATTTAAAGGTAGCATCCTCAACATGTTTTTGTTCAAGCATGTGACAGGTCTGTCACAGTGTCCAGACTAATGAACTGAGAGGTGCCTGGCCTCATATGTCTCTATAATTACATTATGTGCTGGAGGCCTGGGGGCCCCTTAGCCTGCTCCACGGGCTGCAGCGGGCCAAGTCAGGCAGCTCTGGCTGGCTGCTGTTTCTGTGGAAACCGGGGTGTGTGAAACAGACGTGTCCTGCAGACAAGCTTGGCCCGTCCTGGTCTCTTGTGAGGAGACCAGACATGACCCCAGTGAGAGTCTGTTTTTGTTTAGGGAGAAGATGACAAAGATTGACTGTGCTGCGCCCCCTCTTGGCAAAAGGAAACATTCTGAAGCAGTTGTTTAGAGAAGAGCAGCTGTGGGGAAATCATTTTTTTTTTTCCTGATTGTATTTCTGTCTTCAGGTCAGGAAAGTGGTGCCCATTTTTGTTCTTGCTGTGTGTTGAAGCACAATGAATGTTTAAAAAAAAAAAGTGGCATTATATGATGTCCTGAGTGAAAATACATAATGTACAAAACCAAACCATTTATTTCAAATTGATTACAAATTAGCTTCTGCTGATGAAGCTTTTAGCAGAAAATAAAATCCAAAGCATCAGAATACTGAAAATGAATCCATGTAACTGCAGGAAAAATAGAATGGGCTGAATTTATAATCACACTTTAAACACGTGGAAACTGGACCTCAGTACTTTTTTGTCTCCAAAATCAATAACTTGTCATACAAATCTCCTTATGGACAAATGGGACAGAAATGCAAGTTTCAATTTTCCACATCAGTTTCAGAATGGAATTAAAATCCAGTGCCAACAACATATTCAGTGCATTACGAGGTCCTAATAATATATATTAAAAAAATCAGCATAAACTTTCAGTAAAGAAAATAAATCTCCATTACATATTTTTAATGTTTTTAATGAAATGCCTTATAATACCAAATAAGTCATATTTTTTCCATTACAAAATGGCTCAATAATTGTAAGGCAAAGATGGCAGTAAGTCCCATTAATATCAAGTCACTGAATAAATAATGCCCTTCAGAAGTGTTACGTGTGTGAAAAACCTCAGGTTGAATTAGTTAATCTAAAATAACCCAAGCACTTATTGGCATTTCATGGCTGTTGTAGTAATTTGCATTGCAAAAATGACAGTTTAATTGAAGTCATTTTTTTTTTTGTTATTAACGGAAAATAAAAACTATAATGTGCAGGAATGAAGCAACTACAGAACATCTTATCCACAATTACAATATTTTCTTACTTAAAAAAATATTAATTTTAAATGTGCCCTGAGATTTAGTTCACATCCAGATTTGTTTATGGTAAATTTTCAGCAACATTTTACATCTTTAGTTTCATTAATACTGCCACTATTTGATCAATTGTAATGAAATATTTTGAAAATCCAGAAGGCAAATTCTAGCCTGTAAGTACAGACTTGCTTTCACTTTTTTTGTGGGGGGAGCGGGGGGCATTCTCTCAATCTCACTGTGCTGTGTCAGATAGAAAAATGGGAAGAATTTTTTGGTTTCTCCTACTAGTGAAATATATACTCAGCTAAAAGCAACTGGTCAAATTCCGAAGGGTGTCCAAATACTCAGTAGGCATTTCTCATTTGGATGTACTACATTCATAGTGTGCAAACGAGTGCACTACACTGTCCCACAAGGCAGCTGGACCCTGGTAACCAAATAAGAACTTTCTGGGAAAAATCAAATGCCCAATCCCCGACCCCACCACCCAGAACTGGAACTCTCACAGACTCAAATGGTTTTAGCAAAACAGTGACTGAGTGAAAGAGGCAGCAAGGGATCAAAGTGGTATAAACAGAAATGGGGCATATCATGTTGCCTTAACATCGTCAGTACCGTCATGTTGCTTACTATTGTGTACCGGCAAAAAAAACTATGATTTATTAATTTGTAATTACATAGGAAACTTTCATCCACTTGGATTGCAGTTTTAACTGAAACAAATGAACTTAATTTAAGGCATATTTATCAGTTAAACTTGTTTATATGAATGTTATCCACACTGGAGTTAGAAGAAGAGCCTTTATTGTGCATGCATAAAGTGAAATTTGTCCTCTGCATTTAACCCATCTGAATTACAATTAGACACAATCCAAGCACTAGGAGCACCACAGTGCGGCGCCCGTCGACCAACTCTAGATGTAGAGACTCTGCCTTGGTCAGAGGCAGAGAAAGGAGCAGACCCTAAATAAGCAAGTTTTTGACTGTGGGATGAAACCCACACAAGCACAGGAAGAACATGCAAACTCCACCCAGAAAGGACAGGAAGCGATGGCATAACTTTGTTGCTGTGAGGCATCAGTGCGAACCACTAAGCCACTGTGCCACCACATGTTATTATTGATAAACACATAAGACATATTGAGTTTAACAGTAGGCTTCTTTGACCTACAACTTCTTTTTTTTTTTTTTACCTGTTTCACCTGACATATGAACCTCCATTGTTTATTCATTTTTATATTAATACAGTCCAAATGTAATCCTTATTAACATGCATCAATCTTAGCTGTTGGCCTAGCTGTTTTTTTTGCTACTTTCTTTCACAGCAAAGACATTTAATGAGCCAACTGTCTAATTTGAATCTGTTGGCAACAGTGAATAAGAGTTACTTATCAAATAATTTACTCCACTGTGACCTGGACCTGGTTAAGCAGCAAAATAATGAATGAATTTAGTCTTCTTAAAATAAAATAAAATGAAAAATGAAGAAACTATGTGAAAGTTAAAAACACCGAATTGCTGAAAATGGAAGTGTCCAGTGACAGGGATGATCCCTGTGGAGGTCACGGATGTGTAACTTTAAAGAAACTTTTAAAATGACAGATTAAACAAACTTGAATTGAAATGAACCAACTATATGTGGAATACAAAAAAATGCTTGCATTCCTCTGATTTTGATGAAAATTTTAATGGCACGCCTGTGCACCTAATATGCCGGATTTTCTCTTTTTTTTTCCTGTTTTTTGAAGGCTCGTGGTTTGTAGTGGGTCTGTGGCTACAGGTGGGCCCTTGTTTACCTTTCTTAACTTCCATGTTTACCCTGTTAACCCTACATTTGATGTCACAACACTACTAACTGGGAATTTCTCTCAGTCAGTCTGAAAAGGGCTCAAAACATCTGCCCAAGTGTCATCATGGACTGGACGATTGGACTGTGGCACACCCCTCAACCCTCACCTACGTAGTGAAAACGAGCTTTGTCTGAGTCTGTGAGGGCAGACATTGGGGACCCCCCCCCCCCCCCCCCCCAAAAAAAGGATTGTGAACATACTTTAAAATGGTACCAGTAGCCAAGGGGCCATAGTATTGTATAAACATACATTTATTAAGTATGTGGTGTGCGTATGTGAGTATGCACATGTGTCATCTGTAAACATCCTGGTTAAAGGACAAGTAAGATGGCGGTGGTGTAGTACATCTGAATTGTGTCCCTAGTACTTGCTGGCTTACTTCTAGCACATGCAGTAAAAGGCTGGGTAGCAGGTTCCCAACTGACGTTACTACATACTGAGTATTCGGATGGAAGGTAAGTATTCTTACCATTTGATTAAACAAGTGATGGAGAGAAAACTCTTCCCCGCACAGGAGAGACCAGCTCTGTATGAGGTCACAGAGGCTTCACCGTGGGGATAAATGCGACCTATCTCACTGTCACCTATCAGTGAGGTGTCACTCGTGTGTAGATGACTGAATGGGAGACTGCAGAGGAGGAACTGAGCGCAGCAGGCTATCTGTGCCACCCCTCACTCATCTCCCGCTGTCCTCCTGCCTCTCCGTTCAGAGGAGTGAACTCCCTCCTTTCGTTGACTAAACAGGTTTCTGGGGCAGTTTGGTGAGCTGAATCGGGGTTGCTGATTGGCGAATGTTGCCTGACGTGGTGTAGAAGAGGGGATGTAGGCGAAGACATGTGCTCAGGAGAGATGCGCTCTGATTTGATGCTGAGGTTCAGGGAGGACAGATGTGGGGTGGCTGAAGTACAAGTTGGGGAGGGGAAGGAGCACCCCCCGCTGGACATCCTAGAAACAACAAGAAGGAAACGCCAAGAATGCATCCAGTTTAGTCATTAGAGTACATCAAATTCCATCAAAAGAGGATTTATAAATGTGAGCTTTTGGTATTGCATCCTTTAAAAAATGGAGAACTCCAGGATTTTACAACTTGGGCTCTATTTTTTAGATGTTTTGGGCTTCATCTTTTTAATTATTTAATCTTTTTCCTTTTAAATTGGTGGAATATTGATTTTGAATGCAAACACTGTCATGGGCTAACTGGCTATAAAATATTGTATGGAACATGTTAAAAACACTGAACAGGTGGAAATGTCATGAGAAGTGTCCAGTGGCAGGGAGAGGATCCCTGCAGAGGTAATGTGTGCATGTTTATCTCACTAAATTTAAAGAAACCTTTAAAATGGCAGATTAAGCAGTAAGCTACTTGCCTTAGCCTAGCTGTGCTCCCCTGCCCTACTCTCCACTGAGGCATTACAGTCAGTTGTCAACAAGAGACAAGCTCTATAAGACACAGACTTCTGCAGTTGTTTTGTAATGCCTCAGTAGACAGCAGGATCAGAGCCTGACCAAAATGAACAAAGATGAGATGTGAAGTTTTTGTATTTTTATTCCCCACCTGCCATAGCACCAGAAATGGGCTATAGAATATACTCAGTCAGTACATGCATCCATGTGTCGATCATACTTTCTTGTGCCTGTGATAACCTGATCAAGATTTACACCAAATTTTAACAACTAGAAATCCACAGAATGTGCCACAGACAAGATGGAATATGAGCATGATGAGGTTTCAACAAGACTCTTCAAGGACTGCCCACACTCTATTAAACAATATTGATCCTTACTTCCATGATTACTTGAAGGAAATGTGTCAGATTTTCACCAGATTTATGCTGAACATCACAAAAGAGTACATCTGCGTTGAGTTTGAATTTGGTCTTGATCGGATGTCACTAAGACCCTTTAAGGACGGCCACTTTCCTTAACAATGTATTAATATGTGTTCCCATAATAAACTGAACAAAAATTATCTGACTTTTATGAAATTTGAACTGGACATGCCAAATGATTGTATCTCAGACTAGTTCAAATTTAAGCATGAATGTGTTTTATCAAGACTGCAAAGCTCGCAGTTTTTTTGAACAAGGTACTGGTTCTTGTGCTGACAGTAACTTGAGCAAAATCCATTTGCTATTCACCAAATTTGAACTATATGAGTATATCTCAGATAATGTTGAATTTGAGCAGCATTGGATTTCACCAAGACCCACAAAGTGCAATTGATTATTGTAACATATTATTTCCCAGCAGTTTTGTTTTTAAACGTCTGTATCAGCTGGCTCCTTTCCTATCACTACCTTTACCAATTGGCCACAAATGGGGAGGAATCAGTTTGTGGTGCACATAACTTAGAAACCTAGTTTTAAATTCTGAAAGCATAACTGTAAATACTCTATTTGTCCGAAGCCCAATATGGTGGCCTGATTAGAACAAAACATTGTTTTATTTCCAAATATAATATCAGAAGACAAAAGCCACGTGTCAGTGTATACATTAATTCATTTTCTATACCCGTTTATTCCATTTAAGGGCCACAGGGGGCTTGATCCTGTCCCAGTGGTCACTGGGTGAGAGGCAGGGTACACCCTGGACCGCACACCAGTCTGTCACAGGGTCAGATATAGACAGACGAATACATTCACACCTACAGTCAGTTTTGGAGTCATCATTTCAACTAACCTGCATGTTTTTGGAAGTGGGACAAAACTGGAGCACCCAGAAGGAACCCATGCGAACACGGGGAGAGCATGCAATCTACACGCAGAAAGGACCAGACGGGAAGTGATCCCATCACCTTCTTGCTGTGAAGCAAAAGTTCTAACGATGAAGACAATGTGCTGCTCTCAGCATCAGCATAATTTCTTACCAAAGTGATCAAGTCGATCTGATACCAGCTAAACTGTCTGGTGCAAATGACTGGTGAGGGTACATTTAATTGTTTTCTAATTTTTCTACATTTTCAACTAAGCCGGTCTTTTTAATAGATAATTTCAATTTATTATTGAATCCATTGTGTATTATATGTGAAAATTAACAGACATGAATGAATTTTACTTCAAAATACATATTTGCGTATTTATTCCAGATTTTGCCATCTTAACATTCACTTAGCCCCAAAACAAATAATTGCTAAATTAATAAGTGCTTCTGTGCCACCACTGCTGGGAAGTAACAGATGGATCCCCAAAACTTAAAACTTCTGTTTCCTCCATTTAGTATCCCCTTTTTACACATTAATAACCTTACCCTGGGTTTATATGAGACTCATGGGGTGTCTGCCACGGGTTCACCGGTCCTCGCTGCAAACTGACCGAGTGATAAAAACCAGGCTGGCCATACTCTGGAATGAGGGAAAAGACAGGTTATTTAGGCATAAAAATAAAGTTTTCATTAATCCAGTGTCAGCAAAATACTGTTTTTACTTTAAATTACCTTTCCATCAGCACAGTTTTCCATATTTGTGTTTTTTTATGTACTAAGAAGAAGCATGTTCAAGAATGTGCCAACTTTGCAAGAAAGGGGTCTTTAATGAAAAGTGAAGAATCAGACATTTATCAGACTTCTGCTTTCAGAGCAGCTCCCAAGAGATCGTGTGATTCTGCTCAGTGTGATAGTTCATCTTGGAGGGATGTAATTTTATCCTTATTCAAAATATTTTCATTGTGATTTCCTGAAGGTGGCTGAAGCCAACCGCAGTGACTGTGATTTGAGGTTGATGCCTGTCGTGTACACACACACTGTTACATTCATTTATGTCCCTCACATTGACAAACGAGAAATGAACTGCAGTTTAACTATTATATTAGCTGACCTGGACAGTAAAGTGAACCACTGCATGACTGTACACTGTAAAACAAATCTTGTCAAATTTACGGTGAAATACTGGCAGCTGTAGTTGCCATTTTTTCACCGTAAAAAATACAGTGATATTGTATATGGCTTCACGGTAAGGTTTATTAACACTTGTAAAAACAACAGTTTGAAAATGTTCCAATAAAGATGAGTTACTGTTAAAATAACGGTGAAATTGTATATAGGCTCATGGTATAGCTGTAGAATTCACAATGTAACCCTGTTACTTTTTAAGTGAAATACTATCCATTCCACAGCATTTATTGTCCTATTTTATGGTCAATTTCTGTTATAACAACAGCACAATTATTTATGCCTTGACGGTATGACTGTTCAATTTACAGTATAAACCCTTTGCTTTTAAGGTGAATTTCTATCCATTCTACATAATTTATTACCCTATTTTATGGTTTATTCCTGCTAAAAACAACAGCACAAAAATGTATCAGAAGTTACAGATAATCAATAAATTCCAGTGTTTTTTCTGGTACATTTGCAATAACTAAGAAGGTGAAATTGACTTTTAACATGATCGCTTTTGATAGCATCGAAAGACCCAAAGAATGAGCCAGTATTTCCATGTTTGACCATACTGCCCCCTGAAGGAAGCCGCACAGACAAATCCTGAGAGCACCCACAAAATCAGCTCTCTACTAATCATAATGCTCCGGTCAGGCGGCGGTCTTGAAAAATAAAGTCATACTAACTTATGGTTTTGTGAAAATACTGATAGAATAACTCCATTAATGTCAATTCTGTCATTTGTACAAAGTTAAAATATAACATATATCTTTTAATGTTGAATAATGCACTAATTCTGAGGTTTTGTAACAAACACAGACCGCAAAGCATTCTGGGTAAAAGTGCCTCTGCTAAACACTGATTGGTTCTTAAAAATTAGCACATTACTTTAAAACGAAAACATATATCTGATATTTACACTTTATAAAACTTCAGACATGACAGTAATTTTAAATAACTTGTCCAAAATGAGTAGGTTAAAATTTGAACCATAAGTTAAAAATGTATGCCTCTGGATGATTTGGGTGACATTCCGTGAATGATACAGTAATGTGTTATTTTTAATATGACTGTTCAATGCTGTCACCATTTCAGCTTTTCACCATATATTTCACATGTTAAAACAATTAAAAATAACATTTTTGACAGTTTTTAAATTTATGGTAATTCAATGTTTATTCTACAACAATAAGCTTCTTGCTTTACGGTTTATTCCTGTTGCCATTTCACAGTTTTTTACTGTAATTTTCACGGACATTTTTTTACAGTGTATTGCCCCAGAAACAAATCTTAAGCTAACTTAATCTCAAAGTAACACATTTAAATTTAAGTGACTACAAAGTGAATTAATTGAATATACTGAATAATTAACTAAATATACAACAAGAATCTAAAATTAATCAAACATAAAGGTAGCTGAACATAAAACAACTAATTAAATCTGAAATTGAACCTAAAACTAAAGCTAACCTTACACAAAATGTACTGCCTATAAAGCTAGCTGCACGTAAAGCTAATTCAGTGCTAAGTGAATATAACTGACTGGACAGCGACTAAATTACTTTTAGTATTTTTATTATTCTCCAATAAAGTTAATAAAATGCTTGTGGAATATAAAGCCAAGTGAATGTGAGGCTTACTCAATGTTATCTGAACATAAAACTAACTAGGCAATGGCTAAACCGAATGCTTACACAGCTAGCTGTGTAGTTTTTTTTTTAAATATAATTTTTATCCCCTGCCAGCCATAATGCCAGGAGGGGGCTGTAAAAATGGAGTGTTTCAAGGACCCCTAGTTTTTTTGTGTTTGTGTCTCAGCCTGCATCCACTTAGCTGTGAACAGCTAAGTGGAAACTGGTCTCTTGATGTTTTCCACAGCAACACAGCTGTTCACAGTTTTTGCTGGGTGCAGTAATTTTTACTTTTTTAAATTCTTTTTTTCCCCACGTACTGGTCTTTTGACACTTAAATTCTATATTAAAACAATGTTAACTTTAATGTTAACCCAGATGTCAATGAGAATGGAAGGGCAGGAACTTATGGGTCTTGTAAAGCCCATGTAATGTTCCATTCAACGAGGCACAATGTTCCAGCCTTCACGTCATGAAATATTCTTTCCATTGCACTCATAAACATTCATTATTTGTATATTATATAACGGCTGAGTGGATCCTTGTCATTTGATTGGTGCTTTGTTTGTCACGTGACATGGATTATTCATCCCATTTATGTTGCATTGCATTTAACGTGCAAATTTGGTTCAATACGTTTTGTACCATTGCACACTGCGACCACCGCCCACACACACACACACACACACACACACACACTAGTGGGGGTGGTGTTTAGCTAAATACGGTGGAGTTTGTTGTGCTGACGTACGACAATTTATAGGAGCTAACTGACGGTGGTAATTCTTCTAACACAAAAAAACAAATCCACCATGCTGTAAGCCATCTGGAGGCAGGAAGGGCTGTTTGGATGAAGAGGTTGAGGTTAGGATGAAAAGCTGGTCAAATTTATGATGCGATTTTTCACTGGAGTGACAAAAGCAGACACAAAGTCAGGGCACAGCCTCACAGACTACATCATCAGAATTGTTTTTTTTTTTTTTGCAAGTTGATTGAGAACAATTTTGGATTCCTATTTAAAGTTCGTGTTGGACTGCTGACATCAAAGCACCAGTGACGAACACCAAAATGTAAGTCCCTTTTGTCGTGTTTATAAATTAATAAAATATCAAATGACAAGGTGCTATATTTTGCCGTTACATAAAACAAATAATAAATACCATTTGCCTCGTTGAGTGGTACTTTCCATCTTTCACCTCACAAAATATTCTTACCATTGCACTGAAAAACATTAATTATTTGTATATGATTTGATATAGGAACTACATGTGTATATTTAACCAATTCTGTGAAATACGGTAACCATTTTGAGCGCCCCTATCTCTAAACGTTTGGCTTGAATTTTAATGTTGGCATGCAACTTTGATTTTTAACAGATTTTTCTCAAAATTAAATGGACCTACAGGACCAAAGCAATGCAGCTACATTGCTTTTGCTGCACGCGGGTGTAAAAGTATGCAAGGTTTAAATCCACGTGTTCACTAAAACAATATGACCAGACGGCGGATGTACCGGATGCCCCAGATGCCCCAGATGAAGGGATGCTGTAGTTTCCCACAGTGGGGCCCAGCAGCCCTGCCTTGGTCATAGCCACCACTGAGCTGCTGGCGTGTAGACCTCCCTGGTAGAAGAGCCCCCTCTGATTATCAACAGACAAACAAGCGGTGTGTCAGTAATGAAGTGATCTGACTTCGTGGCCAAGTCTGCCACAGATGAGTCCTTCCTTACAGTGGGGTTGTGGTGACCCCGTGTGGGTCCTGAACCCTGAGTGGCGCCTTCTCCCACTCGCCCATTTTCACTGCCCAGGTTCAGCAGAGGAGGGCTCGTCATGTCCACAGTCCGATTCAAGCTGCTGTGGGAGAAGACGGAGTAGCCAAACCCTACGTCAGAAAACAACGGAGCAGAAGTGAAACATGAGATGTGATCTTGTGTCAGTCATCCTGTAAAATCACTAAATTCTGCCTTCTGCTTCTCCACTTTCTTTGCTTCATCTTACTGACCTCCTCACACTTATCTGATCTTTACATCAGTCCAGGTGTATTGTGAACTGGCAGATTGAATTTGGAGGGTAATCAATTCTGAGATCAAGATTGATAACCGAGTTAAAGTCAAATCTGAGGGTTTGATGATGACGTGTGCAACTGGCAGGTGTGCTGCATTCTGCAGAGAAACCACGGGTCGGTTACCGTGGCTGTTACCGCGGTGGAAGGCGTGTGCATTAACACGTGCACATTCACACACATCCTGAGTGCACATGCAGCTGCACAAGAGAGGAACAGTTGAAAGTACCTGTTATACACAACTTTGTCCGGCATTCAGGGGAGTTTTACCTCATTACTGTGCTTTTTATTTTTTAAAGGTAGAAATATGTCAGAAATATTTCAGGGTGACCTTCACTGTAACTTCATCGTGTAAAAAAGGCTGTGACTTAATGTTTTGAATAACGTTCAATTGAAAAAAAAAGTGAAATAAGACTTATCTGACATAAAATGAATGCAATGTTATTTGAACACCTGTTTTACCAGAAAAGCTAAGCCTTTCCCTAATATATTAAAAAAAGAGCATAAAATGAAGTAGTAGAGTGACTCCATCCACTCCGGGGTTGTTAATACAATAACTCACAAACACTAAAAGCTATCGTCTTAAATCTCGCCAAATCAATAGGGCATATAACCAGGATGAACAGAGTAAAATTAGGTTATCTTTGATGCATCGGACCAACAGAAAAAGTTTGTTTTTCCTCATTTAACATGCCACATAGCTGCTGTCTGAACATGTCTGGGTTTGCTGCAGGGAATAATCTTATTATCATGAGTATGGTGGAAACAGACTTTGCCAAAACACATGGAAAATGATGCAGTTGTGTTCCTGGTTTCATTTATTTTTTTCTCATGTTGCTCACCTGAGTGTGGAGACATGAATGCAGTGTGTGGAGCAGTGGGGTTAGCAGAGCCTGGTCTGGAGTTCAGGGATTTAAAACCTGGTGGTCTGTGGGATGTCGTGCCGGATCCACAAGAGTTGGGGAATGTATTTTCATAACCTGCAGACACCAGGAGCTGGGCTTCTGGTGTGAGCAGTGAGGGCACCTGAAGAGATTAAAAAATATCACACATAATGAAAGCACAAATATATTTCAATCCACAACAAGCATACATGTCATGAACAAGAAAGGTTTTACAATATATAAGAAAAAGACTTTAACAAATTACACCTCATGAAATAGTAGTCTGGTTTGCCTTCTTTCACAATTTAGGGCCTGGCCACATGGCACACAGCGATAGCTGAACGAATGATAAAAAGTCAAAAAGCCACAAATCTTTGAGAAAAGGTGGACGAATAATCCTGCACCTTTCCCATCACCGAAAAGCCTGCAAATCAAGAGCGCAAAATGGAACAAAACCAGTGGTGGGCACAGTTCCGCTAATCATCAAAAGTAATGTTTTCATTATCGGATTAGCTTTTGCAGACATGGTAAACAAAGCTGAATAGTTACAAACATCTATGAAATCTAGTAGCTGCACAGTTCTATCCTCCGTAAACAGAGAAGAGCCGGTTCTAGAAGAAACCACTCTATCCTCAGCAGGCAAAGGAGAACTGGTCACAAAAAAAAAAAAGGCTCCTTTCGTTTGACCCCATACTGATATGCTGGCAATAACACCCAAGTCATCCAGAGGGATGCAGTTTTAACTTATGGGTAAAATTTTAATCAAACTAATTTTGGACGTCACGTCTGAAGTTTTATAAAGTGAAAATATCAGATATATATTTTAGTTTTAAAGTAATGCACTAATTTTGAAGGTTTTAGTGTGGACATGCTGTGCCCAGGTGCATTATGGGTACCTCAGTACATTCACAACAGAAGAAATGCATTTGAGATGCTCTGATCAGGCTCCACACAGACAATGGCATCAAACCCTTTGCATATTGTGCCTAGAACTCTTGTGAATATATTCTCTGGGTTTATCGACATTGTTATTGTGTTTATTTTATGTAAAAATGCCAGAAGAAGCCCAGGTTGCGCCTCCATTATTTTCAATTGGAATCATTGCAATCGATTCCTATTTGCTATTAGAGTCCTGCTTATGTCAAATACTGTAGCAGACACAGATTATCTGGAATTTTGTATTGGCAAGTTTTCATGGTCTCTACTGCCATCTACTGGCCAGTAGTGTTCATGGCAGTATTCGCCCTAGTGCTGAGCATCCAGTAGTTGGCAGTGTTCTATTTATCTTTCTCTTTTTTTTTAAAGCCTTTTTTTTAACAAAAAAAAGGCATATTTTACAAAAGCACATTTATCTGTAAATACCAACACATGACACACCTCACATTAACGTGCTGGTTTACATAGGATGAATGAGTCAACCAATCAGTGTTAGCAGAGGCACATTTTACCCATAATCCTTTGCCATCTGCCTGTGTTTGTTACAAAACTTCAGAATTAGTGCATTATTCAACATTTAAAAGATATATGTTATATTTTAACTTTGTACAAATGACAGAATTGACATTAATTGAGTTATTCTATCAGTATTAATTTTATTTATAATCAAACCATAAGTCAGTGACTAGAGAGTTGATCTTTGCTGCTCCTCTCAACTGCTTCGCTGCTGGATGCTATGTAATAAACAGATGCTTCTGGCAGGGTGCACAAAGACAGAAGTGCTGACTCATTGTTTGGGTCTGTAGTTGTCTTTGATGCTGCCAGAAACAATTGTGGTGTTAAAACTCAAAATCAGCTTGTTAGTAATTGCAAGTCTATCAGAGACAATACTGGAAGTTATCGGTTATCTGTAGCTCCTGATAAATTTTTGGATGGTTTATCGGTTTAGCTTTATAAAAGATAACTTTTCAGTTAACTGATTATCTGTTATTGAAGCAAATTTTTTGGTTAGCTGTACCCACCAAACTAAGTGAACATCGACCTTGATGAAATGTTCTTACCGCTATTGTTTCTGTATCCAATCCAGTCCAATCCACTTTTATTTATATGGCACATTTTACCAACACAAAGTCTCCAAAGTGCTGCACAGAAAAGCTAAAGTGCTGCACAGTAAACCACAATGAGTGTACAACATTGTTTCTTATCCCCAGCTCGGTGCTCTGATTGCTTCTGCTGTCTTTTATGATGAAATAATGCTTAATTTATGTGGAAATGATTGTTGTACAAAAGCTTCAGATATCTGTCCCTGAGATCGATGATGACTGGAGTGCAGTTTGAAGCAGAAATGAGGTGATAATCCGTGAACTGCGTCATCAGGGGGGACCGATTTTTAGGGGGACCGTTCGGTCAGCGACACTGGCTCTAAGCCGAATTGTGGATTTTGTGGACATTTGAATGTAATATTGAAAAGCTGCGTACATTTTGCATTATATCTCAATCAGATGTGGCTCAGTCACTCTCATTTGTGACAGTGAGGTGCAAACTGACACTCAATGAATAGAATATATTTGATCCACATCTGAACTGGATTGCGGATTTCGCGGATATTTGATTTTAACATTGAAAAGCACTTTTGATCTATATTTTGTATTGTATTTTAGCATATGAAAAGCCACTTCTAACAGTACTTTGACCTTGAATTTTTTTTTTCCAAGGTAAGCATTTTGTGGAATTGGAAACTAGTGTTGGCAGATGTTTGCGCTCCACAAGCGCAGTGCTCTCATTTGACATTTGCCCACATGCACATTTGTTGTGTGTGTGTCAGCGGACTGACGTAGATGCGTTGCCGAGCCACAGACAGGTCCATGCTGTCGCTCAGAGGATATTTGTCGATGGCCACCTGCATGCTCTCCTCACTGTCGACTTCTGCACCGTCCAGCCCGACACCTTTCCTGCGCAGAGTCTAAAGCAGAAAAACAAATAAAACATGGAAAGTTACCCATGATGCCACTTGCCATAGTGCCAATGGATTTAATTTGGCTTGCAGATCTGCATAAATTCCATAAATTTGCAAATGAAGTGCTGACTGTGACGGCCCCATCTTCCATGTGCTGCAGTCTCAACCTGACGCAGTTGTGGTTTTCTTGCCCAACCTCAAGTGCTTATTTGTGAGCACATGGGCATTTTGGTCAGGTGTATCGCTAGTACACTGACATCATGTAGAAGCAGAAAACGATTGTAGTGCACTGTAGACCAGCAGTGTTTGTGATCAGGGGCGCCATGAGGGATTTGGGGCCTAACCCTAACCCCATGTAAAGATATCACACTGGACCCCACCAACATGAGCCATGTTAACCCTGAAAATAAAACAACTGTGCAGACATGCATGCATCACTTTGTGCTCAAGGCCATGTTTTACATTTTAACTGCAATTTTAATGGTAAAATGATCTCAACATTAAATAATAAGTTCGAATAAATTCTTTGTGTCAATAATTTCCTTGACCATATCAGTTATATTTTCTGGTCATAATTCCAGGTCACAAAAACCCTTAAAACCCTTAAAAATCCCATTAACCAATAACTTGCTTTTTTTTTTTTCCAAAATTCAAGCAACTTTAACTTTTGACCCCTGTACAAACTGAAATTGACCTTTATCACCAGCTCCAGAACATTCAGCCATAGATAGTTCAAACTATACCTTTTTGGAATCTTTGGGAATGTGGTCTTGTGTTGAATATGATTGGAGCATCTTTTAATTTTGACCCCTGTGTAATTCTTCAATTGGCCCCTTACCTGGCCGCCTATTAAAATTTCAAGTGGCCACTCAGTTTTTTCAAAAGAGTAATGTCTTAGCAGCAGAGGTGTCAAATCCGGCTTCAGAAAGTAAAAACCCTCCCATGTGTTGCTTCTACCTGTGCACCTACAACAGGTGATCTCAATAATTAGCTCATCCACCTGCCTGAAGAGCTGAACTAATTACAATCAGCTGGTTTGTTGGGAAGATGGAACAAATATGTGGCTGGACTTTTAGTTTCTGAAGCTGGATTTGACACCTCTGCTAAGCAGTATGTGTGACAATTTTGGTGCTTGTTTTCAGAAATGAATTGTTGCAGTTATCTGCTCCACTATTTTGATCTATATTTTGTGTTATATTTTATCTTATAAAAAGCCACATCTAACAGGACTTTGACCTTGAAAATGTTTTCCAAGGTAAAAATCTGTGGAATTGGAAACTAGTGTTGGCGGAGGTTTGCAGTCTGACCGCGGTGCTCGAGTTTACTCTGTGCTGCCTCACATGATGCAAATGTAATGCCACACTTCAGCATTCTGCTCACAACGAAAATAATTCGACCAAGACAAAAAAGTATTTTAAATTACACTGTTAACAACAATAACATGCCATTAATTATGAGTGTCTGCGGTTACAGAAGCAGGGCTATGACATTGTTTCACAAAGGCAGTGAATATTCTTCCATGACTGGAAGAGGACTTACTTTGGCTATTTGTCCAGAACACGTTGTGATTGGTCATGCCTGATGGCGTCATAAATTTTGTGCCAAGTTGTGAACATTGTGCAACCTATTCGCAAACATTACATGTCAATGCATCAAATCAAATCAATTTTATTTATATAGCACCAAATCACAACAAACAGTTGCCCCAAGGCGCTTTATATTGTAAGGCAAAGCCATACAATAATTATGGAAAAACCCCAACGGTCAAAACGACCCCCTGTGAGCAAGCACTTGGCGACAGTGGGAAGGAAAAACTCCCTTTTAACAGGAAGAAACCTCCAGTAGAACCAGGCTCAGGGAGGGGCAGTCTTCTTCTGGGACTGGTTGGGGCTGAGGGAGAGAACCAGGAAAAAGACATGCTGTGGAGGGGAGCAGAGATCAATCACTAATGATTAAATGCAGAGTGGTGCATACAGAGCAAAAAGAGAAAGAAACACTCAGTGCATCATGGGAACCCCCCAGCAGTCTAAGTCTATAGCAGCATAACTAAGGGATGGTTCAGGGTCACCTGATCCAGCCCTAACTATAAGCTTTAGCAAAAAGGAAAGTTTTAAGCCTAATCTTAAAAGTAGAGAAGGTGTCTGTCTCCCTGATCTGAATTGGGAGCTGGTTCCAGAGGAGAGGAGCCTGAAAGCTGAAGGCTCTGCCTCCCATTCTACTCTTAAAAACCCTAGGAACTACAAGTAAGCCTGCAGTCTAAGAGCGAAGCGCTCTATTGGGGTGATATGGTACTATGAGGTCCCTAAGATAAGATGGGACCTGATTATTCAAAACCTTATAAGTAAGAAGAAGAATTTTAAATTCTATTCTAGAATTAACAGGAAGCCAATGAAGAGAGGCCAATATGGGTGAGATATGCTCTCTCCTTCTAGTCCCTGTCAGTACTCTAGCTGCAGCATTTTGAATTAACTGAAGGCTTCTCAGGGAACTTTTAGGACAACCTGATAATAATGAATTACAATCGTCCAGCCTAGTTGAAATAAATGCATGAATTAGTTTTTCAGCATCACTCTGAGACAGGACCTTTCTAATTTTAGAGATATTGCGCAAAAAAAAGCAGTCCTACATATTTGTTTAATATGCGCATTGAATGACATATCCTGATCAAAAATGACTCCAAGATTTCTCACAGTATTACTAGAGGTCAGGGTAATGCCATCCAGAGTAAGGATCTGGTTAGACACCATGTTTCTAAGATTTGTGGGGCCAAGTACAATAACTTCAGTTTTATCTGAGTTTAAAAGCAGGAAATTAGAGGTCATCCATGTCTTTATGTCTGTAAGACAATCCTGCAGTTTAGCTAATTGGTGTGTGTCCTCTGGCTTCATGGATAGATAAAGCTGGGTATCATCTGCGTAACAATGAAAATTTAAGCAATGCCGTCTAATAATACTGCCTAAGAGAAACATGTATAAAGTGAATAAAATTGGTCCTAGCACAGAACCTTGTGGAACTCCATAATTAACCTTAGTCTGTGAAGAAGATTCCCCATTTACATGAACAAACTGTAATCTATTAGATAAATATGATTCAAACCACCACAGCGCAGTGCCTTTAATACCTATGGCATGCTCTAATCTCTGTAACAAAATTTTATGGTCATCAGTATCAAAAGCAGCACTGAGGTCTAACAGAACAAGCACAGAGATGAGTCCACTGTCTGAGGCCATAAGAAGATCATTTGTAACCTTCACTAATGCTGTTTCTGTACTATGATGAATTCTAAAACCTGACTGAAACTCTTCAAATAGACCATTCCTCTGCAGATGATCAATTAGCTGTTTTACAACTACCCTTTCAAGAATTTTTGAAAGAAAATGAAGGTTGGAGATTGGCCTATAATTAGCTAAGATAGCTGGGTCAAGTGATGGCTTTTTAAGTAATGGTTTAATTACTGCCACCTTAAAAGCCTGTGATACATAGCCAACTAATAAAGATAGATTGATCATATTTAAGATCGAAGCATTAATTAATGGTAGGGCTTCCTTGAGCAGCCTGGTAGGAATGGGGTCTAATAGACATGTTGATGGTTTGGATGAAGTAACTAATGAAAATAACTCAGACAGAACAATCGGAGAGAAAGAGTATAACCAAATACCGGCATCACTGAAAGCAGCCGAAGATAACGATACATCTTTGGGATGGTTATGAGTAATTTTTTTTCTAATAGTTAAAATTTTATTAGCAAAGAAAGTCAGGAAGTCATTACTAGTTAAAGTTAAAGGAATACTCGGCTCAATAGAGCTCTGACTCTTTGTCAGCCTGGCTACAATGCATGTCATTGCACGCAAGGCCTCGCACAGTTGATGCACAATTTATGACGAGTTTACTCACTGGCGCGCAAAATTGCCTCGGGTCGACGATCTTGTGAGTTGACTTGAATTATTTTCATTACGGTTGTAATGTTGGTACTTGGAAAGCCACAATCAAAAAACTAATTGTATGAACTCAATTCAACTATGTGCAGGATTTCAATCTAATAAATATATGTAGCACCAACTCAAATAAAGCACATCCATGGCAGATGATTTAATTTAATTGAGTTGGGACTACATATATTTTTTATATGGAAATCCTGCCAATAATTGAATTGAGTCCATCCACTGAGTCATTTGTTTGTGTGATATGCTCAAAAACTGACTTATTGGATTTGATTCCATCTAATAAATATATGTACTCAACTAAATTAAATTACATTATCTTGCATGGATGTGTTTTATTTGAGCTGGGGCTGCATATATTTATTTGATGGAAATCCTGCACATAATTGAATTGAGTTCATCCAAAGAGCTATTTTTTTGAGTGAACATGTTTTCAAAGGTGGTACTCCCTGTAAAAAGATCGAGAACCACTGCTCTGTTCTATTTCTGCTTATAAACACCTGTAAATCCTGCACACTGTAGCTTTAACTCCTCACATTTCTAAAGAGCAGCAGATCCCTAGTCCACTCTGGTTCTCAAGGAAATGACAGATGATACTCTGACTGTTTTAGTTCATGTTTTATCCAAAACACATTCATGACTAATTAAGAGGATAAATCCAAACCCTTTGCACCCTGCGCTCTATTTTGTGGTCAGGTTCCACACTCACTCAATAAAAACTAGAACACCGCACTTGTAGAGCGCAATCTTCCACTAGTTTCCAATTCTACAAATTTTTATCTTGGAAAACATTTTCAAGGTCAAAGTCCTCTTAGAAGTGACTTTTCATGAGCTAAATTAGATGTGATCAAATGTCAGGAGGATGTGTTTAGTTCATGCACTTGAATCAGAGTTTTTTTGTGGTGTTCTCAGTTTTTTTTTTTTTTTACTTTTTCAGTTTCTGAATTCTTTTTGTGATAACTTTCACAGAACACTGGTTATCTCTGCTGCGCCCAATTTGTCACTGGTTTCTGACTGATAACTGGAGGACAAACAGGTATAAAATTGGAACCTCAGTTTTGGTGGTGTAGGTAAATCCAGAACAGAAAAATGAGATTCTGGCCGAGTGTGGTTCAAATGACCAATTGGCCCCATTCGCTCTCATTCCGCTGCTGGTGTGAAGGCTAGCTCATTCACCACATACAGCCAGGGTGCGATGTGGCCAACCATTTCGCGCAGGCCCTTGACCGCGGGCCAAATTGTCCGACCTGCTGTATGTTGCGACCACGGTCAGGTGACAGTACGACCTCACCTTGATGCCGTTTAATTGGGTTTCCAGCAGGAGCGCAACGCAAATGTGGAGTACATGTGCTGTGGTGTAATGGTTGTGCCAACTGCTGTACAAGGCGTTTGAGGCAACGCTGATTTTTCATGACTGGCATTTGAATCCTCCTTTGTGCGCCATTCATCCTCAATTGTGAAGGGGCCACTCAAGATAGGGATTTTTCAAATTTTCCAAGATTTTTCCTGGCTTTGACCTTTGACCTCTGACCTTGAAAATTGAATCAGTTCTTGCCTATCATGATGCGATTCTTCAGTAAAAATTTCATAATCATATATGAGAAATTGTGTGCTCCAGGCTGCTCACCAAGAAACAAACAAACACACAAACAAGCAGGGGCAAAAACATAACCCCCTCCAACTTTGTTGGTGGAGGTTAGGGCCCTGTCCCACTGGCGTTTAGGAGGATTTGCACATGAAATGAGGAGACAAAAGCTGAGCGTCCACAACAAAGGTGGGCGGAAATTACAAATGTCCCGGGATGGATCAGCGAATACATGAGGAAGAAAAGCGGATATAACAGGGAACAGAAGCGAAGGCGACCGCGGAGGCGCCCCCATGAGGGGCACAGCGGCCGTGATGCACTCGCTTCATCCGTGCCCACTCTGTCTGCATGCGCGACATACCATTTGCGACCGTGATGTGGCCGTGCTGGGCACGCGTCATATCTGTTTTGCACGCTGTTCTGGTCCGCCGACAAGCCGCGCCAACCCATCGGTTGCAGATATCAGCGGATGACAGGGGATATGGTTGGTTGTGTATGTCCTGCGTATGTCTTCAGTAGGTGTTCAGGCAGTGATGCAGATCTTGAGCGGCTCAAAAATCCTGCTGCGGACATGCGTGCCTCTGCGGATGATCACGGATGTGTTCGGATGGCGGCCGACTCATACAGGAATGTTTCATGGTTATTGCGGTTGTTTGGCGGATGTGGGCCACTTTTGTGCGCATTCCATCCGCAAATCCTCCTAAACGCCAGTGGGACAGGGCCCTAAGAATGAGTTGGCCACGAAACAAATAGACTTGCACTGTACACCATAGACTGTGTAGATTGTCAAAATAGGGCCCCAAGTGTTGACAGAAAATGATGGAGTTCTGAAACTTCATTTTAATATATTTGGTTTGTATCACCTCCAGGATGTCAGTGTTGGTGCGGCTCTCGTGGGGCTCGCTGTACTCCGTGTATTTGAGTAGCACTTTGTCCATGTCGGTGCTGGCGTACTGGAACAGACGGTTAGTGCTGTTGAAGATGATGAGTGCGATCTCACAGTCACACAGCACGCTCAGCTCATAGGCCTTCTTCATCAGCCCAAATTTACGCTTGGTGAAAGTCACCTGGTGACAAGAAAAATTAGACAAATAGCGCTCAGACGGCACAGCGGTGCCACATCCACTTTCTAAAGTATCAAGCATGAAGGAAAAACAGTCATGCACAGACCCTGAACTGAGAGTAGCTTATAAATATGAAAGTCATAATTTGATGAGGATACACATTTGTGAACTGTTGTGTACGTGGCAGACAGGTCTGTGGTGTATTACATAGGAATCAAAACAAAGTTGCTTTTAAAATGAAAAATAAAATGATTTTCCATGGCCATGCTGTTATTAAACAATTTTTTTTTCTGTTGTAATATTTAGACATGTGGTAAGACCCTTCGGCTGCTCCCTTGTTTTCACTCAGGGTCGCCACAGATTTTACACTGGACACAACTTCACGGCATGGGTGGGGTTTGAACCGGGAACCTTTCCCATGATAACCAAGTGCACAAACCACTTGCCCTGAGAGTCAGTCCACTTCACAGAGATGTGACGAAACCAGTTTGAAATAAAAAAAAAATGTTATTTTTGCTGTAACATTACAATTACTTAAACATAGATTAAATTTTGTTACTCTCATGTTTAAAAGTATGTTACCTACTAACAAATATGGTCATTGTTTTCTATCTATCTATCGTATCTATCTGTATTATTAATTGATAATTATTATAATGCAAAATGAATCAGTTCTATATTTTTGCATGTTAATCCTTACAATGCAGATATATGGAACAGATATGTTATTAATTGTGTATTTAGAAGATAAAATATCTGCAAAATTATTACCTTATTATTTAAAATTACTATTTAAAATGATTACCTTATGTTTAAATATCCTCAGTGTATTTTAAACAGACACATCACATCTTTTTCAAATCCTTAATTTATATTATATTACTGTATTTGTGAAAATTCTTATCTGTAAAGTCTAAAACAATAGTAAAAGTCAAATGAAGACAATGTGGCCCAGGAAAGGGAAGTCTGGGGTTCCCTGCTAGAGCTGTTGTCCCCGCGACCCGATCCCTGATAAGCGGTTGAAGAGGAGTGAGTGAGAAACAAAACATTATTATAAACAGTGTCATGTTGGAATTTTAACTGTATTGTACAGTTTTTGGTAATACGGTTTTTCTGTGTTTAAACAACAGTCATTTGTAAATTCTACAATGGTATATGATTATTTTAACATGTTTGTACAGTTGAGTTTTGTTCCACATTTTACAAATTATAGCTGTAAATTATTGTTGTTTTTCTTTTTACAGTTTTTTTTTATGGGCATGATTTTACAGAATTTCCCTGTTAATTTCACAGACTTTTTTTTTACATTGTGCACTTTGAATGTAGTGTAGTGTGACTGCAATTCGCCTTTAAAATACCAATTCCTGCCCTATGATGTAATAATGAAATGTGCTAGATTGACATGTTACTAAGGATACAACTTAAAAACTCACACTGGGACCTTCCATTTCATTTATGAATATCATGTTAGCAGAACATTTTGCCTTTGGCGAGCTTGCATGTCTGGTCGGATGTCATAAAAAAGTCATGCATTCACCTTAATCTGAGGAGTTTGATGCTGGCTCTGTGCGTTCACATGCAGCACACACGGTGCACAGTAACATGTTTAGTCTGACGCCTGTCATGTGCAGTTTATACAAGCATAAGATACTATGACATAATGTGCCTAATTCACTTTTTTTCATGCATGACAATATTTGGTTGACATAAATGTGGAAAGTAAAACAAAAATGAAATATGAACACACCTGTCTGTTCCTCTGGTCATGAATTCGAGAAATTTGTATTTTCTTTCTTCCCATTTTGTCTGACACCTGTGAAAGGAGATGCAAAAGTATTACTCCAACAGAACACATAATCATCAGGAGCATCAGCAAAGAAATGTCACTTGAAATGGTTAAAGTTCGGGTTTCATGACAGGAAAGAAAAGTACAAAATACAGCCTTTAAACCACAGTCATTTTAAATATTATATAAATACATAAGATTTTTTAAGAGAATATATTTTCATAGAAATTGATGAGTTGTCTTACATTTAAAATTTTTAAACATTTGTTTTACAACCAAAAAAGCATTTTTAAATAAATATCAATTATATAGCAAACCCAGTTTAAATATTAAAAGCTAGGGGAAAAAATGATTTCTTCATTGGTGTACTGTATGCTGCAAAGACAGTTGCCAATGATCAGTCAATATAAAAATGTTTGTAAAACACATCTGATCAAGTGCAGTAACACGTTTTTTAAACCTGAGGTCATCACTCAATTTACTTAGGAGATGTTCTCATTTGTCTGTTAGTTTGACTATGAGCAGGATAGTTAAAAAAATAGTGAATAGTCAGCAGATAGATAATGTTTCAGGAAATAAGTGACTCTGTTTTTGACGTGATCCATAATATATTCTGGGACTGAGATCCAGAAAACTGTTTGGCACAACAACATTTAGCTCATATCCTTGTGAGAACACGTTGATGAAATTTGCCAACCAGATAGTAGAAAATGTCCTCCAGAATGAGGGATTTTGAATTTGATCTGCAATATATTTTGGATCCAGTATCCAGAAGTATTCAGGAACATGTGGTCTTCATGGAGTTATGCGTCCTCTGAGTAGCTTTAAGTTTATATCTATTTTTAAATATTAGATATCTTTTTTCTTTCTTTTGAATTTTTTGCCAAAGTTAATGGGTCTGTGCTCAGCAAAAATAGAAAGTACCATTTTTCACAAGTTGATGTAAAAGATCCAAAACTACTTCTTTGTGCATTAAAGCTTTATTTGTTTGTTTGTGTTTTTTTTTCTCACAGATTTGTTAAAATCTGCGTTTACGAGTACTTCGTCTTTGCCAAGATTATCCATGCAGCTGTTCAGTAATCATGCTGTTTAATCAGCATTTGATATGTTACACCTCCCAGTTCGATGGATGATTGAGGAAAACTTTTTAACAAATTAGTGAAGAGAATTTGAGAGAAATAAACCTTTCATGGGCTTAGTGAATCACAGTGTTGCCTCACAGTGAGTAGGTCCTGGGTTTGAATCAGAACGTGTCCTTTCAGGTCCCCCCTTCACTCCTTAAATGACTAAGCAGGTTCAGAAAATTTGAATGAATTTGAGAAAAATAAAACTTTTGTGTGCATTAAAGATATGATATATATATAAAACTTAAATGCATGAAACATGCAACAAAAACAGTATTGCATTGATATTTTTTTGTATCTGTCAAAAGTCCGCTATCACGTCTCCTCATGTGTCTAATTCCGGTGGGAAAATGTCCTCTGTTGGGTTTAAACAACTGAAGTCTCTCCTGTCTTCCCTTGTTGAGAGCAGAGTATTTTATTTTTACCACCATGAGGCGATGCCGTCTAAAGTTAGAGCGGTTTTTACCAGGCAAACAGTCCACACAATCTGACACCCCCACTGTCTGGGTTACCCCTGGGCCAGCCGTGCCGTGCTCGGCTGCACCGCGCGGCCTCTAGAGACAGGGTTAAAAATACAGTCCTTTGCTGCTTTTTAATAACTGAAACCAAACAAGTCAAAGGAAAACGGCGTGTTCTTGAAAGATATCTAAGGCAGAAAGACACCCACTCCTCTCTCAGGCAGAACCAGGTCAGAAAAAAGGGACAGAGGCCAAAACCTCACATGGATTGCTGTTTGGCTGCAAATGGCCCTTTTTGACATTCTCCCTTGTTTGTTTTGTGTTTTAGAGATAGGGTTAGTGATTTAGTGATTTAGAGGGTTTTGGTGGTGTTCCTACACAGGAGCTGTGAAGCCACAGTTTCAGCGATGCTCTTTGCATCTTCAGTACCAACGACAAGCACTCTTCAAACCGTGTCTGAATTATCTGCTGACTTTTCTGACAGTTTTCTTCAAATCCCTTCAGAGCTTTCCCTGGATTTTTCCCCTCAGTATTGGCCACCGATTGATGTTTTCTATTTTTAGTTGCCTTCTCCCCGATGATGGTATGTGCGCGGATGTGGTGCCTGAGTTCCCATGACCCTCAAAGTGCCCGCTGTCCCTCAAGTCAAACTTGGCACACGAGCGATTTGGGGGCATTTGTGGAGGAATTCACCTCATTACCTTATAAAGCCCAATGATGACCACTGTAAAGAATATTCTGTACAGACATGATGTACCGTCACATCCTTCTGTAACGCTGCAAAGTACAGACATCACCGTGTGCAAATCTGAATTAAAGCTAAACAAAATGAAAGTCATCAGCGGGACAATGTGTTGTCTTTTTCGTGACAGCGTCATGACATCACTTCAATATTTAATAGTGGCACAGATAATATCGATTTTACAGCAAAATCATACAAATGCTGGTACAAGCACCAAATTTGCCTTGATGATTCCCAACATCGTACTTAACAAATCTGGTTCATTGGCCACTTGAAAATCCAAGGTGACACCCATTTTCCAAGATGGCTACCAAAATGACCTACCGCAAAATTACTTTTTGCATTGAAATGTTCCTATCACAATGCATCTGTTTAACAGCATCAGTGAAATCCAAGATGGTGCCAAATTTTGCAATGGATGCTAAATCAACCCCCAAATCATTTTTTTCCCCTCACAAAAATGACTTTACTTATTTGATTTGTGTGTTCTTGCTGTCTAAGTGTAGGTTTTCAGGCATGCTGGATTTAAATTTTTCATGTTCCAAGAACAATATGGCACTCTATGTGGCATAAATTGTCACTTGTCCATGTTACCTGCAGATATTAAATATATCACACAATGCTAAAGTACCCTTGGCTGTATGGGCATGTAATCAATGAAAGAGTGTGTCGAAAGAATGTGACCCTTTAACCATTTAGAATAGGTCAAGGTTAGCTATCTTTGAACTTGCTCAAGGTCTGTGTCCCAAGAATGCTCCATGTGAATTTGAAGACTTTGGCAGTAATAAGAATGGACTTACGCTGAGCACAGACAGACAGACAGACGGTTGCGAAGTCTTCACAATACCCAATGGCCATATTTTGGCTTTGGGTAAAAATTGCAACACAATATATTGAATGTGTAAAGCATTTTAATAGGCCTACATGCAGTAGTTTCAAGAGATGAAGTCAGTTTCAGCATTTTATCCGGATATTCCACTGTTAAAGGAGATTTTTTTTAATGAAAGACGTGCGGACAGGTCCGCGCGTCGGGACGCAGCCGGCGTGGTGCGGCGGCACAGGAAAAACACCTCCGTGTTGATAACCATTTGTAAAATCCAGGCGGCTTTTGGTGGCTTTCAGTGGATTGAGTATATGAGAAATTGTTTAACAGCTGGACATGTTCCAACTTGTCCTTAAGGCTTCCAACAGAGGTTTTTCCTGTGGCGGAGCGTCGCGGCGGCTGCGAGCCGACGCTGCAATCCGTCCGCACGTCTTTCATTAAAAAAAATCTCCTTTAACAGTGGAATATCCGGATAAAATGCTGAAACTGACTTCTTCTGAAACTTCTCTGTTCTCTCACGACGTCCTGGATCAATAGAGCCTGAAATGTGGAGGTTTTCAGCTTGAAACAGGCTGACGACGGCGCCTGGGAGCGCTGCACGACGTCTCGCTCCGTGGGAAGTCCTTAAAGCGACAGTATCACCTCAAAATCTCTCATCAGCCGTTAAAATTTTCACCGAAAACCAGCTTAATTTTTCAAACCGTGTCCACTTCGATGTGTCTCACAGGTTTAGAAAAAATTTTGATCAAACAAAGCGCCAGTCTCACAGCAACTTCTCAGACAAAGGAATTCCGACGAGGGGCTGGACGACTCCTCCCACAAGGAGTGCTCACAGGCGAATGACGTCACCGACAGGCGTGGAAAAACTCACGCATGCGCACGAGGGTTCAAGCATGTCTGATGTAAAAACATATGAATGAAATCCATATAGTTTTTGAAAAAAATAAAAAGGACCTATACTTTATTGACAGACCTCGTATGTTAGGTGCTTTGTGTCTGTACAAAGTATATTAATATGAGGAGTTCTGGAAAAAAAAAATGTCTGTTTAGAATTGAGTCAGCTAAATGTCAACAAGATAAAACCAATTCTGCATTTCATTACATTTTCACACCATGTGACAAAATACATGAAGGTTTTTTGCATTAAAGTTTATACTGTAAAACTCACAGAATTTTCTGAAAAGGTATTTCCATATTTTTTACTGTATTTTATTTTTATTTTCACAGAATTATTCTGACAATCATAGCTACTGTTTTTTATCTTTTAAAAACAAAGGAATTTTATTTATTTATTTATTTGACAGTGTTGGTCACACGCATATTCCTGAAAATGTGTCTATATTTTTTTACTTGACCTCAGTTTTGACCAGTCTGCTCCAAATGTTAACAGTCTTGACTGACTCACCCGAGGAATATTCCTGCTAAGTTTGGTAAATATTTTCTCACCCCTTTCCTGAGTTATTTTGTACAATGACAGACACGCACTCTGCGCTCATGCATAGGATACAAACGAATCAGTCTAACACCTAATCAGTGGGCTCCTGCAGCTAACAGCCGGGTCACACAATTTGTTTTTCACATTAAGTCAAGTTAGTGGTGAGAAGCAAGGGAAGTGGGCATATGCTCTAAATCATCCAGAAAGATCTTTATCTCCGGCTTTTACAAACAGTTCCTCTCCCGTCAGATAACGACTAAACTACGACCATCACAGCCACTGAAATAAATATAACTTCACCTTCAACACTCAAAAAAACAACAAAAAAAAAACAACATGAGTGTTGTTGGTTTTTATGTTACATGAACGCAAGTCTAACATGTAGCTTCTACAATACAGAATCAAGTTCTATGGGTGAAGACATTCAAATCATGTAGTTTTAATATAACATGCAACAACTTAAAATTTAACTTCCTCAGTGAACATAATGAAATTATGGAAAGTATTTCACCCAAGTAAAATGCGTTAACTTAGCCAGAAATAATTTTGCTGAGTAACCTAAATGTACATTTGTTGGGTCAACATGATGAATTTGTGTTACTGTTACTTAATTACCATTGGTCAGGCCAAGTAGATTTGTAAGGGTAAATGTAACAACAACAACAAAGAAAAACAGTAAGTCCCTTTGGCTGCTTGGTTGTTTACACTCAGGGTCGCCACAGCAAATCTGAGATGAAGCTGCATAAATTGTGCTGATCCAACACAGAAAAGTTAAGGTGACATGTGAATGTATTATTTTAAAAATAGTTGTAACTACTTACAGGGCAGGGGTGGTGGCCAAGTGGTTAGTGCACTTGGTTTCAGTGTGAAAGGTTCCCATTTCAAACCCCACCCCTGCCACATTTCTCCATGTAATGTGAAGTTGTGTCAGGAAAGGCATCTGGTGTAAAACCTGTGCCAGTTCATCATGCAGATCCACCTAAGATTTGCTGTGGCAACCCTGAGTGCAAACAAGGGAGAAGCTGAAGGGACTTACATTTTATTTTTGTTACATTTACCCTTATAAATCTAGTTGGCCTAAACCATGGAAAGTGAGTAACAGTAACGCAAATTCATCATGTTGACCCAAAATTTTACATTTAGGTCTACATTTACCTTTTCAAATCTAGTGGGCCTGAACCATGGTAATTGAGTAACAGTAACCCAAATTCATAATGTTGACCCAACTAATTTACATTTAGTTCTACATTTACCTTTTCGAATCTAGTTGACCTGAACCATGGTAACTGAGTAGCAGTAATGCAAATTCATCATGTTGACCCAACTAATTTACATTTAGGTCTACATTTACCTTTTCAAATCTAGTTGGCCTGAACCATGGTAATTGAGTAACAGTAACACAAATTCATCATGTTGACCCAACTAATTTACAATTAGGTCTACATTTACCTTTTCAAATCTAGTTGGCCTGAACCATGGTAATTAGGTGACAGTAATGCAAATTTATCATGTTGACCCAACAAATTTACACGTAGGTCATTCAGCAAAATTGTTTTTGGCTAGGGTAACGCATTTTACTTGTGTGGAAATACTTTAAATAATTATTTTGTGTTCACTGAGCAAGTTATTTTTTTGGAGTGAATCATATGGTGAGGATTCTGACTTGTACCTTTATCTGATTTAGCAAGTTTGTTGGGGAATTAATGGCCAAAATGTGCATGAAAACTGCATACAAGAAGTGCAGTAGAAGTGCATCCAAAATTAAACCACTGTATCCAATAATAGTGCAATAGTTGCACCAACACACATTTACCCCTGAGACTCGTGCTGCTTTGGGGAAAGACTTCGCCTCCCCGAGGTAAGGGAGTGGAAAAAACTCAACATAGACATATAGCAGGTTACACATAGTAATCCTGTTCTGGGACCTTCCCAGTAATAACTGGGAACTCACAGAGAGAACAAACTCACACATCAACAAATGTGATCATTTTAATAAGGTTAAATGATTTTTTTTCCCTCTTTCTCCTTTTTTTTTAATATAAATATTCTTGCAACAGCTCATGAGAAAATGTAGGGCATTTGTCGAGTGGGGTTTCTGCTTTGGTGGTTTTGTCACCATGACTCACTGGGAGCACGATGGCTTCATTAATGCTACAAACACAGAGTAAATGTGAGCACCTATTAGAAAAATAACTCTAACAGAACTGTAGAATCACATTTTGTACATTTATTAGCATTGATGGCTCTCGGCAGACAGGATTTAGGCTTTTAGTACCGCCAAAGCTTTGTGATGTCATAAGGCAACAATGCTAAAGAGATAAAAGTATTAACATTTTCACAAAGAATGCAATAATACACAAATAATGAATGTTTATGCAGTGGTAGAATATTTACAATCGAACTAATGTAAATATTCTTACCACTGCATGAATGGAAAACATTCATTATTTGTTTTATGTGACACCCAGACAGATCTGTGTCATATGATATTTTACTTAGAATTAGACAGGCTTTTCTTCTACAGGAAGCTGTGGGGAAGAGACGACTCTGTGTCCGCACAGAAGTTCATGCCTCCTGGCAGGTGATCCGCCATCACACGGCTGAGTTCAGCGAGAGCCGCTGGGGACTGAAGCGGTGTGTGTGGAAGCACACGCTGCAAATCGAAATCAAAAATCCTACACACCCAAAATAACAACATGGTGATCAAAAGTACTTTGGAAGGTCAGTCAAACTGTCTTACCTACTCAAAATGATTACTGTCATTAAAAAAGTTATTTATGTTAATATTTTATAATATGGGGATATTTTTTGTTCCTCTTACAAATGTCTCCCATCACAAACTAAAGATTTCTATTTTGTCACTAAATTATTCTTTAATATTATTACTCAAAAAGATAAATACAAGCGTATCACTAGCACGCATACTGGGCCTTTGTAGATGTTTTCACAGGAGGTACAGTAATTGACTTTCCTTCATATTTTTGAGTCTGAAAATCAATGCGTGCATTTCTGCAACATAACACCCACCATGGGGTTACTTTATACAACCCCTGGCAAAAATTATGGAATCACCGGCCTCGGAGGATGTTCATTCAGTTGTTTAATTTTGTAGAAAAAAAGCAGATCACAGACATGACACAAAACTAAAGTAATTTCAAATGGCAACTTTCTGGCTTTAAGAAACACTATAAGAAATCAAGAAAAAAAGATTGTGGCAGTCAGTAACGGTTACTTTTTTAGACCAAGCAGAGGAAAAAAATATGGAATCACTCAATTCTGAGGAATAAATTATGGAATCACCCTGTAAATTTTCATCCCCAAAACTAACACCTCCACTAACTAACTCCAAGATCCATGGGCACGCTGAAATGGAGCAAAGAATGATCTTTGTCATATCTGAGTAATGATGCCACTCTTTTTGGTGAAACAGTGGAGTAAATGTATTTGCTATTAATTTGAAGAAAAATTAACATATTGTGTAGATTTAATCAGTAAAAGTTCACAATACACACTTTGAGAGAAAATAGGCAAATTATTACCACCGCAAATGACAGGGACACTGGATTATCAGACTGACTTTATAAGATATATAAATAAACTAGCTTCCAATTCCACAAAATTTTACCTTGGAAAAAATTTTCAAGGTCAAAGTCCTATTAGAAGTGGCTTTTCATGAGCTAAATTAAATGTGATCAAATGTCAGGAGCATGTATTTAGTTCATGCACTTGAATCAAAGTTTTTTTGTGGTGTTGTCAGGTTTTTCTGACTGATAACTGGAAGACAAACAGGCATAAAACCTCCATTCAATGTTGGTGGTGTAGGTAAATCCATAACAGAAAAATGAGAGTGATTGAGGCACTTTTGATTGAGATATAATACACCAAATGGGCCTTTCAATAATAAATTCAAATATCCACAAAATCTACAATCCAAATCAGATCTGGTTCAAACTTTGTCAGGTGATAGTGAGTGACAGTCTGTACCTCACTTTCAAACATGAGAGTGGTTGGGGCACATTTGTTTAAGATATAATGTAAAACAGACATTAAATTGGGTTTTCAATGATAAATTTAAATGGCCACAAAATCTGTAATCTGGGTCAGATAGAGGATACCATCCTACCATGAGCGCAATTTGGTGGGGGATAGGGGGACATGTCCCCCACACCTTTTCAACCAGGGGGGACAGAATATGGTATGTCCCCCCCCCCCACCTTCTGACATATATGTGTGTACTTAAAATATGCTATGCCAGTCTTATGTGCAAAACCATGTCAGAATAGTATCTTTGTTTCTGCAAGTTTGTATTTTTGACTTGTTTACAACACCTGTTTCTTGTTTGTCACATTCGGAATTTTCTGGGACTGCATTTGCCCAAATTTGAAACCAAAAATAGTTGCCTCTAGGGACTAGTGTCTAAACATAAGTATCAATGGACCATATGCTAATTTACTAAATTCTGAAAGTTAGAAAAGGAAATCAGAAAAGCTATCTGGGACCTCAGAAAGCCCATCTGCAATTATTGCTTGATCTCCAAAATCAGTCTATGCAAGCAAAATTATGTTCAGTATGAGTGTTGTCATTAGCGCCACTTCGAAAATTAAATTCATGACAAGTAATTTATCCTGAACTTATGAGCTGTTGTTTTTTCAAATTTATTCAAAAACAAATCTTGAGAAAAAAACAGTATGCGATAGTTAATAATTATTAAGAGCCTGTTCTTTCATATTTATGAATACATTTTACTACATTGCAGTTGTTTTTTTAATGAGAACTCAACCTGTCATTCTTTTTGAGTTCTACACATGTAGTGATACCTTATTTACACCAGGATGTTAATAAAATCAATGCTGGCTAGTCTCAGAATAAAGTACTTATATCCACAGTTTCAAATTGTATAAGTAAAATGGTGTCCACTTTATGGTCTTCTCAAAACATTAAAATTACTGTTCTGGATGCTCAGAATGCCTCTGAGCTTATCTAGAAACCGTTGGCTTCTGGGGGGCCCCAGACCCCCAGCCTATGGGCTTTGGCCCTGCGGGCCTCGCACTTTGTCCCCCCCCAATTTCTAGTTCTAAATTGCACCCTTGCATCCTACTTAACTGTCCAAATATGAAAGAAATTTGATCGTTTTTTGTTTGTTTGACAGAATTATGAATTTTTGAAAATTTGTTCAATGTTAAAGATAGGGATTTTTCCAAGATTTTTCCTGACTTTGACCGAAAAATTGTGGGCTCCAAGCTGTTCACAAACAACCAGAGGAACAACCAAACAAACAAACAGGCAAAAACATTACCTACTACAACTTCGTTGGTGGACGTAATAAATGAAGTCAGAATTCAATAAAATTTTCTGGAAGGAAGGTCAATTAAACATTAAATTTTGGGGCAGATCGTTATCTGATTGAAAACATTTTCTTTTATGTTTTTTATGGCACAAACAGCTTCAGCTATTGTATGTCTACACACATTGTATTAGGTAGAGTAGAGTAAGTCCTCCTGTATATTGGCCCAGTTACAGCTGGGTGGACTAAGACAAAGCAGGTGAAGTATCTTGTCCAAGGACACAGAAATGGAGCCTGAAGTGGTCACATCTAGAACGAAACCCCAATCTATAGTTTGGTAGATCAGCTACTATCCCACAGAGCCACTTGCTCTGCCATTAACATGGCAAAGATCTGATTTTTGGGTTTAATTCCAGCCTTCTAATTCTATCACACAAACTGACAGGAACTTGATAAAGCTCCTGTGTTACTTGGCATAGGTAATGATGATTAACACTATTCTGTACGCACCTTTTCATTTGATTTATTTGTCAGCTATATCACATGAAGTGCTATGCATACACATAGTGCTACTTTCTCACTTTAATCTCAGACTGCCTTATGATGTCACAAAGGCCTGTAGATGCAGGGTTACAAACCCTCCTTTGTCAGAGGTAGTAATAATTACCCTGGCACAAGTTTGTTCTCTCAGGGTTCACATTCTAGATATATTAAGTTCATTTGAGATTAACAGGGGCAGCACAGTGGTTTAGTGGTTAGCACTGTTGCCTCACAGCAAGAAGGTCATGGGATTAGTCCCACTTGTGTCCTTTCTGCGTGGAGTTTGCATGTTCTCCCCATGTCGGTGTGGGTTCCCTCCAGGTGCTCTGGCTTCCTCCCACATCCAAAGACATGTAGGTTAGGTGGATTGGAAACTTTAAGTTGTAATGTGTTTGTTTGTCTGTGTGAGGCCCTGCGACAGACTGGCGTCCTGTCCCGGGTGTACCCCACCTCACACCCCATGGCTGCTGGGATAGGCTCCAGCTCCCCACGACCCTTAATTTGAGTAAGGGGTTGAAGATGAGTGAGATTAACCAATAGAACAATCAATGCAGATGAAGTATCTTGTCTGAGAACAGAAACTGAAAATTAGCCATCACAAATAAAAAAAGGGAAAAAAAGCACCTTTAAATAAATAATTGCTGTTAATTAATGACAGTAAATTGCTGACGTGAGTCGAGTAAATCCGTCTCAGAGTTGTCAAGCACCTCTGCTTAAAATAGCTGAGCAGGCTGTTTTCAGCAACACATCAGCAGGTGAATTAATCTGGCAACACAGCACCACAGACGCTTTAATGTGTGTGTGTTTTTTTAAAGAGTTTTTATTTCATTCTAAATTCAACAACAGCATGTTTTAAGCATGAAAAATATCTCACCTGTTGTTAGACCCAGATATCTTCTTTCTTTGTGTTGCACCCGCTTTGTCTGCACCAATAACAGTTGTCCTTAGAAAATTGTGCATGTGTTGAACTGCTCAGGGTTGATTTAAGGCAGTTAGATGGTTGAGGAGCGACTGACTATGCAGTAGCTGGCTGCTCCCTGCCTTCTGCTTCTCACTGCGCTTCCTCCGCCTCCCAGTGACAGCACCGCTCACTGCACACTGCCATCAGCAGGTCACACACTGCACACTGCTTTCACAATCCAACAGGCACAACTGTATATCGTACACAGGTTTTGTCCTAAAAGCCATATTTTTAATAAGGGTTTTATAACTGAAAATTAGGGAGCTGACAGTGTGAATGAATTTATTTATTTATTTATTCAGCACACAAATCATCAATAACAAAAACTCACAACAAAACAAATCGACAAAGTACCAGTGTGACCGAAAGGGTGTGGGCAGAAGCAAAGCAGTGAGCTTTAAGACCTTATATAGCACCTAAATAGATCCTTGTCATTTGATTGGTGGTTTGTATGTCACATGATATGGATCATTCATACCATTTGCCATTGTGTTGCCATTTAGCATGTAATTTTGGTTCTATGTAGCGTGCAATTTTTGTGCTATACATTTTGTGGTATTGCACACCTAGCCTGACAGCCGGCCCTGAATTGGGCCAGATACTGGCCTCTCTCTCCTAGCCTGTGATTGGTTGGTGGCTGAGACGCTGACACGTTGATGTGGCGCGAGCGCTGCTCTCTTATTGGTCGTATAGGAAAGGGAATTCCAGCGCTGCTCTCCTATTGGCTGTTTAGGAGTGGGAAATCTCACTCCAAAATGGAGGCCAACATTCAGCCCAATTCATAGCCGGGCCGGTTGTCGGGCTAATGCACAACCCGACCGCCGCGCACACTGTCTAGCGGTGACGGTGCTTAGCTTTAAAACAAACACTGACCCGACAGAGGGTAATGGACGAGAAGGCTGGATGCACCCCCGGCTCGAGAGCAAGTCAGGGGGTGGAAGTAACCTGAGAAAGAAGTGTTTGCTGGAGGCAGAGCCACGCAGGCTAGGTTGGGGGAGGGGGGGGCACAGCAGACTCTGTCAGATGACACCTGGGTGAGACGTGGCATCTCGGTCTTGCTCTCAAGCTTTGGTGTACACCGTAGGACTGGATAGGGCATACGTCTCTTTTCTCTTGTTTATAAATTAATAAAATATCAAATGATAAAGATCTATTTTAGGTGTTATATAAAACAAATAATGAATCTTTTTTATTTGTGCAATGGAAAGAATATTAGAAAGAAATGGAATGGAAAGAAAGGTACCATTGCCCATATAAACATTCATTATTTGTGCAATATTTAACTTTTCATCAATAATCAAATTTATTATTCCCCACCCAACAAGTAAAGCAGCATGGTGGATATAGTTGGGAACACCATATGCCCATTCATAAAGTTTGTAAAGCCATCCAAAATATTTTCAGGATCCTGGGGCCAAACTAACAAACGTGCAAACTTGGTACAGTAGTGTTCAGAATAATAGCAGTGCTATGTGACTAAAAACATTAATCCAGGTTTTGAGTATATTTCTTATTGTTACATGGGAAACAAGGTACCAGTAGATTCAGTAGATTCTCACAAATCCAACAAGACCAAGCATTCATGATATGCACACTCTTAAGGCTATGAAATTGGGCTATTATTAAAAAAAAGTAGAAAAGGGGGTGTTCACAATAATAGTAGCATCTGTTGTTGACGCTACAAACTCAAAACTATTATGTTCAAACTGCTTTTTTAGCAATCCTGTGAATCACTAAACTAGTATTTAGTTGTATAACCACAGTTTTTCATGATTTCTTCACATCTGCGAGGCATTAATTTTGTTGGTTTGGAACCAAGATTTTGCTTGTTTACTAGTGTGCTTGGGGTCATTGTCTTGTTGAAACACCCATTTCAAGGGCATGTCCTCTTCAGCAAGAGGCAACATGACCTCTTCAAGTATTTTGACATATCCAAACTGATCCATGATACCTGGTATGCGATATATAGGCCCAACACCATAGTAGGAGAAGCATGCCCATATGATGCTTGCACCACCATGCTTCACTGTCTTCACTGTGAACTGTGGCTTGAATTCAGAGTTTGGGGGTTGTCTCACAAACTGTCTGTGGCCCTTGGACCCCAAAAGAACAATTTTACTCTCATCAGTCCACAAAATATTCCTTCATTTCTCTTTAGGCCAGTTGATGTGTTCCTTGGCAAATTGTAACCTCTTCTGCACGTCTTTTATTTAACAGAGGGACTTTGCGGGGGATTCTTGCAAATAAATTAGCTTCACACAGGCGTCTTCTAACTGTCACAGCACTTACAGGTAACTCCAGACTGTCTTTGATCATCCTGGAGCTGATCAATGGGTGAGCCTTTGCCATTCTGGTTATTCTTCTATCCATTTTGATGGTTGTTTTCCATTTTCTTCCATGTGTCTCTGGTTTTTTGTCCATTTTAAAGCACTGGAGATCATTGTAGATGAACAGTCTATAATTTTTTTGCACCTGCGTATAGGTTTTCCCCTCTCCAATCAACTTTCTAATCAAGCTACGCTGTTCTTCTGAACAATGTCTTGAACGTCCCATTTTCCTCAGGCTTTCAAAGAGAAAAGCATGTTCAACAGGTGCTGGCTTCATCCTTACCTGTTTGTTCCATAAAATTGACGAACTCACTGACTGAATGCCACACTACTATTATTGTGAACACCCCCTTTTCTACTTTTTTTTTTACTAATAGCCCAATTTCATAGCCTTAAGAGTGTGCATATCATGAATGCTTGATCTTGTTGGATTTGTGAGAATCTACTGAATCTACTGGTACCTTGTTTCCCATGTAACAATAAGAAATATACTCAAAACCTGGATTAATCTTTTTAGTCACATAGCACTGCTATTATTCTGAACACTACTGTATCTGAAGCTTTTGTACAACAATCATTTCCACATAAATTCAGCATTATTTCTTCATAAAAGATGGAGGAAGCGATCAGAGTGCCGCAGCTACACGGGCCGCTTGCTGATGTGTTCATGCACGTCGGTCATTTCAAAGCATCACCGAGTGTCTGATTGGTGTAAACAGGTATAGAAAATTAATGATTTTACTCTTTTTAGTATATGACACAATAGACATCTAAAAATGATGAGAGATTCTTGATATAGATCATCCATGGAGATATATAAAAACAGTCTGTCACTCACACAAACAAACATAGACACTTCAAACGACATGCACAGTTTTTGGTCTCAAGAGGCTCATGGCTGCATCTGATGCAACACTTAGCAACATCCCTGCAGACTGTCACCGGCGTTATTCCCAGGATTCATCTGTGCATATGTCACCAGTCTGACAGAGAACAGTTCAAACTCACACTTAAGACTAATCTCGTGAAGCTAAACACAGATTATGTTTGACCTCAGCACAACATGCATCCAAATAACATGTAATGTAACTGTGTCCAGCCTTATCAGAGCCTTCTGAAGTGGATCTGCTCTGAAGTTAATGAACTGCATTTATACATCACATTTCCATCTGAATCAGAAACACTGCTTGTGACAAAAAGTGTGAACCAAGGATGACAAAGAACAGTAAGATATCTTTGAGAACATTCAGGGCTTGCTGTCTTTCATTTTCCTGAAACTTCTCACTTCTGCTTTCGACCAGTTCAGCCGTGACATTTTAAGAGTATGTGGTGAGGCTGTCGGATTTAGAAATAGCCCCCATGGTCAGTGTACATGTGTGAGAGCAGTTCTTCAGATTGTGCACCTTTATAACTCCACTCTTATCTACGTCGCAATAGAATCGAGCTACACCTTCAACCACCAGGCCAAACCCAAACCTCGAACAGAACAATAAGGCCTCTGTGACACGTCTTGCTCCACTGTGCTTCAGCGATGTCGGTGTGTCTGTGGTCCAGCAGATACATGGGAAATATATAGATCAATGAATATGAAAAATTTTGATAATTCATTTCACAACTCCTAAATATAGATGAGAGTTTGAGCATCTTTGAAATCAGCAAATGGGACCCCAGTTAATCTTTTCAAGTTTCCAAGGCAATTTGAGAAAACTTAATTACATTCAGAATTTGAGGAGCTGGAGGACAAATAAAAAAGGTATTCTGCAAAGGACAGAGGTGAGCTAAGGCAGCTGACACTGCTGCAAATTCTTCAAATGTTACTGTAATCCAGCCTTTTACTGTTTTACAATAAGGAATCATGTTTTGTTGCAATCAAATATTCAACATTAAAGCTGGTCAACCAGTGCCAATTTTGGGCACCTGATACAGTTGTATGCAAAAGTTTGGGCACCCCTGATAATTTTCAGGATTTTCCTTTTTAAATCATTGGTTGCCTGGATCAGAAATTTCAGTTAAATATATCATATAGCAGATGAACACACTGATATTCGAGAAGTGAAAATGAAGTTTCTAGTATTTACAGAAAGTGTGCAATAATTATTTAAACAAATTTGGGCAGGTGCATACATTTGGGCACCCTTGTCATTTTATTGATTTGAATGCATTTAGCACTAATTATTGGAACACAAAATTGGTTTGGTAAGCTCATTGACCCTTGACCTCCTTACACAGGTGAATCCAGTCATGAGAAAGGGTATTTAAGGTGGCCATTTGTAAATGTTTCCCCTTTTTGCATCTCTTCTAATGAGTGGCAACATGGGAGCCTCTAAACAACTCTCAAATGTCCTGAAAACAAAGATTGTTCAACATCATGGTTTAGGGAAAGGATACAAAAAGCTATCTTAGAGATTTCAGCTGTCAGTTACCACTATGAGGAACATAGTGAGGAAAATTAAATGGAAGACCGCAGGCACAGTACTAGTTAAGGCCCGAAGTGGCAGGCCAAGTGAAGGATGGTGAGAACAGTCATAGTCAACCCACAGACCTGCTCCAAAGACCTCCAACATGAGCTTGCTGCAGATAGTGTCTCTGTGCATCGCTCAACTATACAGCACACTTTGCACAAGGAGATGCTGTATGATGCTATAATACAGAGGAAGCCTTTTCTGCATACACACCACAAACAGAGTCCCTTGAGGTATGCTAAAGCACATCTGGACAAGCCAGCTTCATTTTGGAATAAGGTGCTGTGGACTGATGAAACTAAAATTGAGTTATTTGGACATAAGGGGCGGTATGCATGGCTGAAAAAGAACACAGCATTCAGAGAAAAACACTTGCTACCTACAGTAAAATTTGGAGGTGGTTCCATCATGTTGTGTGGCTGTGTGGCCAGTGTAGGTACTGGAAATCTTGTTAAAGTTGAGGGTCACATGGATTCTAGTCAATATCAGCAGATTCTTGAGAACAATGTTCATGAATCAGTGACAAAGTTGAAGTTGCGCCAAGGCTGGATTTTTCAACAAGACAACGACCCTAAACACTGCTCAAAATCTACTAAGGCATTCATGCAGAGGAACAAGTACAACATAATGGAATGGCCATTTCATTCCCCAGACCTGAATATTATTGAAAATCTGTGGTGTGATTTTAAGTGGGCTGTCCATGCTCAGAAACAAACAAACCTGAGATGTTTTGTAAAGAAGAATGGTCCAAAACACCTTCAACCAGAATCCAGGCTCCCATTAGAAGCTATAGGAAGCATTTAGAGGCTGTTATTTCTGTTATTTCAAAGAATGAGCAGCTCCCGCCCTGTTTGTTTTTAAGCTGAGCTGCTAGTGTGAGCCCGTGGAGGTGGCAGCGTGTGATGGTACAAAATGTATGGAACCAAAATTGCATGGTAAATGGAACACAACGTTAAATTGGACAAATGGTCAATATCATGTGACATACAAAAAAAACAATCAAATGACAAGGATCTAATTAGGTGTTATGTAATTCAAAAATAATAAACGTTATCATCTTGTATCTAAATTAAAAGAACATAATGAGGACAAATCAGTTAACTTTACTGTACCAGGCTGATTGAAAAAGGAACTTTGTTTTGTCAATATAATACCTCATGCATGTGTCTGCCACCTGCTGGATGGTTAGTGGATGCTGGGGACAGTGCCAAATCTTTTCACTGGTACTGCAAATTAGGGATGGCTAACAAACAAACAAAAAACTGTTTTAAAACCTTTTAAACACCCATGTTTTAAACTAGTCTCCTTTACACATGGTCACTCAGTGTTTGAAGACAGCCTGACATTTTGACATACTCTTTCCTTTTTTAAATTCTATTTTAATGAGTGTCACTTGCACTATGTTGGGAACATCAATTATGACATTTGTGTCATAATTGTGGATGTTTCTCTGGTATGATCCAGGACTCCAGCAACTGGAGCAACAAGAGGGCTCCCATGTTCCATCTGGGTGAAACCAGTAGGTGGTTAGTTTCAAGTGGTGAGGGTGCACCAGCTGTCTGCCTGGATGGTTCCCATCCAGGACCCAAGGTGGTCCTGTAGTGTGGTAAATGCAGGAACATGCAGAAATAGAACATGCTCCCAGACCTGACCTGACCAATAATGCTAAGGGCCCTGTCCCACTGCCGTTTAGGAGGATTTGCGCATGGGATGCGCACAAAAGTGGCCCACATCCGCCAAACAACGCGATAACCGTGTAACATTCCTGTATGAGTCGGCCACCATCTGAACACGTCTGGGATCATCCGCAGAGGCACGCATGTCCGCCGTTTAGAAGGATTCGCACATGAAATGAGGAGACAAAAGCTGAGCGTCCGCAACAAAGGTGGGCGGAAATGACAGATGTCCCGGGGTCGATCAGCGAATACATGAGGAGGAAAAGCGGATATAACAGGGAACAGAAGCGAAGGTGACCGTGGAGGCGCCCCCATGAGGGGCACAGCGGCCGTGATGCACTACCGTTTACTCTCGGCTCCCGTTCACGCCCGCGCATGTAAGCAATAATAATAATAAAAAAAAGAACCTCAGCTGCCCGCTGTGGTACTGCTCCTCGCTCTTCCCCCCAAAACTCTGTCATAACTGTGTTTATAAACCAGTCACCATTTGTTTTATTATACATCTGTGTAGTTAATTAAAATATTCTCCACAGACGAACTCGCTCGCGCGCGCACGTAGAAGGACACCTCCTCTCCCCCTGCTGTGGTGCTGCTGCTCGCTCCAAAAACTCTCTCACAATTGTGAAATAAAGGACAAAAGAGACATACGTCTGCATGCGCGACATACCATTTGCGACCGTGATGTGGCCTTGCTGGACACGCGTCATATCTGTTTTGCACGCTGTCCCGGTCTGTCGCCAAGCCGCGCCAACCCGTCAGTTGCGGATATCAGCAGATGACAGGGGATATGCGGCGCGTTGACTGTGTATGTCCTGCGTATGTCTTCAGTATGTGTTCAGGCAGTGATGCGGATCTCATCCGCAGCAGGATTTTTGAGCTGCTCAAAGATCCTGCTGCGGACATGCGTGCCTCTGCGGATGATCACGGACGTGTTCGGCTGGCGGCCGACTCATACAGGAATGTTACATGGTTATCGCGGTTGTTTGGGGGATGTGGGCCACTTTTGTGCGCATTCCATCCACAAATCCTCCTAAACGCCAGTGGGACAGGGCCCTATGTCTCTTTTGTCCTTTATTTCACAATTATGAGAGTTTTTGGAGCGAGCGGCAGCACCACAGCAGGGGGAGAGGAGTTTTGTTTTGTTTTTTTTACGTGCGCACGAGAGCGAGTTCGTCTGTGGAGAATATTTTAGTAATTAACTACACAGATGTATAACAACACAAATTGTGACTGGTTTATAAACACAATTATGACAAAGTTTTAGGGGGAAGAGCGAGGAGCAGTACCACAGCAGGCAGCAGAGTTTCATTTTTTATTATTATTGCTTACAATCGCGCGCGTGAACGGGACTCGGGAGCCGAGAGTGAACGGGAGTGCATCACGGCCGCTGTGCCCCTCATGTGGGCGCCTCCGCGGTCGCCTTCGCTTCTGTTCCCTGTTATATCCGCTTTTCTTCCTCATGTAGTCGCTGATCGACCCCGGGACATCTGTCATTTCCGCCCACCTTTGTTGTGGACGCTCAGCCTACACGGCAGTGGGATAGGGCCCTAAGTTAGGTCCACAAAGTACACTGACTAAAACTTGACAAATACTGATTTTGATATTTGAGGTTTTAAAAATTTGATACTGACATACATTTGAGTTGCTTTTAGCCCACGCTGATAAGCAGCATTGCTGCAGTGTTCTTAGGCCTGAAGAGGAGAAATGATAGGCGATATTTTTTATTAATGCCCCACCTCTCACCCAGTGAACATGGGAGTATGCTCCAGCATCCTTTGTGACCATGAACTGAATAAGTGGGTATAGAAAATGAATGAACGATCAATGTATCATGAACACAGATTGTGGGATGCTCTGCTCGAGTTAGCTGATTGTTGTGATTTGAGGCATTTCATGCTAATAGGGGAGTTTTGGTGTGCCCTCTGGTGGACAAGCTACACAATGACAGCATCCACAATGTCTGTTTCTTTCTAAATTTCCATTTATATAATATGTTATTATTCAAAACACAGATAACAAATCAGTATTTAGCTCACACCAGCTGATAATATCACTGTGGGTATTTCCAATCCAATCCAACCCAGCTTTATTTTTAAAGCGCTTTAAAATCACCCACAGTGTTATGTGTCGACGCGGGTTGAGGAGTGGACCTGCGTCTGACGGAACCCAGCGCTAAAATAACCAGAAAGCGGTTCCAATAACAAAACAATTTATTCTTTCCACCATCTGGTGCATAACAAAGTGAATGAACAAAAAATGCGTCAGTCTGGTGGAGTGAAGGCTGGCACGCTCTCCAGCGCCTAAAAGGATCGAAGCCTGGTGCTTCTGGACTCACTTTTACCACCAAACACCCCGCAGGTGGACACGACAAACCGACTCTCTGCGAAGGATAGAAGAGGTGAGGTAAGTTAGCAGTTACAAGCAATATCCTTCAAAAGGCACACACTATCAGCAACACATTCAGGTCTGTATTTAAGCTTTATGTAAATGAGCAGCTTCTCACAACAAGTGGAGGATCAGTTGTCCGCACGCCACGGCAGTGAGAAGCGAGCTGCACAATTCTTATCACAATTCAAATATACTGCGTAACAAAATACCAAGTTACTATCAACAATTAGTCAAACAATTATTCACCTCTGATGTGTGCTGACAGCATGTGTCCCTCACCCTTCTTCCTTCACAGGCACGATGTCAAACCCAGGCGCGGTCCTCAGCGTCTCACAAACGAACACCACAAGGTCGAGTTCCCGGCAATTCTGCCTTAAATGCAGAACGCCATCTAATTATCTGCTTCAGCTGAAAGTCTTTAAGGTTGCATGTGAGCACCATCCACAGGTGCTGCACATAACGTTGATGAGGGTGAAGGACTCTTCAGCCAGCACCTTCTCCACAGACAAATCAGTTTTCATACCACCTGGAGAGCAAAGAAAAGAAAAGAACACCAAAATGTCCAGCCACACCCCCCCCCAACACACAACAGTACCCCCCCTTCAACGGGAAGCCTCCCGGCGACCGAACAGACCAGGTCCGAGAACAGCACCTCCCTCCGGGGTCCTCGTCAGGAAGCAGACAGCATAACGCTTCCAAGGTCCACCACAGACAGCAGGACAGGGCACCGCAGCTGGAAGGCCGGCTGGCATCAACAAAAAACCCCAAAACAGTCCCTAATACAATCCAACATACAAGAAAAAACATAAAACCCACCCAAAACCTCCCCAGGGGACCGTCCCATCCAACCCCGGGAAGAAAAGAAAAACTCCCAAATGCAAAAAACCCAACACAGCCCCACAAACACAATACAAACATAAATGTATAAAAGAAAAATAACAAACAACGCCCCCAGAACGACTCGCAGAGCTCAACACCCCCCAGAAGGCCTTTACCGCCAGTTCCAGGAGGAATAGCCAGAACCGGAATCCCACAAAGGTCCCCAGGTACACATGGAGCAAACGGCGCCCCCCAGAGGACCGTACCATCAAACCCCAGGAGGCACCCTCCCGACAACCCCGGAACCCCAGACCCGGCCACACCTGGCCAGTCGGCCCCACAAGCCAATTCCCCCCCAGAGGACTGTCCCATCAACCCTGGAGGTGGAACCCGGAAGGAAACAAAACAAAATCAAAGTCCAACCCCCGGAGGACTACCCTAAACAACCCCGGGGGCAAATAAAACAACCGTCAAACCCTGTTACCTTCCCCGGCACCCCGAAAGACCCCAGGTCCCTCCCAGAGCCCCTCGGTGGCCCAATTTTGGCGAACGGCACAAAACATTAAGCCGGGGAAGGGAACAGGAAAAACTAACCCAGCCCCAACCCCAAGGCACAGCGGAAAACCGGAAATACGTCCGGTGCCCCAACTCGACCATACCCCAGCCTCTCGGGAGGGGTGGAACTACCGAAATGGCGAACGGCAACAGATCGGCCCACCCCTCCGACTGAGGTATGTTCCCGCTGCACCACACCCCGGCAACACCAATGACGAACGGTACAAAGGCTCACCGAGGCTGGAGTGGAACCGGGCCCTAACCAAACCAAGAAAAACGCCCCTAACAACCCCCCCCCTAGGTGCAGAGGTCTTCTGAGAACGCTCAGCGTGACCAACCTGCACCACCCCACAACCCACAAGACGAACGGTCTTGGGGCACGTGAGGTTGGGGTTAGGGATGTAGGGAAATAAAAAACAACAAAACAAAACGACCCCAAAAGCCAAACAGAAAATACCTAAATACACATAAAAAAATAACGATCAAGTGAGCCCAGACGGGCTTCTAACCGCCTAACGTTCACTCCACCAGAAAAGCCTCTGACTCCCCAAACAAAGTATAACCCCTATTCAAAAAAACAAAACATTAGCCCAAACAAGTTTTTTTTTTTTTTTTTTTTTTTTTTGTGTGTGTGTGTTATTTCGCCTGTCCCAGAACACCTGGAGATACGTCACCATTATTTTTCTTGACGCTTATATGTCGGGGCAATACAGTGGTCTCTGCTCGTCCGAGCTGCATGGGCTCGTCTGCAAGAGGAGACAGAGGTCCCGTCGGAGGAGCCTCAGTGGGGCGAAGAAGAGGCGGCCCAGATCTGTGTCGGGGAAAGCCCCGAGACGAAACAACCCGCTCTGATGGCCGCCCTCTCTCGCGTCCACGCTCCTTCATCCAATCATCTAGACGAATCACCAACGATATTAGCTCATCTAAATCGTTTGGCTCGTCACGGACTGCCAGCTCGTCTTTTAATGACTCATTTAACCCATCTACAAACACTCCTCGTAAAGCTGCGGCGTTCCAACCTGACTGAGCAGAAAAAATCCGGAAGTCCACGGAATACTCCGCCGCACTCCGCCTCCCCTGCCTGAGATTCAGCGACCGTTGGGCAACGGTATTCGTTTTCACCGGATGGTCAAAAACCAGTCGGAACTCCCGGGAGAAATCCTTAAAGGATCCTAACAATGGCGAGTTGTTACTCCACAACGCTGTGACCCAAGCTAAGGCGTCACCTCGGAGCAAATTTGTCACATATGAAACACGGCTCCCATCAGAAGAGAAGGAAGCCGGTCGCTGAGCAAAAACCAGAGAACATTGCATCAAAAATGAAGCACAGGCTTTAACGTCTCCCGCATAAGGCTCCGGATGACAAATAATCGGTTCGGACACCGAATCTCTGGGTGACGGAGTTATCTGCACCGGTATCGATGGTGCCGCAGCTGGAGCAGCAGGAAGCGGAACGGCTTGCGCTGCAAGCTCCGTAACACGGGCGTCTGTTTGTTTAATTTGGTTTGCGAGATACTGTAATTGCTCCCATATTTTCTCCAAGTGTTCTTGAACTTTTTCGGCGAAAGGAACCGCCTCTGCCGCTGGGTCCATTACGGAATGGCCGGGAACTACTGTTATGTGTCGACGCGGGTTGAGGAGCGGACCTGCGTCTGACGGAACCCAGCGCTAAAATAACCAGAAAGCGGTTCCAATAACAAAACAATTTATTCTTTCCACCATCTGGTGCATAACAAAGTGAATGAACAAAAAATGCGTCAGTCTGGTGGAGTGAAGGCTGGCACGCTCTCCAGCGCCTAAAAGGATCGAAGCCCGGCGCTTCTGGACTCACTTTTACCGCCAAACACCCCCCAGGTGGACACGACAAACCGACTCTCTGCGAAGGATAGAAGAGGTGAGGTAAGTCAGCAGTTACAAGCAATATCCTTCAAAAGGCACACACTATCAGCAACACATTCAGGTCTGTATTTAAGCTTTATGTAAATGAGCAGCTTCTCACAACAAGTGGAGGATCAGTTGTCCGCACGCCACGGCAGTGAGAAGCGAGCTGCACAATTCTTATCACAATTCAAATATACTGCGTAACAAAATACCAAGTTACTATCAACAATTAGTCAAACAATTATTCACCTCTGATGTGTGCTGACAGCATGTGTCCTTCACCCTTCTTCCTTCACAGGCACGATGTCAAACCCAGGCGCGGTCCTCAGCGTCTCACAAATGAACACCACAAGGTCGAGTTCCCGGCAATTCTGCTTTAATCACACATGGCTTAAATGCAGAACGCCATCTAATTATCTGCTTCAGCTGAAAGTCTTTAAGGTTGCATGTGAGCACCAGTCACAGGTGCTGCACATAACGTTGATGAGGGTGAAGGACTCTTCAGCCAGCACCTTCTCCACAGACAAATCAGTTTTCATACCACCTGGAGAGCAAAGAAAAGAAAAGAACACCAAAATGTCCAGCCACACCCCCCCAACACACAACACACAGGGTCCAAAGTGTGGTACAATAAGACAATAAAATACATAAAAATAACTCAAATTTAATTTAATATCAGCCTTCTAATTCAGCATCTTAAATATTTTGTTTTCATTGCCTTTCAGTGTGGTTATTTTTAAAATCTGCTTTCTGTTGAAAAGAGCTGCACTAATCCTTTAATGAGTTTGCGAGATAATGTCACACCATATGTCTCATCTAAAACAGGACGAGGTCAACTCTCATGCCATAAGAATTACTGACACCCCTGAGTTTGAAGCACAGGATTTAAAATAGGTTGAGAAATAAATGCAAACGAGCCGATTCTGCATAATCGTAATATTTAATGAGATGTACAAAGATATTGAATAAAAATTACAGCTAAAGATGCTTTTGTGTATTCTTACAAAGACAGATAGTTTGTCAGATGGTATGTTGGAGATTCAAGCCTACGTTTAGTGTTTTCTTGAAAAAAAGTCCTTCTCCTGTAACTGTTGATGCCACAGAAAAGCTGTACTGTGGCCAGTTGGTCCAATCACAGACACAGAAGCTTGTGACTCCTTCAAAGTTGTCAAGGTGTCTGTGAGGAGTAGGCACTTTTCAAAAACTGAGTGACCCTGCAACAAAGAGACAAATGGGGGAACACAGAGTTACCAGAGTAAATCCCTTCAGCTTCTCCCTTCATATTTTTTTCCCTCTGCTTGGTCTAAAAAAGTAACCGTTACTGACTACTACAATTTATTTTCCTGATTTCTTATGCCATTTGAAATGACTTTAGTTTTGTGTCATGTCTGTGATCTGCTTTTTTCTACGAAATTAAACAACTGAATGAACATCCTCCGAGGTCGGTGATTCCATAATTATTGCCAGGGGTTGTAATCAAGAAGGCATCGCAACGCCTTCACTTTCTCAGAATCCTAAGGAAACATCATCTCAGCAGAGCAGTAATGGGGTCCTTCTACCACGCTGTTATCGAGAACATGCTGACCTACGGAGTCACAGTCTGGTATGCAAGTTGTACTGCAGCAGAAAGAAGGACTAAACAAAGGATGGTGGAAACAGCACAAAAGATTATTGGTTGTTGCAGGTGCTCGATACCTTTCCAGAGCCAAAAACATTTTAAAAGACTCTTCACATCCTGGACACAAAATATTCAACCTTATGCCTTCAGGCAGGCGGTACAGAGCCATAAAAACACACACAAACAGACTTTTGAACAGTTTTTACCCCAGAGCCATACAACATTTAAACAAATTACAACCACACTGACAACCTTGGGACAATATAGAATAGGGACTGTGCAAAAAATTTTTTTAACTTGTTAGTTTTACTATGTCTAATCATGCATTTGACACTTAAGGCTGTATTATTTATTGTGATTGTTATTATTGTATTATGTGTGTGTGGGTGTGTGTGTGTGTGTCATTACGTGTATGTGTGTTTGCGCAATGGGTATGTGTGTGTGTTGCTATGCCACTGTGATGAGTCTCCTGCAATTTCGTTGTATCACTTGTACAATGACAATAAAGCCTATTCTGTTCTATTCACTGATGCATCTAAAGAGAACTGGCTGGATTTTTTTTTTTTTTTTTTTGTCTCTATTACTCTATTGATGATTTTCTATTTTAGTTGATTGACCCTCTGGTTAACTTCCCAGCAAATCATAACCAAATATTCGACCAATAACATTCAACATTATTTTCAAATATTTTGTCATAAAAAGTATTATATTTTACAATTCTCCCCTCAATTTATAAAGGATATAGCAAGTTCCTTCGGCTGCTTGCTTGTTTGCACTCGGGGTCACCACAGCAAATCCGAGGTTGATCTGTATGTTATTTCCAAAATTAAAAATACACCTGTAAAAATAAATAAATAAATTGTGGGAGAATATCTTGCGCATAGCCTTGCCTCTTCCATAGACAAGAAAAGACACAAACTAAAGTTTTGACATTTTATAAGGCTTCAGCAAACAATTAATTCAGTGATCCACTGGTTATTTTCAACAGAGTCATTATTTGGGCCTTAACATTCTCCAGCATATATTTCAGCAATGAATTCAATGTTGTTTTCAAATATTTTGTTGTAAAAAGTATTATATTTTACAACTGTTTTTTTTTTTCAATATATAATGGATATAAATTGCCAAAATTAAAAGTACACCTGTAAATAATTATAAGGCTTCAGCAAACAATTAATTCAGTGATTGATTGGTTATTTTCTGTATTAACAGTCATTTTTTTTTATTTTTTCATTTCATTTTCATTTATTCTTTTTACATGAGAATGTACAGTACAGACACAATACATTCACAGTAAGAACAGGAGTAGGATGAAGACCAACATGTCAGAGCCGTAACGTCAGAAAATGGAGAAAAATGTCAAGAAGTGTTTGTCAAAGCCAAAGATAACATTCTCATATGTCTTTTGTGTTGAACACAACACAGACAGTTGGTTTATTGTATAAAGAAGTAAAACTAGCAAGGAAACCAGAAATTTGCACATTGAAGAAGCTGAAATCAGATAATTTGGACATAAAAACAAAACAAACCCCTCAAAAATAATTAACCGTTATCATATCTGTTTGTTGTAGCCTCTTTTTTTTTTTTTTTTTTTTGGTCAGCAACTTTGAACATCCATCCATCCATTTTCTTCCGCTTTATCCGGAGTCAGGTCGCGGGGGCAGCAGCTCAAGCAAAGCCGCCCAGATCTCCCGATCCACACACACCTCCCCCAGCTCCTCCGGGGGAACCCCAAGGCGTTCCCAAGCCAGCCGAGAGATGTAGTCTTTTGTGGATCTGGAGAAGGCGTTCGACCGTGTCCCTCGGGGCACCCTGTGGGGGGTGCTCCGGGAGTACGGGGTCCAGGGTCCTTTGCTAAGGGCTATCCGGTCCCTGTACGACCGCAGCAGGAGCTTGGTTCACATTGCCGGTAGTAAGTCAAACCTGTTTCCAGTGCACGTTGGCCTCTGCCAGGGCTGCCCTTTGTCACTGGTTCTGTTCATTATTTTTATGGACAGAATTTCTAGGCGCAGTCAGGGTGTAGAGGGGGTCCGGTTTGGGAACCACAGAATCTCGTCTCTGCTGTTTGTGGACAATGTGGTTCTGTTGGCTTCGTCAAATCAGGACCTTCAGCATGCACTGGGGAGGTTTGCAGCCGAGTGTGAAACGTCCAGGGATGAAAATCAGAACCTCCAAATCCGAGGCCATGGTTCTCGACCAGAAAAAGGTGCTTTGCCCTCTTCAGGTCAGTGGAGTGTCCTTGCCTCAAGTGGAGGAGTTTAAGTATCTTGGGGTCTTGTTCACGAGTGAGGGATGGATGGAGCGTGAGATCGATAGACGGATCAGTGCAGCATCTGCAGTGATGCAGTCGCTGCATCGGACCGTCGTGGTGAAGAGAGAGCTGAGTAGGGGGGGCAAAGCTCTCGATTTACCGATCGATCTACGTTCCGATCCTCACCTATGGTCATGAGATTTGGCTCATGACTGAAAGAACGAGATTGCGAGTACAAGCGGCCGAGATGAGTTTCCTCTGCAGGGTGGCTGGGTGCTCCCTTAGAGATAGGGTGAGGAGCTCGGTCACTCGGGAGGAGCTCGGAGTCAAGCCGCTGCTCCTCCACGTCGAAAAGAGTCAGTTGAGGTAGCTCGGGCATCTTTTCCGGATGCCCCGTGGACGCCTCGCTGGAGAGGTGTTCCGGGCACGTCCCACTGGGAGGAGGCCCCGGGGAAGACCCATGACACGCTGGAGGGGGAACTTTGAACATTTTGTTCAATATTATGATTTGACAAAGTTGGCACGTGTCTTCATTTCTGAACATATTTAAATTCTATAATTAAAATGCAGAGGAGACAGTAAGTATAAACTCAATTGATTTTAGTAAATTCATGCTTTATCCAACATCACGATTTTATTTTTTTTGTCTGCCAAGCCAAAGGACATTTCTCCCAACCCTGTGTGGTGGTTTATTGATTACACACACACACACACACACATAAGGTTGTGGGAATCGATCCCATGACCTTCTTGCTGTGAGGCAGCAGTGCTAACCACTAATCCACTCTTTCAAACAAATGTGCCCTGACACTTGCATGACTTTGATCCGTGCACTTGCATGCACATCATCGTGAAGATCCCACCCACTGTGTTCCTAGCTGGACTCTGTGCTTTCTTCCACCAGCTGCCACGTGCTGTGTGCTGGACACTGCGTATGTAAAATAATTGTTTTGTAGCAGATTAATCATTTTCTGTTGGAGTTGTCTGTTGAAACCGGCTCTAATCACTTCCGGAATCACAGAGGACCGCTCCAGCAGCAGCTTTTCTCTTTCTCGCACGCGCGTGCTGAACGAGGTGGAGAACGTATTTGGAACCATCTAAAAAGGTAATAATGTGTCAGCTGCATGTTCATTCTTTCTTATGAGTAGCTGTAAAAGTGTGTTTATGGTAGATTTAACATCTTGTTATAATCGTTCAGAGGAGCTGCGCTGTGATGCGGTGCGCTGACGCAACCACTCACTCACACGCAGTGTTTTTGACTTGTTTGTGCAATGTTCACTTGAAATTCACATCATTAATGCATGATGGAGATTTTGAACATTTGAAAATTTTCTTTGCACACGTGCATGAAGCCGCGCACAGTTTACAACGGTTTATAACGAGTTTGAGAGTTTACTCTTGTGCACGGTGGAGTGCGTGCAAGTGTCAAGGGGCCTTAATGCATGGAATTCAAAAATAAATCAGTAAATCCGTGTCATTTTCAAAGCCCATAAACACATTTGTTCCTCATCTTGTGAGAAACGTTGCAGCTGGCGGAAGAGTGCGCTCTGAGTGCTCCTCTACAACAATGCAGAGGGCGCAACATTGTTTCTGAGGCTGCAAAAGAAGAAGTCCATTGTTACTGTTGCTCTTTTTAATCTGCGGATTTAAACCCATCACATGCTCAGACCGAGCGCTCCAGCGCGCACGGAAACAAGTCTGTGCACTTTGGAGGAGTTTGAACCTTTTAGAAAGTACTTTTCACCACCATGACGCACGGATACAGCCAGCGCTCCCTCACGGTTCTCCTCTTCCTGGGGCTTTTATCGGCCCTTATGGCTCTCTTATCAGTCGTCCTGATCTTCCAGCTTCAGGCTCAGCGGACGACGCTGACCGGCTCCTCCGTGGTTCCGGCCCACGCGCGGACAGTCCTGCTGCCGGTGTCCACGGTCCTGTCCGCGCTGTCCCTCTCGCTCAGCCTGAGCTCCGTCTCCGTGTGTCTCCTCCACAGCTACTTCTTCACGGAGGTCTGCAGAGGACAAGACTCTGAAAGGTAGTAAACTGCAACATGTAGGCTGCTGTAGGAGAGCACTCAGAGAGCGCACAGTTGCGCCAGGCCTGGATTACAGCAGAACGCCACGTTTTTCAAACGAGGATCTAGTTACCTCCGCCAAGGAGGTTATGTTTTTGGTCGAGTTTGTTTGTTTGTCTGTCTGTTTGTCAGCAGGATAACTCAAAAAGTTTTGAACGGATTTTGATGAAATTTTGTGAAGTGGATGGAAATAACAAAAGGAACAAGTGATTACATTTTAGTGGTGATCCGGATCACGATCCGGATCCAGAAATTTTTTAAAGGATTCGTCACCATTGCGGGATGGGGGAATTTTGACATTCTAGTTTCTAACTCCACAAAAACAAGGCAGAAAGGCTTGAAAAAAATTAGGGTGTAACATAGTCAAATGTTCTATCAAACAACAAAGTTTGGTGAGGATCGGATCCGGATTCCGGATCTGGTGATCCAGATTATGCAAAAATATAGGGAAAATAGAAAATGTGTCAGTGTGAGGTGACAAATGAAGCTAGAGATGCACAACTAACACCAAATTGTAGCTGAATCTGTACTGATTCAGTAAGGTGTCATCAGATTTGATGTAGCTTCAAATGTTATATGTATATAGGTATATATGGCACAGCCCAAGCAGAGGGTCACCCCCAAGAGCCTGGTCTGCTTGAGGTTTCTTCCTTATAGGGAGTTTTTCCTCACCACAGTTGCCTAGTGCTCGCTCTGGGGGTTGGTAAGGTTAGTCCTTACTGGCGTAAAGTGCCTTGATTCGACTTTCTTGTGATCTGATACTATATAAATATAATTATAAGTGAATAGTATATTGATGTGTATGTCTGTGTGTCGACATGTAGTAGTGAATTTGTATTTATGTAAATATGACTGATTAGAATTGTTGGACTTGTACTAGCAGGGGTGGGCGCTAATAAGCTTTGCTTCAGCCCACACCCTTTCGGACTCACTAGTTTTGTCTGTGTTTGTTTGTGGAATTGTTCATTTTTTTCTATTTGAATATTTTGTGTGCCGAATAAAAAAACTTTGTCACTTTGTCACTTATGGAGCTAGATCCAGAAGAAAACCGCCATTACCGAAAAATCGTTTTTATACAATAACTTTTGAACTAATAAAGACATAAAAGTGATTCCAAGTTCTAGTGGTATGTTTTCATGGTCAAGGATGTCAAATATAAAGGAAAGAAAAGTGTATGTATCATAGTTTTGGTTGTAACACTGAATTGTTGAATAGATCACTGTGCCAAGGAGGGAATCTCTTTAGGGTCAGTGACCCTATGGCCTTGTGTAGCACATGCAACACTTAAAAAATAGCTATATTTCAGAATTTACTGTTATTTATTTAGAGAAGTGTTTCATAAATGTTAAAAAATTCATATTTGCAGTTTAGTTGAATAATAAATTGAATTTTGTCTCTTATTTGTTTTTGTCTATAAGTACATGCAATATCAATATCAGTGCTCAGATGACAGTAGCTTCTGGGAAAGGTGCAAGTTGCAATAAACTGATGCCAAGTGCTAAGGATACATGCTATCCAGTCACAGCAGATGAAACTTTTTTTACTAGCAATCATCACTGTTAGACTTTTTTAGGTTCAGTGATTCCACGGCATGTAGATGTTATGGCGTCAGTGACCCCATGGCCTTGGCGGAGGTTTGCACTTTCTGAGTGCTTCTAGTTTTAGATGTTTTGGGGGGTCATCTTTTTACTTGCCACAAAGCTAACTAGTGACTAGTTTAGAGTACAAACACCTCCACGGGCTGAATGAATAGGGAGGTTAAAGTTCTGCAGCAGTGGCCGGTTTTTCCGTCTGATCAGACGCCCCGTCTGATCGGCCGCCCCATCTGATCAGTACCCGCTCCTCTCACAGTGCGCATGCAAGCAACAATGGTGACGTGCAGTGGTTACTTCCGGTAAAATCAATTGCTTTGCCACTGAAGTCATAAGACGTGTGTTAAGATAACACGATCTTGTGTTAGATATATAGTGAACATGGATGCCATGATGGAGATGAGATAAAAACAGCATAACAAGGTGAATTCATCATGATATACATGAGGGGGGACTGTTCAGACTGGGTATAGGTAGTAATACACTAAGTCTATGGGGGGAGCTGTTCACTAAGTCTATGGGGGGACTGTTCAGACTGGGTATAGGTAGTAATACACTAAGTCTATGGGGGGGCTGTTCAGACTGGGTATAGGTAGTAATACACTGTGTCTATGGCGGGACTGTTCAGACTGGGTATAGGTAGTAATACACTAAGTCTATGGGGGGGGGGGGGGAGCTGTTCAGACTGGGTATAGGTAGTAATACACTAAGTCTATGGGGGGAGCTGTTCACTAAGTCTATGGGGGGACTGTTCAGACTGGGTATAGGTAGTAATACACTAAGTCTATGGGGGGGCTGTTCAGACTGGGTATAGGTAGTAATACACTGTGTCTATGGCGGGACTGTTCAGACTGGGTATAGGTAGTAATACACTAAGTCTATGGGGGGGGGGGAGCTGTTCAGACTGGGTAGTAATATAAATACGCCAAGTCTTACAAGGCTTTCAGTCAGTAGCTTGTGCCACTCTGTAATAAATATACCCTTTAAGATAATTTAGAAATTACAAGTAGACTACAAAAAACACTAAACACTGTGTCAAGTAGAGTAATACACCCTACTAGTCTTCTGTTTATTTTGCTATAATTTGTTAATACTATAACATGGCTAATTATTGGGGGGAATGATCAGAGTAATTGTTCTGCTCTGACATAACGCATACGCAGTGAAAGCAGGGGGAATGATCAAATGGGGGGACCGATCAGACCGCAACACCGGCAGTAGTTCTCTGTTCTTTGTGTATATTGGCGTGCTCCTGTTGTATTCTGAAGTCAAAATTTCCCAGTTACGCTCCCTCCCCCCAGGAACACTCTCTGTAGTCGAAACTCCAACTCATTCGAGTCGAGTCCCACAACCCGAGTTCACAATCCAAGATGGCTACTCCTAGCATCAACAGTAGTAATAGAGCTGCAGTTTTTACTGTTTTTTAAAGCACTTCTGGCTTTTTTGTATCCAATTTAAAGTTGTACAGTCATTCAAATTTCACAAAACTGACAAAATTTAGTTTCTACTGAAATCCATGCATTGGGTTCATTTTTGTAATGTGTTACAAAATTACAGCTCAGTTTAATGAAGAGAACATATTTATCTGGGGGGGGACTTCCATAGTGAATATTTGCTTTTCCTCCACACAGTCCACAGGGGGAAGAACATGCAAATACGTGAGCTTTTGAGATTACTTGTGACTTAATGCACTTGCTTGTTGTGTGTTCTTGGAGCATGTGCACTAACATCCTTAAGATGTCTTGTAAACCACCTCAAAGTTACCTGGTTTCAAAAACAGTGTTTTTAGATTTAGAAGTGTTTATTTCTTGCTAACTTTTACAAAATATATGATAAACATATTTATACAGAATTTATACAATATTTTGGAGAGTTTTCCACCATCTTGGTTTATTTTGTTCCAAGTGAGCAGCCAGCTGACATCACACTGTCTTTCTTTACTCTAACTAGCAGTCACTGTCCTTCCCAGCATCCCTTAAGCAGACTGGGGAAGCCCCCTCACCTGATCTGAAATCGCTACCAGATATAGGTCATGGCCGTCTGATCGCTTCAAATTATCCCCTTCAGGGGAGAAACTCTAAATTGTTTCCAGAAAAGCACATTTTGATCACATTGGCAATATCATATTATATATCCCTTATTTAAATGCTTAGGAAAGAAATTATAATGGTGCCAAAAAAAAAAAAAAATTGTTGACTTTGTTGACTTATTTCTGTGTGTGACATAATGTGTTGATCAGTAACTGTTGCTGATGATATTCAGTATAGATGTCGGTAACAACTGGCTAAATGGCCTGACAAACCGCACAGTAAATTAAAACACTAATGTAACTTCTGCATCATGTGTCCTCTTCAGGGAGGTCTCTTTGGTGGACTGTATATTTTTGTAACTCTAAACCTGCTGGAGCGTGTGAAACCACATTGCACAGCTGCTGTGGGAAAAAAAATAAATACATGCCACCGGCGGGATTCAAACCTGTAATTTACAAAAGCTCTGATTGCCAGACAGAAACTTTACCACTGCGCTACCATCGCTGTTGTATATACAGTAGTGTTCAGAATAATAGTAGTGCTATGTGACTAAAAAGATTAATCCAGGTTTTGAGTATATTTCTTGTTACATGGGAAACAAGGTACCAGTAGATTGAGTCGATTCTCACAAATCCAACAAGACCAAGCATTCATGATATGCACACTCTTAAGGCTATGAAATTGGGCTATTAGTAAAAAAAAAAGTAGAAAAGGGGGTGTTCACAATAATAGTAGCATCTGCTGTTGACGCTACAAACTCAAAACTATTATGTTCAAACTGCTTTTTTAGCAATCCTGTGAATCACTAAACTAGTATTTAGTTGTATAACCACAGTTTTTCATAATTTCTTCACATCTGTGAGGCATTAATTTTGTTGGTTTGGAACCAAGATTTTGCTCGTTTACTCATGTGCTTGGGGTCATTGTCTTGTTGAAACACCCATTTCAAGGGCATGTCCTCTTCAGCATAAGGCAACATGACCTCTTCAAGTATTCTGACATATCCAAACTGATCCATGATACCTGGTATGTGATATATAGGCCCAACACCATAGTAGGAAAAACATGCCCATATCATGATGCTTGAACCACCATGCTTCACTGTCTTCACTGTGAACTGTGGCTTGAATTCAGAGTTTGGGGGTTGTCTCACAAACTGTCTGTGGCCCTTGGACCCAAAAAGAACAATTTTACTCTCATCAGTCCACAAAATATTCCTCCATTTCTCTTTAGGCCGGTTGATGTGTTCTTTGGCAAATTGTAACCTCTTCTGTACGTCTTTTATTTAACAGAGGGACTTTGTGGGGGATTCTTGCAAATAAATTAGCTTCACACAGGCGTCTTCTAACTGTCACAGCACTTACAGGTAACTAAAGACTGACTTTGATCATCCTGGAGCTGATCAATGGGTGAGCCTTTGCCATTCTGGTTATTCTTCTATCCATTTTGATGGTTGTTTTCCATATACTCAAAACCTGGATTAATCTTTTTAGTCACATAGCACTACTACAACCCCTGGCAAAAATTATGGAATCACCGGCCTCGGAGGATGTTCATTCAGTTGTTTAATTTTGTAGAAAAAAAGCAGATCACAGACATGACACAAAACTAAAGTCATTTCAAATGGCAACTTTCTGGCTTTAAGAAACACTATAAGAAATCAAGAAAAAAGATTGTGGCAGTCAGTAACTGTTACTTTTTTAGACCAAGCAGAGGAAAAAAATATGGAATCACTCAATTCTGAGGAAAAAATTATGGAATCACCCTGTAAATTTCCATCCCCAAAACTAAGACCTGCATCAAATCACATCTGCTCGTTGATATTGATCCTATGCCATGACATTGACCCTATGTGTCTTTTTGCAAGGAATGTTTTCAGTTTTTGCTCTATGGCAAGATGCATTATCATCTTGAAAAATGATTTCATCATCCCCAAACATCCTTACAGTTGTCCAAAATATCAATGTAAACTTGTGCATTTATTGATGATGTAATGACAGCCATCTCCCCAGTGCCTTTACCTGACATGCAGCCCCATATCATCAATGACTGTGGAAATTTACATGTTCTCTTCAGGCAACATCTTTTGCAACATTGCGTGATGATTTACCCTCTTTTAAGAGTTTGATAATCCTCTCCTTTGTTTCAATTGACATCTCTCATGTTGGAGCCATGATTTGTGTCAGTCCACTTGGTGCAACAGCTCTCCAAGGTGTGATCACTCCTTTTTAGATGCAGACTAACGAGCAGATCTGATTTGATGCAGGTGTTAGTTTTGGGGATGAAAATTTACAGGGTGATTCCATAATTTATTCCTCAGAATTGAGTGATTCCATATTTTTTTCCTCTGCTGGTCTAAAAAAGTAACCGTTACTGACTGCCACAATCTTTTTTTCTTGATTTCTTATAGTGTTTCTTAAAGCCAGAAAGTTGCCATTTGAAATGACTTTAGTTTTGTGTCATGTCTGTGATCTGCTTTTTTTCTACAAAATTAAACAACTGAATGAATATCCTCTGAGGCCGGTGATTCCATAATTTTTGCCAGGGGTTGTATTATTCTGAACACTACTGTAAGGTGTGTAAAATGCCTGAAATCACCAAGGAGATTCAATTTTCAATTCAATTCAATTATTTCATTTATATAGAGCCAAATCACAACAAAGTTGCTTCAAGGCGCTTCACACAAGTAAGGTCTAACCTTACCAACCCCTAGAGCAAGCACACAGGCGACAGTGGTAAGGAAAAACTCCCTTTGATGATTTGAGGATGAAACCTCAAGCAGACCAGACTCAAAGGGGTGACCCACTTCTTGGGTCATGCTCAGCACACAACTAATGGTATGAATATACAGGAAATTTGGGGAAATTTACATCGGTTGGCTGATATAAGCCTTTAACCAACATATATCAGTGTTGTTTTTGCTGATAGAAAAACTTTTGTTTTTCAGAATAAACAATGCAGAAAAACACTTTGGATGTCATTAGGTCATTTGTCCAGCAGAGGGCGGTCTGACGGCATTGTTTACAATGCTGCTGGGCAATGCTGGGACCCTCATCACACCTTGGTCATGCTACAAGAGACAGAGACAAAGCGACCAGCTGTCATTCATTTTGAATCAGACTGGGCATTTTACAGCAACAAGAGACAACTCATCTCTATGCCTCCAACTAGTTGGGGCCAAAATAAATGAGAAGTCTATTTTATGCAAATGCTGAGACCGTTTATCCTCATAAAGGTTTAACTTAGATAAACTGACAATTTACCACCAAACACAGCAACTTCTATGATTGCCACCAGGCCTGCAACAACATCAAATCAGTCAAAGTCAACACATTATTGATCATGCCAGTAAGTGACCATCAGAAGCTTTGATCTCTAGTTCGACTAACATAAAACTGGCTCAAAACTGGAAATAATACTGTTCATTGTAATTGCGCATTTGTACCTAAATCAGTCTCTCCAGTTTTGCCCTGTAAAGAACAATTTTCACTAAGTTTTTTGTAGAAAATTTTGTTTTTAAAAGGGTGTAAAAAGTGGGGTTTACTTATGTGCAGAGACACTGCAGTGTTGTTGGACTACCCTCCCCCACCTCTTCATTCCTCGGAATTCTACCCAAACAAAAGCTGTGCTCTCATTATGCACCCAGCTCACAGCCTCTAATGGACAGCTTCCCACATCAGTTACGAACCCACAGCAAACCCCACGACCTCTCAAGACAAGATATTTAACATTTAAATACACTGTAAATCTACAGCTGACCTACAAGCAAATTAAAAGATGTAGAAAATGTTACCAGCAACATGCAGCACTACACAAACAGAAAAACAAACTGCATTTACTGCATAAATCCTCTTTATTTGTGCAGTGATTAAAAGATTTACATGCACTGAAGTTTACACATAATAGTGATTTAGAACACTCGATTTTTTCTTCCACAGAGCAGAGTGGTTCCTGTTGGACACCAGAGCTGTACGGCACGTGGCTGTCGGACTCTTCTGTCTGGGAATTTCTGTCTACTTGGCAGGTATGAACAACTGAATGAAAAATCTTTGAAAAATTTCTGTCTCCTTTGTCCCTACAGTTAGTTGCCTTGTATCTGCAGTCATTTGATACTTGTACACATTTGTGTCAAAAATGAGGTTTTTCCATATAAAGTAATGCTCAAACACAGTAATGCAGTGCATGTATGTGTGTGTGTGTATATATATATTTATATTATTAACAGCAGAAACAAAAACAGCTGTTTGTTTTTGCTCTGGCCTGTGCAGCGAGTGCACGAGAACAATGCATTCTTTGTGCACCATCCATGACTGAACAGTTTTTAAATGGTGGACTGAGCAGTAGTTTGGCACTCTGTTCCACCACTCAGTTTGCACTGGGTGACGTCGGAGCTGTCGCTGCATTGTGGTAAAGAAGCAGTGTTGGTGCTGTGACCCCAGTGGACCTTCGACCAAGAAGGAGTGGAATAAAGTGACACGGCCAACTCAGACATCACATCCCAGTGCTTTGCTTTTCTCCACCTTCTTTTTGCATGCCAGAGTCCACTGTCCTTTTCCTGCAGAAAAACCAACATTTTTATACAGTCTATAAAGTAAATGAAGAGCTACCTGTGATTCATAAAAAACAAACATCAAGATTCTTCTCACTTGTAATAAAGTTCACCATAAGGTGCATATGGTGTAAATAGTAACTCTACTACCAGAGCTATAGTGACTATGAAAAGATCATGTTCCCTCACTGGTATGCAAATTTATGCCCAGAAGTCCTCCAAAGTCAAATTAGATCATTTACTTCTGAAGGCCTACATGTTAATACCCAGTGTCTAACATTTACTGATCTTGACTCCATTGCTTGTAAATTTGTGCTGCACCACCTACTTCACGTAACGCAGTGTTAATATAAAAAGGTGCAAATATGAACTTTCCTCTGCTAAATGATGACATATAGGCAGACCTTAAAAAAAGGTACCGGTAGTCTCATTGAAATACAAATGAAACAAAACATGTTGCAACACATCAGGCACACATGATGTCAATGTGATCTCTATCAGTCAACTATTGAGATATAGCGTTTCAAGAAAAAAGTCGTGAAAATCATATTTTCTGTACACACTGCACAGGGCACCCTGAAAAAAAAAAAAATCTGAAACACAAGCTAACAGCTAACCTCCACTCGGATGTTTATTAATTTATATTTTTGGGCACTACACGGTGGTAGTCTTAATGCTTTATTTTGGTGTGGACAACAAAATTCCACAGCCGTGTATTTCCTCAGTAATCATGCATTACGTGGACCTATGGACAACTGCTAAAAGTGCTAACACTGTTAGCATACAACATTAAATAAAACAAGAGTTTCACTCAGCGTCAATATTGCAACAGGGGTGTATTAAATGATCCGTCAGGATGTTTCACCGCACAACAAGCCAAGTTTGAGGATGCTGATTTTTGTGAAATGGAGGATCATACATATTACTTATCGTGAGAGAAGGCAAGGGAGCATGAATCTTTGTAACCAAAGAAGTTAAAACATGGAAGGAAACAAAATCAGGACCTGCGATGACATAATGCAATCTCACCACTAGAGGACACTAAATCCTACACACTTGCTTTAAGTGAGATGTAATCACAGGTTAAATTCTAGCAGTGTAGCACAACTGTTCAGATATCTGAATTGTTTCCATAAAATACATACCACAAGAAAACCACTTTGTTGTTTCTAAAGTATTTAGTGCTCTCCTGTGTTTTCCTTGCAGCCATGTCCATCTACATGCTGCTGGTATTTGAAGTGGAGACAGGCATCACCAATGCATGTGTCTTCTCCTCTGGGATTTTGATGCTGCTCATTACTCTAATCCACTCCCTGGTCAAAGCTTCTCATACTGCCAGGAAGTACAACAGCCATCACCTCGATACACTTTACCAGAACAAGTACGGAAACAGCAGCATGCCTGTCTCACAGCCCTGTGAGCTCAGGAATAGCATGGACAAGCCACAGATGCACCGCAACCACTTTCAACTGCAGCACCAGACGTCTTACCCGCCATGTAATAACTCAAACCTGCAAGAACAGCAACAGCACCAGCAGTACACCCCTGCTGGAAGTTCCCAAGGCCACAATGGCGATAAAGTTGGTTACAGCAGTGGTGTTAGCTGTCCACAAATGCACAGGACCCTGTCCACTGAATCAGGCTTACTGCAGGCTCAAACTAAGCCCTGGAATGGGGTTACCAGCGAGATGAGGCGCATTCTTGCACAGAAATCAGTGATTTTCACAAAAGACTCTACTCTTGTTTGATACAGATGTTGAATTCAGTGTAGGCGAGATCACAGGTGACCCTTCGGTAAGTTACAAGAGGATTATTGCCACACCCCCCTCTCACAGATAGGGATGGGTATTGGGTATTGTTAAAATTTTATCGAAATCGATGGGATTATCGATTCCGCTTATCGATCCAATTCCTTATCGATTCCCTTATCGATACCTCTTGTGAATTTTCTGTGTACTAAAAGTAGGCTTTACAGGTTTTCTATGTCAACAACATTTCAAGTTGGCCCCTTTATCCTTGGTCTCTGGACATAAATAAATACTAGAAGCACTCAGAGAGTGCAAACCTCCGCCAAGGCCATGGGGTAACTGGCGCCATAACATCTACATGCCGTGGAATCATTGAACCTAAAAAAGGATGTTTGCTCAGTAGTAAAAAAAAGTTTCATCTGCTGTGACTGGATAGCATGTATCCTTAGCGCTTGGCATCACAGTTTATTGCAACTTGCACCTTTCCCAGAAGCTACTGTCATCTGAGCACTGATATTGATATTGCATGTGCTTATAGACAAAAACAAATAAGATACAAAATTCAATGTATTATTCAACTAAACTGCAAATATATGAATTTTTTAAACATTTATGAAACACTTCTCTAAACAAGGCCATAGGGTCACTGACCCTAAAGAGATTCCCTCCTTGGCACAGTGATCTATTTCTTTTTGTCTCTTTCTCTAAAATTGTATATAATAATCATTAGATTATTAATATATAAACAAAAATAAATTTAAGAAATATTACAATTTGAAAACAAATGCACCCGAACATGATGACAGCTACAACTGCTTAATGCTAACTTTTAACATTGAAAATGCCATAGACATGCTAACGCATTAGCATCGGGATCCGGATCGTGATCCGGATCACCACTAAAATTGAATCACTTATTCCTCTTGTCATTTCCAACCACTACACAACATTTCATCAAAATCCGTTCAAAACTTTTTGAGTTATCCTGCTGACAGACAGACAAACAAACAAACGCGACTGAAAACATAACCACCTTGGCGGAGGTAATAAATAAAATCTGTAGTTTTTGTCAAAAGCATTTCCTTTCAGATATTTTGGCATAAATGTCACTCCATACCTCTGCACGTCAGCACAGGGCGTCTCATTTTGGGAGGAAAAAAATGTTTTGACCGACTGCAGTTTGCATTACAACGTTTGGAAAGAGGTGTCATTTGTTTTAAACGGCATTTCGCTTTGAAGTTATTAATTCCGACTAGACTCTATCGTTCTAACTTGACTTGGCACAGAGTCACTCAGCGTTTGGAGCTGTGTGAACAGAACGGAGGACGATTCTCGTTTGATTCTCGGACAGGAGTCCCAGGTAGTGACTTTAATCCACACAAAAGTGACTCACGATTTCACATATTCAGGGATGAAAGTGTTGAAAAACAAAAAAAGCTGAAACCCAAAATTGCCCCCCCAACACCACCTGCATGAAGATATTTGAATTTTAGAAGCTCTGAAATGCAATCTGGGACTATTCCAGACAATAAATTACAGTGAGTGCAGCATCCATTTTGGTGAGAAAACCCCCCCCACAATTTTCCTTATTCAAATTCATTCCAGTAGTATTCTGCTCTTACTACGATGCAGCAGTTTTCTACCTTGGCAGATAGTTCTGGAGGAAATCACTGAAGAAATTAACAAATTGAAAATATTGTTTGACCGAAACAAATTGTCATTAAACTTAAATAAAACAGGGATGAAGTGGAGGTGTAAGACTCACTAGGTGTTCACAGGAAACATTTATTTACTTAAGCACATTGTCAGTTGGTTTTATCTTTTCTGTTGTGTTTTGGTTTATCTGGTTCTTTTAGCCTTTCTCTAAAATCGTATTGTAGCATTATAGCGTTATTACTATTATTGTTATTGTTGATGCTATTATTAACATATAAATAAAAATAAATAAAATCACAATTTGTGATACATTTGACTCTTATGTAAACAAACGCTGAGCCATTAATAATTATACAGAAAACAAATACACACAAACGTGCTGAGATGCGAACAGCTTAATGCTAACTTTAACATTGAAAACGCCATAGACATGCTAACGCGTTAGCATCAGTCCCGTTTTTAAGTTATAAAATACATCAACTGTTTCAGAAGACCATAACAGGTCGGTTTAACATAAAAAAGGTAAATATTACTCACAGACATATGCTCTTTAGGGTTTTAGCGGGGAAAAATTAAGATAAAGAAAATAAAACAACCAATGAAGGAGCAGATTGAAGCACTGCTTCATTTGATTCAAGATTCAAAGCAAAGCTGTGCTGCAGAAACGGTTGAGTACAGACGTGCTGCAGGGTCTGTAATCAATGTAGAGAAATGATCATTTTCCTGACAAACACCCCCAAAAACAACGGCCACTCTGAAGGACCGATAAGGGAATCGTTAAGCAAAAAGGCTATTGATGTTGATGGATCAAATCATTTCTTAACGATACCCGAAAAGAACCAGTTCCCAATATCCATCCCTAGTCACAGATATAGCATAGTCAATTTGCAGAATTATCTAAACAATCTATTCTAAGTGACGTACGAGTATAATCTATATAACTTACTCTACAAATGCTGTTTGGCCTGAGACCATAGTGCTATCAGCAGAGAGCTATCTTACCAAATCCACATATTGCCTTTAGAAAACAACTGACTAGTGATGTAGCACATGCTAATAGTAGCACCACAAATTTTCTATTGAACCTGCAAAGACAGAGGTTTCTTTACAGCAAGCCATCAAATTAATTTTTAAGATTTCCAAGTGGATTTTATTTAGCAATCTGAACTTTTGTATGAATGCTGACTGCCAAGACAAACCTCTAAACATATCCAAAAAATTCAATCAAAGCCCAAGCTCACCATTTCTGCTGTAATATTTGGCCCCCAAGAGAAAAACTACCACATAAAAATAAATCAAATCAAGATGAGATTTGGGGGAAGAGATGGTCCTTGGGCCAGGGAACAGTTTAATTCATTTTGAAGCTATGCCATGAGCTTGCTCTGAAGCCGTACTCTACTAGAGCCTGACCAATATAGTGGCTGACTGATAATATCAGCCGATATTAGCCTTTCACAAGCATAACTGTATCTGTGTTATTTTTGGAGATATATAAATTTACTTTCCTAATAAACAATGCAAAAACACTCTGGATGTTAGAGGTTGCTCCAACAGCATTGTTTGCAATGCTATCAGGCATGGCTGGGACCCCCATCAACCCTTGGTCACATTAGCTATAAGAGATGGAGGCAAACCGACCAGCTGTCATTCCTTTTCAATTGCAGTGGGTGTTGTACAGCAGGAAGAGACAAGTGGATGCTGTGTTTGCCAGTTATGTGGGGTCAAAACAGATGGGATGTCTATTTTATGCAAATGATGAACAGTGTAACGCTGCGACTGCAACCAGAGTGAAACAGCATGACAAATGTTGATTGAGTGTTGGTTATATTTATAGTTTTTGATAATAGAATTCATGTTTAATGTGTAAAACAGCAAGCCTCAGTCATATTTCTTTGTCATAAGGGTTTGATAAAATGTTAGAAATCATGGCCTTTTTATGTATGTCAGCAAAGATATAATTATCCTTTTTTTTTTACTCCCTGATATATTGGCCCCTCAAAAAGCAACAACAAAAAAACATATTGGTCAGGCTCATCTCCAAACTACCACCAAGAGTAAGACGACAGGGCTAAATACATACATTCAACAGTCCATGAAATGAATGTCTTAAAACACCTCCCAGTTGATGACTGTACGTTTGTTCCATCCCAACTTAAGTGAGATCTGACTTGCAATAGGGACGAGAATCAAGAACCATTCCAAATTTGTAATCCATTGGAATCGTATATTTCTGTCATTATCAATTCTTACCAATGCTGGCATGTTATTCTGTCACTTCTGTGTAGCAAAAATACACATCATGATGTCACGTCTCACACCATGTGAACTGCATCCGCATTGAACAAAATCTGCATTTTTCACCTGCATCTTGGGTTCACTGAAATAGGTGAAATCACTTGCATCGAAGTGTAAATTTCTAGTTTGTAAAATTACTTTGTTTGCTGTTGGTGTCTAGGCCCCCATGTAACTGGATACGATGTTGAATAGAGTTTTAGCATATAGTATGCTCTCATACTATGTTATTTTACAATTGTAAAGTGCTGCATTTCTATTAAAATGTGCCTCTTACCTGCGTCCTTGAGAGTTGCTGATCTGTTCCTTCATAACGATGGCTTGTCGGAGGAGGCTGTCAATGTTTTTGAAGTAGAAACTGCTGTTCGTCATGCTCTTCACAGCACTGCAGTGATCAACAAACAATGCGCCTGTCAACAGGCAGGACAGAGGCTAGTGGGATTCACAAAACGTTGGTAGATTCACCTTCTCACCTGCATGCGTACTCAACGGTGTAAATGGCTCCTTGGCTCTGCTCTTCCCAGCTCTGCATGTCTGTCTGTATGACAGCAAATAATCACCAGCATTACATTCACAGTTGCTCTGTTTGAAGCAGAGGATACAGTTTTCACTGTCACACTTACTGAATTTTATCTTACACGGACAAATTCTTATTGCAGTTTATTGATTCAACATGTAATGACAAAATAAAGAAAAATATTTAGAGATAATCCATCATCTTTGCTGTGCAGTTTGGCCTCTTGTAACAGTGGAAAAGGGGTGCTACGACACAACACATATCACAATACACTTGTCAATTTGAGAAATAATTATATCACTGTTTAATCTGCATCCTGTTTCCACTGATCATCCTTGAGATGTTTCTACGGCTTAACTGGAGTCCACCTGGGGTAAATTCAGTTGACTGGACATGATTTGGAAAGACACACACCTGTCTACATATAAGGTCTCACAGTTGACAGTCAGAGCACAAACCAAGCATAAAGTCAAAGGAACTGTCTGTAGACCGCCGAGACAGGACTGTCAAATCAAAAATCTGGGGAAGGGCACAGAAACATTGCTGCTTCGAAGGTTCCAATGAGCACAGTGGCCTCCATCATCCATAAATAGAAGAAGTTTGGATCCAGCAGGACTCTTCCTAGAGCTGGCTGGTCGTCTAAACTAAGTGATCTGGGGAAAAGGGCCTTACGCAGGGAGGTGACCAAGAAGCTGATGGTCACTTTGTCATAGCTCCAGCATTCCTCTGTGGAGAGAGGAGAACCTGGCCAGACAGAAGCCACGCCTTAGTAAAATGCACATGGCAGCCCGCCTGGAGTTTGCCAAAAGCCACCCCAAGGACTTTCAGACCATGAGAAACAAAATTCTCTGGTCTGATGTGAAAAGACTGAAGTCTTTGGTGTGAATACCAGGCGTCATGTTTGGAGGAAACCAGGCACCATCACTACAGTGAAGCATGGTGGTGGCAGCATCATGCTGTGTGGATGTTTTTCAGCAGCAGGAAGTGGGAGACTAGTCAGGATTGAGGCAAAGATGAATGCAGCAATGTACAGAGACATCCTGGATGAAAACCTGCTCCAAAGTGCTTTTGACCTCAGACTGGGGCAACAGTTCATCTTTCAGCAGGACAATGACCCTAAGCACACGCCAAGATAATCAAAGGAGTGGCTTCAGCACAACTCTGTGAATGTCCTTGAGTGGCCCAGCCAGAGCCCAGACTTGAATCCGACTGAACAGAGAGATCTGAAAATGGCTGTGCGCCGACGCTCCCATCCAACCTTATGGAACTTGAGAGGTGCTGCAAAGAAGAATGGATAAAATGCCCAAAGATAGGTGCACCAAGCTTGTGGCATCATATGTAAGAAGTCTTGAGGCTGTAACTGCTGCCAAAGGTGCATCAACAAGGTATGAGCAAAGGCTGTAATATTTATGTACACGTGATTTCTTAGGTTTTTTTATTTTTAATAAATTTGCAAAAAATTCATTTTCATGTTGTCATTAGGGGGTGTTTGATTACAATTTGAGGGAAAAAAAAAAAATCTATTTACTCCAATTTGGAATCAGTGGTTGGAAGAATGACCCATCTAGGCCAACTTGACTAGATTCATGACGTCACGGGAAGTATGGCCATTAAAGACTTAAAATATGTGCTGCAGTTGAATACCTTGTGCTGGACTAGCTCCGGCAGAGACCTCCTAACGTGCTCCTGAAGTCTGTAGAGAGCCCACAGAAGGCTCATTAGCCAGCACGTACATGCTCTCTGTGAATTTGTCAGTACTGTAAAGACACAGACACACATAGCTACTTATAACACATGGCGTGCTCCGACAGACAATAAACTTAAAAAGAAATCACTCCACAGCAGCAAATAAGTAAAAAAAAATCATAGCATTAGCTTAACAGCTACAAGGAACAAACTGCGGCTAGCTAAATCTCTGCAACGTTGCAAAATAAAAAACATGCTATAGTTAGTAATTTTACCTCGTCTAACTTCATTTGCATTTCTTGGTCTTCCATAACGTCACTTTATGACTGAGTAGAGAACACGGGCTTAATAACAAAGTAACGGCGCTGTTTTACTGCTATGAAGTCGGCAAACAACAATCTTCCGTGTTTTTATTGTGTACCACGTGTAAAATGTCTGGACAGAAACATCGCTAAAAAACAAAAAGAAAACCACAAAACCAGAAACACGTTTCGTCCGACAGAAGCTGCCTGACGAAGATCCAGTCAAATGTGTTTTATTTTCTTGCGTGAAATCAGTTCATTCAGTGAATATCCGACACACAGATAATGTGCAGACTGGACAAACATTCGGGATTCACTGTGGTCATTTTGAATGGATGCACTTTTCAGTTTCCGCGAAAAGGAAGTTAGCTAGGCGGATTTGGTGAGTAGAAAACATTTATTTTCACTTTTTTTGTGCCACTGGAATGTGACAGTGCAGGTTTTCGGTATCTACTCATGTTTGTTTGTTTTTTGCCAGTGATCATGGAGGCCACAGGTGAGGATGGCCCAACGTTCATTCTGCTAAATCCACGCGTCTGAGTCCACAGAGATTTACAGCGCGGTCTGTGGATTTTCACAGGAGGCAAAAAGATGACAGCTGGGGGGGAAACATGTTTTCATATAGATACAAAGTCATAATTGTTGGGGTTATTATAATAATCAGGACAAGTTAGAAATGTAAATTACCAAGTTCCAGTTATAAATCAAAACTAGAGCAAACCTCCGCCAACACTAGTTTACAATTCCACAAATTTTTACCTTGGAAAAAAATTTCAAGGTCAAAATCCTGTTAGAAGTGGCTTTTCATAAGCTAAATTAGATGTGATCAAATGTCAGGAGTTTGTCAGGGGTTCATGCCCTTGAATCAAAGTGTTTTTGTGGTGTTGTCAGGTTTTTCCCCCCAACGTTTTTAATTTCTAAATTCTTTTTCAGATAATTCTCACAGAACATTGGTTATCTCTGCTGTTATTGCTTTTTGGGTTTCTGACTGATAACTGGAAGGAAGACAAACGTGCATAAAATTGGAGCCTCCATCCAATTTTGGTGGTGTAGGTAAATCCATAACAGAGAAATGAGAGTAAATGAGGCACATTTGATTGAGATATAATGCAAAATGTACACCAAATGGACTTTTCAATACTAAATTTAAACATCCACAAAATCCACAATCAGGATCAAATTTTTTTTTCAGCTGATAAAGGATACCATCCTATATAATGCTTTCAGATATTATAGATTTTTTTTTTTAGAAAGAATGATTAATTTTTAAACATTTGTTCAATGTTAAAGATAAGGATTTTTCCTGACTTTGACCTATGACCTCGAAAACTGAAATCAGTTCATGCCCATCAGGATATGAATCTTAAGTAAAAATTTCATAACATTATATGAAAAATTGTGGGCTGCAGGCTGTTCACAAACAAACATACACAGGCGAAAACATAATTCAATTTCAGTTCAGTTTATTTGTACTCGTATGTCACCAAATTACAACAAAGCTGCCTCGAGGCACTTCACACAAGTAAGGTCTAACTTTACCAACCCCCTAGAGCAAGAATACAGGTGACAGTGGTAAGGAAAAACTCCCTCCGATGACTGAGGAAGAAACCTCAAGCAGACTAGACTCAGAGAGGTGATCCGCTGCTTAGGCCAGTTAACAGTTACAAGTACAACATAACCTGCTCCAGTTTTGTTTTGCTGAGGTAATTAAGAGTCAGAATTATTCTGTCTCATACTGTGGTTATAGAAAGTCATCATAACCATGCTTTAACACATTTTACTTACTTTATGCCATTTGGAAATAATAATAATAATATCTGAAAACAAATCTTTACAACATGATATAAATTTAATCGGTAACTAAAAATATCAACACCAAAGTAATTGGCTGCAAGAGTATGTTTAGTCCCTAACACAACTAAACAATCACTTTTGTAAATGCTACACTTTTGAAAGTGTTCCATATTTTTTTTTATTGGGTGGCGGGGGTGTAAGGAAGGTGGTATGTTTTTTCAACTGTTGGAACATTTTTCCAGTGACTGGATATGTTGAATCCTCTAAGACTTCTGCTGCGTCTGCAGATGCAGAAAACCTGGATGTGGATGATGAGGGTTTACTCAAACACTCAACCACTCTGACCAACAAGCATCGTGGAAATGAGATTACAGCTCGCCCAGCAACGCTAGACTGTAAGTACGGACAAGAAAAGGTCAAGCAAAAAAAAGTGCTACGGGAAAACTACCAAAGAATTTCAATTTAACGACTGTGTGGACTTTATGTGACTTTCTTCCCCCCACCAGCTCTGTCCATACAACAGCTGGCAGCTCAGGGTGAGGTCTCACAGGTGGCTGCAGTCCTCAGTAAAGGTAAGTAATTGATGTCTGTCATCCACTACGCAGTTTAACACAATGCAAGTTTTGCCTGCTGTTAAATTGTACTTTTTTTCTGCTGTTACTATGGCCACCATATGACAGAGGAGGGTGTAGTTTATGTGATCTCCATGGTTTGGTTAGCAATGGGCTCAGAAATGAGTTGTCAGTTTTGTGCATGATTCAGGAGTTTTTTTTAATTATTATTATTTAAATAATAATAAAAATCCACCCCTTTATCTGAATATATGCTTAAAGATATATTTATAAAAGGTCTTTATGGTTATGCTGAAGTCTCGGTTAACCCTCTGGGGCCAACGCCGTCGTATATGACGGCTAAAACCAAGCTTTACTAAAATATAAATAACTTTTTAATAATATGAGATAGAAACTTACTTTTTTTTTTTGCTGAAAAGTTAACTCCACGGATTTTCGAGCCAGCCATCAGACATCTTTGTACTCCTCAAAGAAGCTGTGTGATGACGTGCGCAATGTGGGTGTCCAGTTGGAATTGGTTCACCGTCACATGGTTTTCCAAAATCCAGTCGTAGGGCAGATTTACAGTAGTGTTCAGAATAGTAGTAGTGCTATGTGACTAAAAAGATTAATCCAGGTTTTGAGTATATTTCTTATTGTTACATGGGAAACAAGGTATCAATAGATTCAGTAGATTATCACAAATCCAACAAGACCAAGCATTCATGATATGCACACTCTTAAGGCTATGACATTGATCTATTAGTAAAAAAAAAAAGTAGAAAAGGGGGTGTTCACAATAATAGTAGTGTGGCATTCAGTCAGTGAGTTCGTCAGTTTTGTGGAACAAACAGGTGTGAATCAGGTGTCCCCTATTTAAGGATGAAGCCAGCACCTGTTGAACATGCTTTTCTCTTTGAAAGCCTGAGGAAAATGGGACGTTCAAGACATTGTTCAGAAGAACAGCGTAGTTTGAGTAAAAAGTTGATTGGAGAGGGGAAAACTTATACGCAGGTGAAAAAAATTATAGGCTGTTCATCTACAGTGATCTCCAGTGCTTTAAAATGGACAAAAAAAACCAGAGTCGCATGGAAGAAAACGGAAAACAACCATCAAAATGGATAGAAGAATAACCAGAATGGCAAAGGCTCACCCATTGATCAGCTCCAGGATGATCAAAGACAGTCTGGAGTTACCTGTAAGTGCTGTGACAGTTAGAAGATGCCTGTGTGCAGCTAATTTATGTGCAAGAATCCCCCGCAAAGTCCCTCTGTTAAATAAAAGACATGTGCAGAGAGGTTACAATTTGCCAAAGAACACATCAATGGCCCTAAAGAGAAATGGAGGAATATTTTGTGGACTGATGAGAGTAAATTGTTCTTTTGGGTCAAGGCCGCAGACAGTTTGTGAGACAACCCCCAAACTCTGAATTCAGCCACAGTTCACAGTGAAGACAGTGAAGCATGGTGGTGCAAGCATCATTGGAGTGGAATAACAGCTGAAAGGTGCCACACAGTTGGTTGACTCCATGCCTCGCAGATGTGAAGAAATCATGAAAAACTGTGGTTTATACAACTTAGTGATTCATCGGATTGCTGAAAAAGCAGTTTGAACATAATAGTTTTGAGTTTGTAGTGTCAACAGCAGATGCTACTATTATTGTGAACAACCCCTTTTCTACTTTTTTTACTAATAGCCCAATTTCATAGCCTTAAGAGTGTGCATATCATGAATGCTTGGTCTTGTTGGATTTGTGAGAATCTACTGGTACCTTGTTTCCCATGTAACAATAAGAAATATACTCAAAACCTGTATTAATCTTTAGTCACATAGCACTACTATTATTCTGAACACTACTGTACCTCACGTGAAAAGCCAAAGATCGTTTTCAGAAGTGATATGTTACTAGTTGACCCATTTGAATAGCCCCCTGGGTGCTCCAATGAGTACATGGAGAGCCTCTGAAGACAATCTCATGTGCTCAAAGAGTGTGTAACTATCAGGATTGCTCCACTAGTTTGCATGTGAATGTTACTGGATAACTCTGTTGCTTTCTCTGCGTAAAGCACTGTTTACCATATCAATGGACAGCATTTGTGTTTATTGTTTGAACCTTTTTGTTGTACAGGCTTTCACACAAGACCTCAAATTACCTTTATAAAGTGTCAAAACAGTTGTTTATTGTAGTTTGCTGTGTGCTTTGAATAAATCTGTGTGGAAAATTATTTTTTGCCTTTATTTTTTCCTTGCTATTTTGATTGTAACCTTATTACATTTATAAACCACAACAAAAACATATAGTATCTGAAAGCACAGGTTGTCCTGAAAAAAAGAGACATAAAACTTGATTGTGATTGGCAGGGAGAGCTGTTAACAGCAATAAAAAAAAACATTTTTGCCAGGCGAGGTGAACTGTTCAAAAAATGCCCTTGGACCCCAGAGATATAATTTATTGTTATGCTGAAGTTTCCCTTCAAAATGTAGCTTGATTGTGATTCTTCACTGGTATGTTGCATTAGATAAAAAAGTGTCAGCACACACATACACGCATCTTCAACCACTTATCCAAGATCGGGTTGCGGGGCTTGGAGACTATCCCAGCAGTCATAGGGTCTGAGGGGCAGGTATACCTTGGGACGGATGGCAGTCTGTCGCAGGACATAAGCGTCAGCTAAATTAATCTAATATGTTGCTCAAAGGCTATTAGGACTCTACAGGCCTTTGCTGCCAAGAATAGTGAGAGAGGTACAAATTTATACTCGCACTCATCAGTACAATAGAGGATTCGTTTTATCTGAGCACTCCTTTACAGAATGTGTGGTAAATTCTGACTATGTCTGTCAGTCAGTCATTCCGTCTGTGCACGGCAGGTAGCTCAGTGAGATAAAGTTGAGCTACTGATATGTAGACCTTGGTTGGACAAGACTCTTCATCAACACTGTCTCAGTCCACCTAGATGGAAATGGGTACCAGCCTTAGTTGTGGGTAACGTCCAATGGACTTGTGTTTCACTGAAGGAGAGTTGTAGACTCTCCTCCTTTTAACACTATGGTATCTGTGGATGACCACTGCAACACTGGGACTCGGGTCTTTATACCAAGTACTTCTTGAGATCTGTGAGCAAGCTATCTAAATTGTTGCCATCATTGTCCTGGTAATCCCTTGGTGGCGAGGTAGATCACCTCCCAGTTGACCCCAAGACAGGTTGGCGCTAGAGACGCCTGTGCATGGGTTGTTTAATGTGGGAGGTCAGTGCTTGCTGACACACAGTCCTTGAGGACCTGCTGCAGCTTTCTTCTGTCTCCACAGCCGGTGGGTTACAAGCCATCACCTCATCCACCATTCTAATCCAAATACATTTGTTCCATGAACTTCATTAGTTAATCGTGTGAGATTTCAGACCATAAAATATCGCATTGGCAAAATATTCGACCGTTTCACTTTTGATGTATTACTCTGTATCCTGACCGTGTTGCTATGCAGATGTCTTAATGGCGCTGTCAGCTGAGTGACAGAACCTAGTGCAGCGTCGATGATGCTGAAATGTGTGGATTTAACTGGATTGATTGATGGATTTAACTCAATGCATCTGACAAGATGGAGAAATCTGTGGGTCTGCTCACAGAATTTTAGCAAGGAGACGCTGTTGCTACGGTAAGCTTTGACGAGCCGGCCACACCCTTTCATAAGGATTTGCTGATGAAATTACTTACAGAAAAATAATCCGCGATAAACTGGATTTTGCGACTGTAAAATCCAGCATGACGTCTGCAAATCAGGCACAACAGGGTTATCCCTAATTGGGAACTCTTGTTGACTTGACTTGTAGTATTGACTTATTAATACACAGCAATATATGAGACACGTTTTAATAGGTTGTAAAATAGTTCCCTAGTGGTGGGATTGTGTTCTGTCTGTAATATGGATGGGTTAAAGCAGAGGACAAATTTCATTGTATGTCCAGTTACAATAAAGGGCTCTTCTTTTTGAGGTTTCTTCACCCCAAAGGATTAGTGATACCTTTTCTTGCACGTTTATCAGGTTTTTGCAATATTGTGAGGCAATTCCTGTAACAAGAAATGTTCTGAGCGATTCTATTCACTGAGAACAGGTCTAAAATGACTAAAATGGTCCTTTTAACAAATTCAGAGATGAGTAAAATTTTAATTGCCTGTATCTCAGCACTTTGAAATATTGATTAGATTTTTTTTCCTCTTTGTAAATTGTTTTCATTTGTTCTGACCCATTGGTGCGTGATTGTGAGTGGTAAATGTGGGTCCTTATTTTGAAGCTCTTTGACGTCACATTAGATTGAAAAAGTGCTGTAGAGATGGAGTCCATTGAGCATTTACTCGTCTTGGCAGAGCAATGGCACTCTCTGTCTGCCCACTACTAATTGAAATGCTTGTTTAGCTTCATTGTAATGTGTTCCATGTTTGGCAGATGGATCAGTGCTCAACAAACAAGACGAACGTGGCTTCACACCTCTCATGTGGGCGGCAGCATTTGGAGAGAAAGCAATGGTGGATTTTCTCCTGGAAAAGGTTGGCGTAACCACCATCCAGGGAGACCTGCACATCTGTTCAGTGCACATGATCTTCTTGATGTTTGTGGGATTTTGTCACAGGGTGCAGATCCCAAAGCAGTTGCGAGGGAGCGAGAGAGTGCGCTGACTCTGGCCAGCTCTGGAGGTTACGTGGACATTGTTAAGTGTCTTCTCAGACATGGTGTGGACATCGACACCTATGACTGGGTAAAATTTTGACTATGGCTGTTCTGGGATTCCTGGGGAAAACACTGTGTGCACAAATGACCAAATGTATTTTTTTTAACCAACTTATGCTTACATTTTATTGTCAGAACGGTGGAACACCTCTTCTTTACGCTGTACGTGGAAACCACATCAACTGTGTGGAAGCACTCTTAGGTAAGGCACTCGTGCAATGCAAGAAGAGCTCGAAGAGGTTAAAAGCGGGATGGAGCGATGGTGAACAAAAGAAAATCATTGACATCAATGGCATGCTTTGTTTTTTTCTTACGCAAGTTGTACAGCATTCGTAATCTTTGATTTATTTTTCTATTCGGTTGAAGATAGAGATCAGTCATAAAGTTACAAACCTCATTTTCAAAATAAATGTAACATAAAACCAACCTATTAAGTGCCCAAAAATATTATTTAATATTCATGAATATAACCAAATGTAATGATGTAAAGTAAGTGATCATGTTTCACATAAAAAAAACAAATAATTTCTGTGCAATGGTAAAACTGTGACTCCTTTTAAGGGTTTCCTGTAATTCATAAGAAAATTCAAATTATAATTAGGCTTTTGCATTCATTTTAGTGAGGCACCACTGGCAGCTGTGTGTGTTGTACTGAACAGTCCGCCAATGAGAGGTTTTTTAATGTCTATAAATTGACAATTGTTTAATTTCTTCAAGAAATAAGCTTGCGTGGAAATTTTGTTGGAACATTAATGTGTGGACATTTCAAATAAATTTTAAAGCAACACCAACCAAGTACTGAGTGCACAAATGAACCATTTTTTTTTTTGATTGATCTCATGAACTATTGCAATATTTTGAGATATGCATCTTTTTTTGGAACTTGAGAACATAATTATCAAAATTCTAATAAAAAATACTGGCAACATTGTAGTTTATATGTAATGAGCCCAAAATATATAAAAGGTTTCTCATTTAATTGAATGGGAAAGTGTGTCCAAACCTTTGACTGGTAGTAGGCTATGGGAAAGTGTGTCCAAACCTTTGACTGGTAGTGGGCTATGTTAGTACCACACACACACGTTTCCCACCTGGTCTCTTTGGAGTTTGCATATTCTCCCCGTGTCTGTGTGGTTTCCTCCCACTATGAAAAACATGCTTACTTGGGGTCTGCTCCTTTTTCTGCCTCTGATCAAGGTTGCTGCTAGAAAGACATTTGCTGATGAACATTCAGTCATCCAAAAAAAAAAAAAAATTTAATTCAATCCAATCATATTTTATAAACTGCAGGAGACCTGAAAGAAATGTACAGTTAACAAGAGCAATCCAAGATTTCTGTCGTCTGCCAAGGGTTGACAAGTACTCAAAATAACAGATGTAATTCACAGTGTGACCTGGACTTCACCTGGATCCGGATTCCACAACACAATGCAATAATTGCAAACTGAACCAGAATGGTCTGACTGATCAAGATGTTGCAATCTGATATTTACTTCACAAGCTGAAACAAAATAGTGTCTTCCTCATCTTGGTTTTTACACTGTGATGTCGTATCTGTGAAATAGTTTTGATGTAATCCTTAAAAGTCTATAAAGTGAAATCCTGATCCAGAATCCAGATCACCTCCAAAATTAAAAGGAGTGTTTCATGCCCTAATATCTATCTGTGGTGCAAATTTGGTGAGAATCCGTGAAGTAGTTTTGACGTAATCTTGCCAACAGGCAGACAGACAAATAAAAATAAACGCTGATGATTTTATTACGTCCTTGGTGGACGTAAGAAGTCACATATCTTTGAAACGTTTTTCTTCACACACGTTCAGTAGAAGCAGCCAGTTACTTTTAAAAAAAATGTTTTACACACACTAAGTATGCAAATCTATCTACCTATGAATGGAAAAAATGCCCATGTTTCATAGGTTACAAATTAAAAAAATAATTAGCTCATTTTCTAATCACTGTAATTTTAATCTCTGGGTTTTTGATGGCTGAGCAGATAAAACATGTCACTTTGAAAAGGTACTACTTTACTAACAAGCTAAATGACTAATTCATCATATATATACAGTGAGGAAAATAAGTATTTGAACACCCTGCGATTTTGCAAGTTCTCCCTCTTAGAAATCATGGAGGGACCTGAAATTTTCATCTTAGGTGCATGTCCACTGTGAGAGACATAATCTAAAAAAAAAAAAAAAATCCGGAAATCACAATGTATGATTTTTTAATAATTTATTTGTATGTTACTGCTGCAAATAAGTATTTGATCCCCTACCAACCAGCAAGAATTCTGGCTCACACAGACCTGTTAATTTTTCTTTAAGAAGCCCTCTTATTCTGCACTCTTTACCTGTATTAATTGCACTTGTTTCAACTTGTTACCTATATAAAAGACACCTGTTCACACACTCAATCAATCAGTCACACTCCAACCTGTCCACCATAGCCAAGACGAAAGAGCTGTCGAAGGACACCAGGGACAAAACTGTAGACCTGCACAAGGCTGGGATGGACAACAGGCAAGCAGCTTGGTAGATAAGACAATAACTGTTAGGATTATTTATTAGAAAGTGGAAGAAACACAAGATGACTGTCAGTCTCCCTCAGTCTGGGATTCCATGCAAGATCTCACTTTGTGGGGTAAGGATGATTCTGAGAAAGCTCAGAACTACAAAGGAGGACCCGGTCAATGACCTGAAGAGAGCTGGAACCACAGTCACAAAGATTACATTAGTAACACATGATGCTGTCATGGTTTAAAATCCTGCAGGGCAGCAAGGTCCCCCTGCTCAAGCCAGCACATGTCTGGGCCCGTTTGAAGTTCACCAGTGACCATCTGGATGATCCAGAGGAGGCATGGGAGAAGGTCATGTGGTCAGATGAGACCAGAATAGAGCTTTTTGGAATCAACTCCACTTACCATGTTTAGAGGATGAGAACAACCCCAAGAAAACCATCCCAACCATGAAGCATGGTGCTCTTCTGCAAAGGGGACAGGACGACTGCACCGTATTGAAGGGAGGATGGATGGGGTCATGTATTGCAAGATTTTGGCAAACAACCTCCTTCCCTCAGTAAGAGCATTGAAGATGGGTCATGGCTGGGTCTTCCAGCATGACAATGACCCCAAACACACAGCCAGGGCAACTAAGGAGGGGCTCCGTAAGAAGCATTTCAAGGTTCTGGAGTGGCCTGGCCAGTCTCCAGACCTGAACTCAATAGAAAATATTTAGAGGGAGCTGAAACTCCAAACCTGAAAGATCTAGAGATCTGTATGGAGGAGTGGACCAAAATCCCTGCTGCAGTGTGTGCAAACCTGGTAAAAAACTACAGGAAACGTTTGACCTCTGTAATTGCAAACAAAGGCTACTGTACCAAATATTAACATTGATTTTCACAGGTGTTCAAATACTTATTTGCAGCAGTAACACACAAATAAATGATTAAAAAAAATCATACATTGTGATTTCCGGATTTTTTTTTTTTTTTTTTTTTTAGATTATGTCTCTCACAGTGGACATGCACCTAAGATGAAAATTTCAGACCCCTCCATGATTTCTAAGTGGGAGAACTTGCAAAATTGCAGGGTGTTCAAATACTTATTTTCCTCACGGTATATATGTAAACTTGTAGCCCTAACGGACAAACTAAAGCTCAAACACTATATTCGTGCTTCTCATCTGCCTGCTTCATTTAGTGCTGTAACTCTATTTCAGCCAAAGGGGCGGACATGACCATCGAGTCAGATTCGGGCTACAGTCCAATGGCCTTAGCTGTTGCTCTTGGACATAAAAAGAGTAAGTATTATTGTGCAGCTGAGATTTGTATCGTTGTTTCTTCAGCCCACATTCAACATGACAGAACATTGATTTTTGTGTGTTTCATAGTTCAGAAAGTGTTGGAGGACCATATCCTGAAACTCTACAAGCCGCCACCAGGACCAGAGTTAGACTCCGTATGAGCAGACAAAGCCATTAGAAAGACACTAAGATGTCATTATCACAGATTACAGCTGAAGACATTTTTAATAACCAATATTTGTTTATTCCATTCCTATGCTTAACTAAATACAAAATCTTTTTTTTTGTAGACAGATCACATGGTAGTATTTAAGATTTTTTTATATTTAACCATATGAAAAAAGATTTGGAATTTTGAATATTGATGAAATGTATTTTTATACTGTGATGCTATAATGGTTCTTCTCCAAGGCACGTGATAAACAGCCAACCATGACAGTGTTTTTACAAGTGCTCTTATAACTGCAAGAAAGCCATAAAAAATAATTTGATTCAGGGTAAAATTGCCTTAAAAAAGTAATTACTCCCAGTAAACATTGTGCAATATTTTAGTTTTTGATGAAGGTGGAATGCCCCGGCTTCAGTGAGGAAAAGTCTGACCACATACTTGTTCCATCTGCCCTCTAAAACAGCTGATTCTAAACTCTTAAGCAGGTAGATGAGCTCATCACTGAATGAATGAATTTTATTTATTCAGCACACAGATCAACAATAACAAAAACTCATAAAAAGGAACAACTTAACAGTGAACCCATGGCCGAAAGGGTGAAGGCAGAAGCAAAGCTGAGAAATACCCACCCCTTATGCTATAAAAAATAATGTATACATATATAAATATATATATATATATATATACGTATACACTCCTAACAACAAATACCAAAGAATTGTGCACGAACAATATAACTTAATCAATTCACTAAAATTTCAAAACACAACCAGACAAATAGTGCATAATGCACAAATCCAAACAATAACAAAATCGGTAAACCTAATTCTTCAAACTATAACAAGTAATTTTATTTTTGTAAAGCCTTTTAAAGCCAACTAAGGTACCAAGTAATTTAATGTTATCAGGACAATTATTCCACATGTTAACTCCTTTAACAGATCTTTAGTATCTCAAAAAATAATACTCCTCTCAAATTATAACTGTAGTCCCTCACTTTAAACAGATTCTGGACATGTTGAGGCAGCAGTTTATTTTTAACTTTATACATAATTTACATTGTGATGTAAATCAACCAAGTACCAGAATAAAAAAAAAAAAAAAATTGTAAACAGGCAAATAATGGATTTGTTGGCTCACGATATGGTTTGTTACTGATAATTCTTATAGCTTTCTTTTGCAAAAAAAATATTGGATTCGTATGAGTTTTATATGTGTTTCCCCAAACCTCAATTATTAACCTTATTTGAAATCAGCTGTTTTAGATGCACAGGTAGAAGCGATATACGATAAGACTTTTACTAACTGAAGCTGGGGTTTTCCACCTCTGGTTTTAGAGATTTGGGGACTTGAATAGGGTTGGTGTGACTGATATCACTGGGGAAAAACAAAAAGTGAAATACTTAGTTACCAAAATAGTACTTCAAAGTGACCAATATGAGGGTTAAATGTGGAGAGACAGACGGCCAAAAATGTTACAAAGCAGAAAACGCCAATTATTTCTCTCCCCCACAGATTTCAATAAGCCATGAGCTAGTAAATATGCAATTGTGGACATTCATTTCTAGTATGGTAAATCGTGATTTTTTGGGGGGGTGGGGGGTGGGGGAGTGTTATAGAATGTCATATTTTCCAACAGCATTTTTTCTTCTTCAGGGAAATCAAAAATACTATGCTGGAATGTTGCACACTGTTTATTGGGACTAATGAAATTAATTATGTAAAGTATGAAGCAAATCGGAGACATTCAGGAAGCCTTCAGTGATACCACATGGATTGACTCTTCTAAGTCTCCTTGTTTTGAGGAATGTAGCCTGAAACATTTACTTCAAAAAACCATATACCAAAAAAGGTCTCTTTTCGATCCATTTGGAAAAAAAGTAACTGAAGACAACGTTGTTCCCAAGCGTGGCCACCGCACTTTCCCGAGCTCATGGTCACTTCCTCTCTCATGACGGTGTGATGCGTTGGGTGGGGGTCATGAAGCTTTTCCTCCCAGAACATCCAATGAATAAACAATAATTCTACCAAAAAAGTCTGCACTATTCTCAAACACTATTTTTACTTTGTCGACTGCAGGGCCCTCCTCTATGGGAAAGCTGTGGGTGTGGAGTTAAGACGTAGATAAGCACGGTAACACTGGAAAAACAAACGTGACCAGAAAAATATTGGATAGTGGACCATCTATGGAAGCAAACGTGCATTTCTAGCATCGCGGTTTGTACAGGCTGGGGCTTCATATGAAAAAAAAAAAAAAAAAACCCAAAACAAAAGAAAAAGCTTAAAATAAAGTTCTGTGTTCGTTGTAAATAAAATACTTAACAGGCTTCAGTTTAATTTTTATATATATATATATATATATATATATATATAAAAGCACACACACACAAGTGAACCTCGTGAACTCGCACAAGTTGGGGTCCACAAAATCAAACTGCGAGTTATCAAGGTTGACCAAAAACACAGTAGTCTAAATTTTTGGGATATATATAGTTATAGTTTAGATTTTTTCCACTCGGGTCGCCATACCAGATCTTCATTTTTCACACAGGTTTTACAACGGATGTCTTCCCTGACAACGTGGTGAATGGACAGCAGTGGCCTTGAACCAGGAACCTTTCGCACTGGAAACAAGCGCACTTAACCGCTTGGTCACCAACAGTGATGCCGGTAACACGTTACTTAGTAACGCGTTACTCTAATCTGACCACTTTTTTTAGTAACGAGTAATCTAACGCGTTAATCTTTCCAAATCAGTAATCAGATTAAAGTTACTTCTCCAAGTCACTGTGCGTTACTATTATTTTTCATTGTGGGTCGATAGCAGCATTAAACTTGGTCTGTGGGCAGGAGGTCGGGGTTCGACTGAACTTCATCCGCGGTTTTTTGCAGCTGCTCGACTCGTCGTCACCTTTTAAAGTACGGTGATCAGCACACCTGCACTGAGCTTTACAAAGACATTTTTATACTTTTTTTCCTCCTTTATTTAGAGCTGAGCCGCTCCGTATCTGCACGTTAAAACAGCTGATCCTCCGCGACGCGTCAACAACTAACACTATTTTCCACTCAAATGCACCTAAACTCTCTTTCTGAGGACCACATGATGTGAAAACACAATAAAACTTTCTTACCTGTAAATCTGGTCACGTTTTCTGCATAAATAAATGTTATCCATTCTTTGTGCTCAAACGCCAAAGTAGGGGCGAATCCAGATGGAATGGGGGCGTGGGGGAGGGATGTGCCCCCCTCACAACACCCCTAGATTAAAGGTCCAGTTTTGAAGCCTTTTTTTACTACAACTACTAATACTACTTAAAATAATATTAATTTCGACAAGTAAAATATTTAGAGAGAATTTAAATGTTAGAAAAATGCTAGAATGAATTTAATAGTTACATTTATAAACAATGTAGGTTCGAAATTGCAAGTTTTACTGTTACAGTGCTGTCAACAGTTAAATATGAGGTCAAGAAAGAGGTCTTTATTTTACTTTTTATAAAACAAGTATTTATTTTCATTGAAGTCAAGAAAGGGTGACTATAAAGTAAGTTTTGGCAAAACAGGTATTGTCATGTTGAGGTGGCAGAGGGTTGTTGTCAGCAGCTGGGAAAAGTAACTAGTAATCTAACTTAGTTACTTTTTCAAGGAGTAATCAGTAATCAGTAATTGGATTACTTTTTCAAAGTAACTGTGGCAACACTGGTCGCCAAACATTTGTATACTCTTTTGGCATCAAAGGCCATTATTCATTAACACTTGGACTACAAAGTGTTTCTAATCAGTGGAATCCTGTCTGACAATACAACACGGTGTGAAGGATATCTGGACAGAGTTGTTGTCATCTGGGTAAAAGTGGCTAATCACTGTGAGGTTTCCATCTTTTGGGCAGCCTACGAGGTGGGGATGGGAAAAAAAAAAAGCAGGTAAAGGGCCTGTCAGTGGCGTATTTGCAGAGCTGCTCATTACAGCGTATCGTCTACGCTGTAATGAGCAGCTCTCCGCTCACTTCACGAGGAGTTTTTTCTCAATACGCAGCAGTATGTTAAGGGCTACGCGCGTAGGATGGAAGAAATTAAACCTGTTTAATTTTTTTCGGTGTACAGCACAGCATGGAGTACATGCAGCGCTGCGCTATTGTTCGCTATTGTGAGCCCGCCCACGCTGCAACACGGTACTGTACGCCATTTCACATCTCCCTGTTGTTCTTCTGGAGCTATAAATACGGCAAGATCGTTGCTTCACTTTATCATACAGGACTCATTATATGAGGACTGTTTCACTGTGTCGCATCGTTTCATTGAAGCACTCTCTCTGTCTCTCTCTCTCTCTCTCTCTCTCTGTGTGTGTCTAATCAGAGCTGTGACTCTTTAAAATAAATGCGCACTCGCTGCATGTCAGTGCGCTCATCAGACGAACTGATCGATCAGTCTGATCAAAGCTGAAAAGAGCTGTGACTCTAAAATAAACGCACACTCGCTGCATGTTGGTGCGCTCATCAAATGCCTTGATCGATGAGTTTGATCAAAGCTGAAAGAGCTGTGACTCTTTAAAATAAACACGCATTCGCTGCATGTCAGTGCGCTCATCAGACTAACTGATCAATCAGTCTGATCAAAGCTGAAAAGAGCTGTGACTCTAAAATAAACGCGTGCTCGCTGCATAAAAAAATAAATAATAATAATAATGTTAAATGACTCAGTTTTTGAGCCGCACCACACCATGCAGAAGAGAACAGAGCACACTTCCACAGAGGCAGGAAATAGCACTGAAACTGGTGCGGCATGGCACACGCGACTATGTGCACACATTAAAACGCGAACACACGCAGCTGCAAGTATGAACGAACACTGTTAAAGCTTGAGTATGCGCGTATTTCGGGTTTATTTAAATGAAACAACGCCGCAATGAGCAACTCTACGAATACGCCACTGTGACAGGGGCTTAAGCAATTTTTTTTAGCTTAGTCTCCTGTGGCTTTATTTGCAACATTAAGAACTGAAATTAAAAAGTGTTGCACAATCACAACAGAAAGGTCTAGAATGGAAACAATCAGTAGATTTTACCTTCTAGTCTACATGTTTTAGCTGAGAAGCCTCCCTGGAATTGGACCTTTAACTGTGACACCTCGACAGACTGCGGGAACTCCAGAATCACCCACTGACATTCACCCTGTCAAAGACAACACCATTTGACACAGTGTGAGAATATGGCAAGCCTTATAAAAATATAGGTCAGTGAAGGAGTCAGGCTGCAAGTACGGATTATTTTAACGATCAACTAGAGCACCGCGCACTCAGAGCGCAAACGTCTGCCAACACTAGTTTCCAATTCCACAGATTTTTACCTTGGAAAAAAGTTTCAAGATCAAAGCCCTATTAGAAGTGGCTTTTCATAAGATAAAATATAATACAAAATATGGATCAAAAGGGCTTTTTAATGTTAAAATCAAATATCTGCTAAATCTGCAATACGGATCAAACTTTGTCAGTTGATAAAGGAGCATACCATCCTACATAACCATCTCAAATATGAAGAAATTTGATGTTTTGTGACAGTTATAAATTTCTGAAAATTCATTCAACGTTAAAGATAGAGCTGGTCAAGTATGCCGCAACCAGGACGAAAACCACACTGCTCTTCCTGAATCCGAGGTTCGACCATTGGTCGAATTCTCCTCTCCAGTACTCTGGAACAGACCTTACCGGGGAGGTTGAGGAGTGTGATCCCCCTGTAGTTGGAACACACCCTCCGGTCCCCCTTGTTAAACAGAGGGACCACCACCCCGGTCTGCCAATCCAGAGGCACTGTCCCCGATCGCCACGTAATGCTGCAGAGGTGTGTCAGCCAAGACAGTCCCACAACATCCAGAGACTTAAGGTACTCAGGACGGATTTCATCCACCCCAGGAGCCTTGCCACCGAGGAGCTTTCTAACCACCTCAGTGACTTCGGCCTGGGTAATGGATGAGTCCGCCTCTGAGTCCCCAGTAAATGGACTGCATTTATATAGCGCTTTTCCATCTGCATCAGATGCTCAAAGCGCTTTACAATTATGCCTCACATTCACCCCAATGTCAGGGTGCTGCCATACAAGGCGCTCACTACACACTGGGAGCAATAGGGGATTAAAGGCCTTGCCCAAGGGCCCTTAGTGATTTTCCAGTCAGGCGGGGATTTGAACCCATGATCTTCTGGACTCAAGCCCAACACCTTAACCACTAGACCATCACCTCCCAGTCTCTGCTTCCTCTTCGGAAGACGTGATGATGGGATTGAGGAGATCCTCGAAGTATTCCTTCCACCGCCCCCGACAACATCCCCAGTTAGGGTCAACAGCTCCCCACCCGCACCGTAAACAGTGCTGGTGGAGAGCTGCTTCCGCCTCCCGATGCATCGGACGGTTTGCCAGAATCTCTTCGAGGCCGACCGATAGTCCTCCTCCATGGCCTCCCCGAACTCCTCCCAGACCCGAGTTTTTGCCTCTGCGACTGCATGGGCTGCGGCATGCTTGGCCTGCCTGTACCTGTCAGCTGCCTCCGGGGTCCCACCTACCAACAAAGATAAGTAGGACTCCTTCTTCAGCTTGACGGCATCCCTTACTTCCGGCGTCCACCACCAGGCTCAGGGATTGCCGGTGCGACAGGAACCAGAGACCTTGCGACCATGGCTACGAGCAGCCGCATCGACAATGGAGGTGGAGAACATGGTCCACTCGGACTCCATGTCTCCAACCTCCCCCGGGATCTGGGAGAAGCTCTCCCGGAGGTGGGAGTTGAAGACCTCGCTGACAGAGGGTTCCGCCAGTCGTTCCCAACAGACCCTCACGATACTTCTGGGCCTGCCAGGTCTGACCGGCTTCCTCCCCTCCCAGTGGATCCAACTCACCACCAGGTCGACAGCTCTGCCCCTCTCTTCACTCGAGTGTCTGAGACACGTGGCCGAAGGTCAGATGATACGACTACAATGTCGATCATCGACCTCCGGCTCAGGGTGTCCTGGTGCCACGTGCACTTATGGACACCCTTGTGCTCGAACATGGTGTTCGTGATGGACAAACCGTGACTAGCACAGAAGTCCAACAACTGAACACCACTGGGGTTCAGATCGGGGAGGCCGTGCTTCCCAATCACCCCCCTCCAGGTCTCACTGTCGCCACCCACGTGGGCGTTGAAATCCCCCAGGAGAACAATGGAGTCCCCAGTCGGAGCGCTATCTAGTACCCCTCCCAGGGACTCCACGAAGGTCGGGTACTCTGCACTGCCGCTCGGCCCATTGGCCGAGACAACGGTGAGAGACCTGTCCCCGACTCGAATGCGTAGGGACGTGACCCTCTCGTTCACTGGAGTGAACTCCAACACATGGCAACTGAGCTGGGGAGCAATAAGCAATGCGACCCCAGCTCTCCACCTCTCCCCGTGGGAAATGCCAGAAAAATGAAGCGTCCAGCCCCTCTCCAGGATTTGGGTACCAGAGCCCAAGCTGTGCGTGGAGGTGAGCCCGACTATCTCTAGTCGGTATCTCTCAACCTCCCGCACAAACTCAGGCTCCTTTCCCCCCCAGCGAGGTGACATTCCACGTCCCAACAGCCAGGGGCTGTGAGCATGGACCGGCCACCGGGCCACCCGCCCTCGACCGCCACCCAATCCTCTCTGTACCTGACCCCCATGGCCCCCTCTGCAGGTGGTGAACCCACAGGAGGGCGGGCCCACGTCGCTCTTTCGGGCTGAGCCCGGCCGGGCCCCATGGGCTAAAGCCCGACCACCTGGCGCTCCGTGTCCCTCGAGGTACCCTGTGGGGGGTGCCTAGGGAGTACGGGGTCCTTTGCTAAGGGCTATCCGGTCCCTGTACAACCGCAGCAGGAGCTTGGTTCACATTGCCGGTAGTAAGTCAAACCTGTTTCCAGTGCACGTTGGCCTTCGCCAGGGCTGCCCTTTGTCACCGGTTCTGTTCATTATTTTTATGGACAGAATTTCTAGGCGCAGCCAGGGTGTAGAGGGGGTCTGGTTTGGGATCCACAGAATCTCGTCTCTGCTGTTTGCGGACGATGTGGCTCTGTTGGCTTTGTCAAATCAGGACCTTCAGCGTGCACTGGGGCGGTTTGCAGCCGAGTGTGAAGCGTCCGGGATGAAGATCAGCACCTCCAAATCTGAGGGGGCAAAGCTCTCGATTTACCGATCGATCTACGTTCTGATCCTCACCTATGGTCATGAGATTTGGCTCATGACCGAAAGAACGAGAGCGCGAGTACAAGCGGCCAAGATGAGTTTCCTCCGCAGGGTGGCTGGGCGCTCCCTTAGAGGTAGGGTGAGGAGCTCGGTCACTCGGGAGGAGCTCGGAGTCGAGCCGCTGCTCCTCCACGTCGAAAGGAGTCAGTTGAGGTGGCTCGGGCATGTTTTCCGGATGCCCCCTGGATGCCTCGCTGGAGAGGTGTTCCGGGCATGTCTCATTGGGAGGAGGCCCCGGGGAACACCCAGGACACACTGGAGGGACTACATCTCTCGGCTGGCTTGGGAACGCCTTGGGGTTCCCCCGGAGGCGCTGGGGGAGGTGTGTGTGGATCGGGAGGTCTGGGCGGCTTTGCTTGAGCTGCTGCCCCCGCGACCCAACTCCGGATAAAGCGGAAGAAAATGGATGGATGGATGTTAAAGATAGAGACTTTTCCAAGTTTTTTCCTGACTTTGCCCTTTGACCTATGACCTTGAAAATTGAATCTATTCTTGCCTATCAGGATATGATAGGCAAAATTCCACAACAATATACGAAAAATTGTGGTCTCCAGGCTGTTCACAAACAGGTGTGAAAACATAACCTAATTAATGTGATAAATTTTTTACCTAAAAATACAACAATTTACCACAGTCCAATGTGTTGTCTTCAAAAAAGTTGTTTTTTATGTGGAATAGTCTGAAAAGTGTGTGTATATGTATACAGTTGCCAAGTATTTTGTCAGTGACAGAGTTTTCATAAATTTGTCTATGAACACCAAAGTTGGAATGAAACCATAAAGATGTGCTTGTAGTTTTGACTTTCAACTTTAATTCAAGTGCTTAAAAATGTCTTTAGCCATTTAGGAACCTTAATACCAGGATTTCTGTCTGTTAATGATGAATGGTAAAGGCGCTTTCTCTGTTTCTTTTTTCTGAAACATTTGAAAATAAATCTAATTAATATTCTAAGTTTATTAAGGAAAAACAAACAAACAAAAAACAACCCGTTAAAATAAATAAATCACAATTTTTTGGGACCCTGCGTAAACTTGATATTTCCTCATGCTTGGGGAAGGGGGTGGGGGGACCTAGAAAGTGCTGTATACAGTTACCTCCATTCTGTGACTATTAATGAGGTTTTAAGGGGCCACACAGAAATAGAGCCTCTAGTCAAGGCCCAGCTGAGACATGTGTGCACGTCATTTAGGAGAGGATAACTAAACTGTTCTAGACTAATATGACCCCCAATGGACAACTTGGGATATATGACAAAATCTCTGACTGGGATGAACGGCCCTAAAATGACCACGCCCTTTTTGAGTCCCGAGTGTTACTTCAAATACAGCTGTATTTTCTAAACTGCAGCAGCTACAGATTTTCCAAGGTACTCAAAATGTTCAGAATGACCACTACATGTTTAGAAGAGTCACAGAAGAGTGTAAAATTTCTAAATTTTGGTATTTTCAGAGAAAACATGAGGTCAAACAACCTACATACAGTCCGGAATCACATCATATTTAGTAATTTAAACTTTCTGGGCTATTTGCCCTATTGAGGTTTCAAATCCTGCAAAATCTCGCAAAACTTCGAAGAGTTCGCTGCTCTGCGGGATGTTAGTAACGCTGAGAAATGCATTAACGCTGTACATGGACAACAGCATTAACATCGCAACATAAAACTCTTTGTATATTGTGGCCAAAACTCTCGTGAATATATTATCTGAGTTTATAGATGTTATTGTCTTTGTTTTATGTAAACATGCGAGAAGCTCAGGTTGCTTCTCCGTTATTTTCAATGGGAATCGGTGTAAGCTGTCCTGATTATTGTCCTTTACAACACTGTTTGTGCTCATTTGTTCCAGAGTAATGTAATAATATGGCGAATTGGGAAAATTTCCCTGATAATCTTTAAAACATTTAAGATATTAGATATTGCTGTCTGCTAAAGAAACAAATTATGTTTTGTAAATTAATATTCCATTGATAACAGTATGGCTGAAAATAAAATTTCAGTATCTTTGGCAAATGTTTGCTTTCTTTTGAAAAGTTGGCCCACTTATTTTATCTATTTTCTCTTAAAATATAAAAATACAAAAAAAAAAAAAGTACACTTTTCTATGACCCTGCCAAACATGTAGTGGTCAAATAAGATCTTTGATCTGATTTCACCAATTTTCTTGTTTAAAAAAAAAATGAAGTGGCTATTTTCCGTGACTGGAAGATTTATCTTGGCTATTTGTCTGGAACACATTTGTTTGGGAGTCGGGTTAGAAATAGCAAAAAGTAATAAAAAACAGTGTCACAAATATATATATATATATATATATATATTTGTGACACTGTTTTCGAATCATTTCGTGCCATTTCCGGTTGGCGGCTTCGTTTACCATCGGTTCAAATTTCAAATTTATTAATTTATATAGTGCCAATTCACGACGAACTCGTCTCAAGGCGCTTCACACAACATAAAACAACAACAAAAAAACTGAATTAAAAATTTAAAACACAATAAAAAGATGACCATAAAAGAATACAAGAATAAAAACACATCATAATACTAATGATAAAACAGGGAAAACAAATGAGTCTTATATATATATATATTTATATTTGTGACACTGTTTTCGAATCATTTCGTGCCATTTCCGGTTGGCGGCTTCGTTTACCATCGGTTCAAATTTATTAATTTATATAGTGCCAATTCACGACGAACTCGTCTCAAGGCGCTTCACACAACATAAAACAACAAAAAAACTGAATTAAAAATTTAAAACACAATAAAAGATGACCATAAAAGAATACAAGAATAAAAACACATAATACTAATGATAAAAAGGGAAAACAAATGAGTCTTATATATATATATATATATATATATATATATATATATATATATATATTTGTGACACTGTTTTCGAATCATTTCGTGCCATTTCCGGTTGGCGGCTTCGTTTACCATCGGTTCAAATTTATTAATTTATATAGTGCCAATTCACGACGAACTCGTCTCAAGGCGCTTCACACAACATAAAACAACAAAAAAACTGAATTAAAAATTTAAAACACAATAAAAAGATGACCATAAAAGAATACAAGAATAAAAACACATCATAATACTAATGATAAAACAGGGAAAACAAATGAGTCTTATATATATATATATATATATATATATATATTTGTGACACTGTTTTTGAATCATTTCGTGCCATTTCCGGTTGGCGGCTTTGTTTACCATCGGTTCAAATTTCAAATTTATTAATTTATATAGTGCCAATTCACGACGAACTCGTCTCAAGGCGCTTCACACAACATAAAACAACAACAAAAAAACTGAATTAAAAATTTAAAACACAATAAAAAGATGACCATAAAAGAATACAAGAATAAAAACACATCATAATACTAATGATAAAACAGGGAAAACAAATGAGGGAAAACAAATGAGTCTTATATATATATATATATATATATATATATTTATATTATATTATATATATATTATATTATATATATATTATATATATATATATTTATATATATATATATGTGTGTGTGTGAACCGCTAAAGTGGGTCACGCGATGACGTCATCGCGCTCAACCAATCACAGCACGTCATAGCCAAAGTAAAAATCTTCCGGTCACGGAAGACTATCCACTGCCTTTAAAAAAAATCCTTCCCTGTCTCACTGAGCTGCAGAGACGGTAATTTACTGTTATTGTATTATCATTATTATTACTACAAGCAGAAAATCTTTGACGGTTTCATCTTGTCTTCTTTCGATGAGAAAGCATTTTTATTTTTGCGTTACCTGGTCAGAATTCCAGCATGTGTCCTCTCTGGAGTCAAACATGTACTTTTTTCCGAACTGCTTCACATCTCTGTTCAGAACAGAGCTCACCCTGAAACACAGCGACGTCCATTAAAGCAAATAAACACGGTAAAACACCCGAGTTTTATACTTTGATTACCTGCTCTGTGTTTGTCTGCAGACCAACGAAACCATGACCACCAGCCTCTGTACATTCTGCCGTAAAGCGACAGGGACGCGGTAATTTCTTTACGACATTATCAGGAAACGTACGACTGCAAGCTGCCTGTGTTGCCTCTAGATGGGAGTCAAGTTCCGTCAAATAGATAAAAGGAGTTATGAAGATATCTGACTTTTAAGAATGTGGTCCTTGTATTTTTTTTTTTTTGCCTTTGCCTAAGTTTACATACTAATATTGAAGTAAGAACTGTTTTATGTCCCCCCATAAGTTTTATTTTCTTGAAATTTATTTAGCTTTAATATGTTCTGACATTTGTTTTCAATTGTGTTATGTTTTTTTGCCTTTCGCTCTGTGTTTTGGATATTTGTAAATGTTCAGTGTTTTATTTTTATTAATATGTATGTCATGGACATGAACAAGTGAAGCTCTTTAGCATCTCACCATGTCATTTAGGTCTAGGGATGAGTATTGATAAGATTTTATCGATTTCGATGCCATTATCGAGTCCACTTATTGATCTGATTCCTTATCAATTCCCTTATGGATGCCTCTTGTGGATTTTCTGTGTACTAAAAGTAGGCTTTACAGGTTGTCTATGTCAGCAACATTTTAAATTGGTCACTGGATCCTTGATCTCTGGACAAAAATAAAAATAAACAAAATCTGTAGTTTTTGTCAAAAGCACTTCCTTTCAAACATTAATGGCATGAATGTCACTCCATACCTCTGAGCTGAGCTCAGCTGGCTGCACGTCAACATCAATGTAATTCATAAAGAATGCAGGACGTCTCATTTTGGGAGGTAAAGAACATTTTATTCTGTTGTAGTTTGTTGTCTGTGTTACAACGTGTGCAAAGAGGTGTCATTTGATTTAAAACAGTGATTCGCTTTGAAGTTATTAATTCCGGCCGGACTCTAACTCGTCTCGGCAGAGAGCCACGCAGCGTTTGGAGCTGTGCAAACGGAACGGAGGACGATTCTCGTTTCTTGCCTGCAACAAGAGTCCCAGTTAGTGACTTTAATCCACACAAAAGTGACTCACAATTGACATTTTTAAATGGCATTGAAGGGGATTAAGAAGTGGAATTGCTGCTTCTGAAAAGCAGCGAAGCAGAGAACCAACGAAGCAGTGCTCCGACCCACTCCGTTAGTTCAAGCTACAGGAACAGCCGCAGAAGCGGTTGATTATAGACCCACTGCAGGGTCTGCAACCAACATAGAGAAATGATCATTTTCCTGACAAACACCCTCAAAAACAACGGCCGCTCTGAAGGACCGATGAGAGAATTGTTAAGCAAAAAGGCTATTGATGTCGGTGGATCGAATCATTTCGTGCCATTTCCGGTTGGCGGCTTCGTTTACCATCGGTTCAAATTTCAAATTTATTAATTTATATAGTGCCAATTCACGACAAACTCGTCTCAAGGCGCTTCACACAACATAAAACAACAACAAAAAAACTGAATTAAAAATTTAAACCACAATAAAAAGATGACCATAAAAGAATACAAGAATAAAAACACATCATAATACTAATGATAAAACAGGGAAAACAAATGAGTCTTTAAATGTGACTTAAAAGTCTCCACAGTATCAGACTGCCGAATGTGTGCCGGGAGATCGTTCCACAGAGCTGGAGCACGGTAGGAGAAAGCTCTGTGACCAGCAGACTTTTTATTCACCCTGGGAACACACAGAAGTCCTGCACCCTGAGAACGCAGGGCCCAAGCCGGTACATAAGGGCTTACCAGGTCAGCCAGATAGGGAGGTGCAAGTCCATGAACGATTTTATAAACTAATAACAGTACTTTAAAATCCGATCTTGCAGCAACTGGAAGCCAGTGCAGGGACGCCAAAACGGGCATAATGTGGTCAAACTTTCTGCTTTGTGTCAAAAGTCTGGCAGCAGCATTTTGAACCAGTTGAAGACCCCTAATCCTGGATTGCGGTAAGCCAGATACTAGAGCATTACAATAGGTCGCAATACATCGGTTTGTGGCTTTTTACGACAATGTTGGCCGGTTTGGGGCTTTTTCTCCACTGGGGAGATTTTTTGTGCCATTTCCAGTTTGTGCCTTCATCTGCCAAAAGAGTGAGCTTTGCGCAGCTCATAATATGTTGCGGACATGACGAGCGAAGCTCTTCAGCATCTCACCATGTCATTTAGGTCCTTCAGATTTTTTTTTTTTTTTTTTTTTAGTAAATGCTTCGGTGGAGCATGTGCATAGCTAAAACCTTTCTGCTTCCTTTTAAGCATTTTTCTTTTTTGCCTACAATATGGCCAAATTATCATATGGCAATATTGTCATATCAATATGATATACGATATGACTATGATGTCACACAGTGCAGCAACAGTGAAAATTAACATTCTTAAACAAAACTAATAATACCACACTCATTTTGCACTTATAAGCTTAGAATACAGTGCCCTCCAAAAGTACTGGAACACTTGGTATTTCACTCATATTATGTTAGAAAGATTAAAAAAGAAAATAAGATCATAAAATCAAACCGTCACTGTGCCTTGTGATATAATCACTACGATGACTGGTCCAAGATGGCGGCCGCATTTTGTTTGACTTATTTTATTAACAAATTCCGACATTACAAAGTCATAAAATTCAATCAGTAAGTACAAGTATACTAAGCAAAATATGAAAATACAAGTAGGAACAGTGTAACAATGTTGTAACCACAAAATAAAGTGCAGTATAAAGAAAGAAAAACAAAAGAAAAAAGCACAAAAAGTCAGAGATTTAATCAGGAATTAAGGTTGTTAAGCTATTATAGACACATAAGGCTTGTTTAGTTTTTATATGTTTCAAAGTTTTTTTGAAATTAAGTGTCTCATTCATAAATATTAGAAACAGTGGAGCAGTAAAGCACCAATATTAATAGTGTGATGAAAACTAGGATTGGAGCTTGAGAGTCCTTTTTGGAAGTCCATTTTAAAAAAATTCCCCAGCAAGTTTTGGTATAAAGACAATCAAAAAATACATGTTCAAGAGTTTCATTGTCAGAGTTACAGAATGGCGGCCGCATTTCTTGTGCCTCAGCAACCAAGGCAGCGTCTGCTCCTTTTTATAATGTCTATGTTCATCTACCGTCGCTTTGTGGCTCTTTACGACAACAGTTTGTGGCTTTTTGTCCCACTGGGGAGATTTTTTGTGCCATTTCCGGTTTGTGCCTTCGTCTACCATAGAGTGAACTTCATGCCGCTGCACAGCGCTCCACTCATATTACTGATATTTTATTTATTTACAATTAATTAAAAAAAAATAACAGCAGTTGAATCCTTTCATTATCTGGTACAGCTACGGTGTGCTGGTAACTACAGCTTCATGTGCAGGATCAAAGGTTAGAATCAGTCAAGATGGGAGACACTGAGGCATACAAGAGATAAATCAATGAGATAATCACTTTTTGCTGCAGACATTTACACTTGTGACAAAGACAATTGGATAATCAGCATGCCTTTGTTGCGCAGAGGCTGAGACTATGTTTTCCACATTATTCTACGCATTTCACATGTTCACATCCCTCTGACGGCAGGAAAACAGAACTTGTTCATTCAGTCAGAGTGAGTCAGACAGCAGATAATAAAGGTACCGGCTACTGCCAATGTTATTACGTCCATCTGCCTTTTCATATTAAAATGTCTCCATTCTTCCCTTTTTTTTTAATTAGTGTGTTGCAAAGCAGTAAGGCAGCAATGAAAACACATTTTGTGCCTGGCTTTTTGCAGCAGCGATCTCCTGCTGAGGTTTTGTCACACTGCCACGTCGGTGCAAATAATCAATAGGTCTGAAATATAAAAGCTGATGAAATCCAGCCTCCATGAAAACTGTGCTGGGAACAGAGGAGATTTAGTGGACTGCAGGATTTGCACCCTCATTCATTCATTCGGCTATTTGTGAATGCTGATTGTCTATATTATATTCTGCAGGCTGTGAGGAACACTATGCATGCAGCTGCTTCTTACAGGTTTCGGATGGATGTTGTGCATTTATGCAAACACACAAATAAGATTTATTAAAAGCAAAAGACGCACATATGCATGGCCTTTTGTTTCAGGTATATATTGCTGCATGTGTGAATATGCAGACCTTCAGTCTGCACAAGCGTCTGTGCCTCTGGCTCAGGGCTGCCAACTGCCCACGTGAGCGAGCCACATAGGTTTTTGTGAATAACTGGTGCTGGGCACCATAAAAATTGTCTGCTGGCTCAGTAAAGGTCTCATGTGCTCCATGTGGGCCACTAATGGTGCCAAGGTGGATCACAAATGAGGCCAGTGTGTCCTAAGGCTCCACGTGGTCTCATTTTCTATGTGCAGCTCACAGGTGCATCCACAGTGGACAAGAGGGCTGCATATGGTGTTGGCCTCAACTTAAAAAAATCCTTAATAAATTGTATTGTGTTTATGGCAAGGCAGATTCTGGTTTAATGTGTTAATACATCTCATTGTGCATTTTTTCCCCCCCAAAATGAAACAGGCTCATGTGGCTGTGCTTATGAAAGGATTACATTGCTGTCACGTGTGAACCTTAAATTCTCATGATCTCTTCTTCCCTTCTTTGTCACAGTTTTGACACCATTGTTGTTGTTTTCTCAATTTTTGACACTTCTGTTTCCAGGATGTGGCATACGAGGCAAGAACTGGGAAATGATGGTTTCTCTGGATATTTACTTTTGCAGCAGTGGTTCATGGAATGCAGTCAGAGTTGGTCTTTTTCAAAAATCTATCTATCTATCTATCTATCTATCTATCTATCTATCTATCTATCTATCTATCTATCTATCTATCTATCTATCTATCTATCTATCTATCTATCTATCTATCTATCTATCTATCTATCTATCTATCTATCCATCCATCCATCCATCCATCCATCCATCCATCCATCCATCCATCCATCCATCCATCCATCCATCCATCCATCCATCCACCAGGCAGCAGTAAAAAAAACATTTGCAGCAATAACAGTGCCACCTAGTGTATACTGAAGTATGATGGTAATGCATAAACTTCAAGGCAAGACTGGAAAGAAAGTGTAATAAAAACATGCTGACATATTTGCAATAATGAAGAAGCAATGTTTTCAAAAAACTATACTATACTTTATGCAGGTTTTGTGGGGCCTTGCCTGAGCGCTATTTTTGCTGTGAAAACGGGGCCGTACTGCCCGAACCATAATAGCTGGTGCAAATGTGATGGCAGATTTGGAATCTGTTGATGTTTGTGCCCTAGAAAACATCTTCAGATAGTTTTCAATGACCTACCTTGATGAAATATGGACAAACAAAAAGCAGTGCTCAGTGACAATGCATTGAATGTCATACATGGAAGCTGGATGGATTCATACTTGGTAGGTGAAAACGCCATATGGCGGACATTGGCGGTTCTAATTAACCGCATAATGTGGGCAATTAAGGGGATTTGTGAAAGAGACATGATGTGTGTCCGTAACTACAGAGGACATGGAAAGACCGAGAGCATGGAGATGATGTGTGAGGTGAGCAGATCCAGAGAACATTGAGAACAAATAATGGGACCTCCACACTTAGTATATAGATTAAGAATGTAAATTAACATTAAAAAAACCAAAATGTAATTAACAGGAAATAAAAAAGGGTTGAGTTCTTCCTCTAAAAACTGTTGAGGTCTAACGTTCTAAAACATTCTGGACTCAACTTCCAACTCATTATAGAAACTTTGCATAATTTCTTACCACCCTTGAAAAGTGTCAGCTATGTTAGGAAAGTGAATGAAACGGACCCACGTTAGGGGGGGGGGGCGTAAAATGAACGGTCAATAGAATATCCAATAAATAACAATTTATTATGCAAGATGCAACACAGAACCAAATTATGCTGAGTCCAATCAAACACAAAGTGACATGTGGGCAGGCCTGAGGGTAGGAGACACCTATCCAGAGAAGAGCCGGGACCCACGAGGTTCCACCGGCAGCCGGAGGTCTGCAGCACCCCAAAACCGCCAAGTCCTGGTTCTCCTGGTGGCCACCGCCCAAGGCTGTCGGACCGGTACTGCTGGCAGTAACAGAAAAAAGTTAAACGTGGTGTGGGTACACCCAGCAAACAGTCAGCAAAACACAGTTCCTTCCTGATGGAAAAATCCACCACTCCCGGAGAGCAGGAAAACTGAGAACGTGCAGTACCAATGGTTATTACTTAGAATTAGGAAAGTGAGGAGTGGAAATGCCAGCTCCTCCAAATCTCCACAAACCCAGCTCCAAGCTGCAAGTATACTAAAGGTTACGACTGCAAAGATTTCAGTAGCAATGAATGTGCAAATGGCACAAAAACAGCTGAGAAAGTTTACCTGTCGGGTAAACTGATAACTCGGCAGAGTTGTGGTGTCCTTCCCAGGCCTTTATGGAGTTTGTGATGAACAACAGCTGACAGCCTCCAGGTACGCCTCCAGGAGTACCAAAAAGGGCCAGTGTGCCCTCCAGAGGCCTAAAGGTGCCAGCATGGCAGGGCGCCATCTGGTGGTGGGCCAGCAGTACCTCCTCTTCGGTGGCCCACACAACAAGCTACCTATTTCATAAACACTACCCATGGCCAACATGCTAGTGCAATGTTTATTCCCTGTATCACAAAATAATAATGTGATTGTTTTCCATTGCGTTTGCATTTCCCCATTGACATCTGATGTGTTTTCAAATTGTTCCTTTATTTGTATTTTTTTGTTTTTTTAAACAGGGTAATTTTTAATACAGTAGCCCCATGTGTAGGTCACAGGTCCTTAAACAACTTAGTCCATATTGGGTCAAAAAAGACAGGTTGTGTATTTCTCGGAAGTTACAAGTTTCTTCAGCATACCCACCTATCAGTGATAGGTGATCTATCAGTGAAAACACCCACATCAGTAACATGGTGCAGTGGTGGGAATAAGGCCTGCTGGGATATATTTGTCTTAATATCATCTATTTTCTTTTTGAAGTAATCTAAGAAATCCTGAGCTATGAATGGAGAACGACTTACTTCGTTGACTTATGCTTGTTTTTGTTGATCAAATCAGAGTAATATGCCCACTTTGTAACCAGTACTGCATGCTTATAGCCTAGAACAGCATCACGGCAGGCGAAGTGGAATACTCCTAGTTTTGAATTACGCCATTTTACACTCAACAAAAATATAAACGCAACACTTTTGGTTTTGCTCCCATTTTGTATGAGATGAACTCAAAGATCTAAAACTTTTTCCACATACACAATATCACCATTTCCCTCAAATATTGTTTACAAACCAGTCTAAATCTGTGATAGTGAGCACTTCTCCTTTGCTGAGATAATCCATCCCACCTCACAGGTGTGCCATATCAAGATGCTGATTAGACACCATGATTAGTGCACAGGTGTGCCTTAGACTGCCCACAATAAAAGGCCACTCTAGCATCCCTTCAGGAATCCATCCAGCATGTTGTCTCCCTTTTCTGTCAGCCAGTATCCAGCCATAGCAGCCACACCACCAATGAAAATGGCAGTAAAAACCATGTTGTCCTTTACAGCAAGTGTTGCCAGGGCACAGATTATGATGCTACAGAACATCTGCTGCAGGACAAGAACTTCATCGTCTGTTATGTCATCAAACAGCCCCTTCTCATGTTCAGTAGGAGGCTTGTTCTCAACACAAATTCTGTCTCTGTGGATGAAGGCATCACCACACTCGCAGTGGAAGGAGGCCTCCTCATTGATACATGCCTCATTTAACCCGATCGCAAGGTCACTAAATTCATCTATGTTAAGACATGTGGCTTTCAGTTTGTAAACACATGCGCATTTCTTAGAGTGTGCAGAACCACTGCCCATGCAGCCCACACATGCCTGATCAGAGCCTCTGCATTCATACAAGCCATCTGTGTTGTGCCAGTAGGTGTTGGAGGAACAATGAGCCAGCTCTGTACCACACTCATCAATGTCCACAATGTCCAGCCATGGTTGATTTTTATTCTTCTGACCTTGGCCATACGTAGTATCCTGGGCAGAGCAGAGAGTCAGATGTTCAAATGCAAAGAACAGCCAGTAAGCTCATGAATTAGAGCCATGCCCCCGATTTGCTTCATATCACAAGGGATGTGACTAAATGTGTAGTCATTCTCATTTATGATCATGTACCTTTGCTCCTAGATATTGAGATATTAATACATAAATCTCCTCCCCTCTCGAGATTCAATTCCCATTCTGTTAAGGAGTTTCTTGCTTTTATCCTTTCTTGCGTCCTTTCTACCTTCCCCGTGAGTCCCCGCAACTGTTTATTACAACAGTTTACTTACATCCGAAAGCAAACGCCTCTTCTGCCTGCAATGTCATCCATGATGTGGTGCAGAAACTGCAATCTGTCTCACCTGATGCACCGATCTTTTAACTGGGTGATTTCAGCCATGTCTCCCTTAAAAAGATACTACTTGACTTTTATCAATATGTAACCTGTCCAACCAGACGGAATAAAATTGAGCTTTGTTATGGGTCCATCAAGGAGGGATATAAGTCTCACCAAATGCCCCCCCCCCCCCACACACACACACACATACATATAGAACTGTGTTAAAAAGGGAAAAGGTCTATATGCAAGACATTAAGGACTGGATAGAGGAGGCTGTGGTTTGCCTGCAGGACTGCTACAACTGCACTGATTGGGACATGTTCAAAGAAGCTTGCAGTGACAACCTTGATGAACTTGCTGATGTAGTTTCTTCGTATGCCACCTTTTGCAGGGATATGATCATTCCCTGTAGGTGTGTAAAAATGTTTCCCAATAATAAGCCATGGGTCACGAGGTCAGTTAAGGCTTGTATACAGGCCAAGAGACTTGCTTTTAAACATGGATCAGCTTCTGAGCGGCACACAGCCACTAAGGAGGTGAAAATTACGATTTTAAAAGCAAAACAGGACTATAAAATGAAGCTGGAGAACAAGATGGTGATGAATAATCTTGGATCTGCTTGGTCAAGCATGGAAGTCATTGCAGGCCTCCAACACTCTAAAGCCAGCAGGGCCATCTCTTTTGATGGCTTCCGCTCTAATTTTGAATTTGCAAATGCTCTTAACTGTTTTTATATACATTTTGGTGCTTTTGCTTTTAGCCAGGAAATACAGGAAGTGAGTCATAAAGTGTGTGACAATCAGCACTTTTTTATTTCCCAGAAGGATGTTGAAAAATCCTTCTGTTCCTTCAAACCAAGCAAAAGCTGTGGTTCTGATAATATTTGTGGCCGTTTGCTGAAATCATGTGGGAAAGAGCTGAGCTCTATTTTTCAGTACATTTTTATTCAGTCTGTAAAGATGCAGCATGTACCAAGAGTCTGGAAGGGTGCCATTGTTATCCCTGTGCCAAAAATCAGTTCTCCCAACACCCTCAGTGATTTCAGACCAATCGCACTAACATAGATTGTAATTAAATGTTTTGAGAAACTTGTAAGATCTGAAATTTTGAAGACAACGGAGCATAACCTTGATCCCATGCAATTTGCTTATTGGCCCAACAGAGGAGTAGAAGATGCTCCAGTCACTTTAATAAATTTGTTTTAAAAATATCTGGAGGGGATGCCATTGTTATCCCTGTGCCAAAAATAATTTCTCCCAAGACCCTCAATGATTTCAGACCAATTGCACTAACATCGATTGTAATTAAATGTTTTGAGAAACTTGTAAGATCTGAATTTTGCAGACAATGGAGCATAACCTTGATCCCATGCAATTTTTCCATGCAATTATTAAATTTGCTTTTTAAACATCTGGAGGGGAAAGGAACACATGCAAGACTTTTATTTATTGATTTTTCATCTGCTTTTAACACATTCCAGCCCCATGTGTTAGCCTTGAGGCTTTTAGAACATTTTAAAGTAAGTAATCTTGTGGGCTGGATTTTGATTTTTTTAACTGACAGGACACAGGGAGTGAGAGTGAACGGAACTGTTTCAGATCAGGTTACATCCTCCACTGGTTCCCCACAAGAATATGTGCTCTCTCCTCTTTTGTTCATCCTCTATACAAACATGTGCCGTAGCAGCAGAGAGGATAGAACTATTTTAAAGTATGCTGATAAACAATGATAGGAGCCACGGCCCAGTTGTCACCGATTTCCTTGACTGGTGCAGTTCTCCGAGTCAAGAAGCAACAGTTTTAAAAGGTCAGACAGTGGAGTGTGTCAGCACATATAAATATCTTGGAATTGTCATTGATGACGAACTGAACTTTGAGGCAAACTTGTGTGGGGCCGCTGAAGAGGAGGTACTGCTGGCCCACCACCACAAGATGGCGCCCTGCTTGAAGTGCGGGCTTCAAGCACGAGAGGGCGTCGGAGCGACCAGGAGTGACAGCTGTCACGCATCATCCGTACCAGCTGTCACTCATCCACTACTCATCACCACCACCATAAAGGCCGGACTGCAACTCCACCTCCCCGCCGAGAAATCAGCTACCATTCAGGTAACCTTCTCTGTTGTAATTATTGTTGTCCAAAACATTGTTCTGTGTGCAGCCGTGTTCCTGCGGGCTGTGTCAGAGGCTGGATTGGCGGACAGTGAGAGGACGACGTTCTTCGCCTCTCACTCCATCCAGGAAAGAGACCAACAGGAGCTGCACGGCGTGAAATTGTTGCTGAGGTGGAGGTTCTCCCTCCTAATTGTATACAGACTGTGGGATTACTGAGTGTGCGAACTCACACTCATCAGGACTGTCTCTGTTCTCTGCCAGCAGTACCGGGTCTGACTGCTGAAGACAGCGGCCACCTGGGGCGCAGGGCTTGGCGGCTCCGGTGTTCTTCAGCTCCGTTGGTGGTGGAAGCTGTGTGGGATCCGGCTCTTCTCTCGCCAGGCGTCTTCTATCGTCGAGCCTGCCCACACGTCACCTGGTGTATGATTGACAGTCACCATATTGTTATTGTCTGTACGTCGTTGTGCGATTCACAACATTAAATTGTTACTTTTGGCTTATCCATTGTCCGTTCATTAACGCCCCCTGTTGTGGGTCCGTGTCACGACACTTTCACAACAAAACTGTGACGCCGTGTACAAAAAGGGACATCAGCACCTCTATTGTCTGAGAAAACTGTCCAATTTTAACATTGACAGAACCGTGCTGACCTTGTTTTATCATGCTTTTATAGAATCAGTTTTATCCTTCTTTCTTGATTCATGGTTTGGAACCATGCAGTGGTGTCAAAAGTACACACATTTGTTACTTAAGTAGAAGTACAGATACTGCAATTTAAAAACACTCTGGTAAAAGTTGAAGTATCAACTTGACCTCTTTACTCAAGTAAAAGTGAAAAAGTATGTGCTCCAAAACCTACTTAAAGTATAAAAGTATAAAGTAACCTTTAAAAAAAAAAAAAAAAAAAAAAAAAAAAAGGTAGATGCCACTATATGAATTGAAAGCTTAATTTAAAAACTGATTCGTTCTACATGTGGCCCAAGACCCAAACCCAAAATTACCCCCCAACACCACCTGCATGAAATGTTTCATTCTAGAAGCTCTGAAATGCAATCTGGGACTATTCCAGACAATAAACTGCAGTGAGTGCAGCATCCATTTAGTGAAGAAGAAAAAAAAAAAAAAAACTTATTCAAATTCATTCCAGTAGTATTCTGCTCTTACTAGGATGCAGCAGTTTTCTATTTTGGCAGATAGTTCTGGAGGAAATCACAGAAGAAATTAACACATTGAAAATATGGTTTGACCGAAACAAATTGTCATTAAATAAGACAGGGATGAAGTGGAGGTATAATAGTCACTAGGTGTTCACAGGAAACACTTATTTATGTATGTATGTATGTATTTATTTACGTATGTTCAATGTTAGTTGCTTTTTTATTTTCTGTTGTGTTTCTATTCAGGTTCTTTTTGCCTCTTTCTCTAAAATTTTATATAATAATCATTAGATTATTAATATATAAACAAAAATAAATTTAAGAAATATTACAATTTGAAAACAAATGCACCCGAACGTTATGACAGCTGCAATTGCTTAATGCTAACTTTTAACATTGAAAATCCCATAGACATGCTAACGCGTTAGCGTCGCTCCCGTTTTTAAGTTATAAAATACATCTATCAACTGTTTCAGAAGACCATAACAGCTCGGTTTAACATAGAAAAGGTAAATAATACTCACAGATGTATGCTCTTTAGGGTTTTAGCGGGGGGAAATTAAGCGAAAGAAAGAAAGAATAAACGAAGCAATAGGCCGAAGCATTGCTTCAATCTGCGAACCACTGCTTGGATTGGTTCACGGTTCAAGCATGTTGATTACAGGCGCACATGACGTGATATATATATATATATATATATATATTATATATATATATAATTATATATATATATATATATATAAACATTAAACTGAAGCCAAGAGTAACGAGGCTGTTTTAAAAAATGTAAGGAATAGAAAGTACAGATACTTGTGTGAAAATGTAATGAGTAGAAGTCAGAAGTAGGCAGAAAAATAAGTAAAGGAGTAAAGTATAGATACCTAAAAACTGTACTTAAGTACAGTAACGAAGTATTTGTACTTCGTTACTTGACACCTCTGGAACCATGTTCCTTAAAAACAAAAATTGTTTAAACTAAATTGTGAAATGGTTGAGCAAGCTGATTGGAGAGCCTCAGCTTCAGCCAGAATCCCTGTATACTAAACAGGTACAGAGGATAGCTGGTTCGATTCTGAGAAACGACTCCCACCCTCTTCATGGTGAGTTTCAGCTACTCCGTTCAGATCGGTTTAGGGTACCAGCTTGTAAAACCAAACGCTACAAAAACAGTTTTGGATCAGCAGCCATCAGTGCTGTTAACAAGTAACAGAAACTTTAAATATAACATGTATTTATTTTTTGCATAGTTTCTTTTACCTTGTTTTATGAACAGTACATTTTTATTTTTATTTATTTAGTTAGTTAGTTTTTATCCTTTTGGCTTGGTATGACATGTTTTTAGACTTTTTATCTATTGATGTTTTAACTCATCTTGCTTTTATTTTATTTTGGTGCCATCCTTGTTGTTCTTTTAGCTTTTTTGCACTGTCATCGCTTTGTCTTGTTCTGTGTTTTGCCGTGTGTTTACCAAACGAGATGACTCACTCACTGTAAACTAATTTCACCCAAGGGTATAATAATAAATTGAATCTTGAATCTTTATCCAAACTAACTTTATATCATATACGTTACTCCGCGAGGTCACTGGAGGCTTTCTCAGATGTCAGATTATTTCATATTCCTCATACGAGGGCTGTCATAAAGTATAGGTCCTTTTTATTTTTTTCAAAAAACCTATATGGATTTCATTCATATGTTTTTACGTCAGACATGCTTGAACCTCGGCGCATGCGTGAGTTTTTCCACGCCTGTTGGTGACGTCATTCGCCTGTGAGCCTCCTTGTGGGAGGAGTCGTCCAGCCCCTCGTCGGAATTCCTTTCTCTGAGAAGTTGCTGAGAGACTGGCGCGTTGTTTGATCAAATTTTTTCTAAACCTGTGAGAAACATCGAAGTGGACACGGTTCGAAAAATTAAGCTGGTTTTTCAGCGGCGGCACAGGAAAAACACCTCCGTGTTGATAACCATTTGTAAAATCCAGGCGGCTTTTGATGGCTTTCAGTGGAGTGAGTATATGAGAAATGTTTAACAGCAGGACATGTTCCAACTTGTCCTTAAGGCTTCCAACAGAGGGTGTTTTTCCTGTGGCGGAGCGTCGCGGCGGCTGCGTCCCGACGCGCGGACCCGTCCGCACATCTTTCATTAAAAAAATCTCCTTTAAACAGTGGAATATCCGGATAAAATGCTGAAACCGACTTCTTCTGAAACTTCTCTGTTCTCTCACGACGTCCTGGATCAATAGAGCCTGAAATGTGGAGGTTTTCAGCTTGAACAGGCTGACGACGGCGGCTGGAGCGCTGAGCGACGTCTCGCACCGTGGGAAGTCCTTAAAGCGACAGTATCACCTCAAAATCTCGCATCAGCCGTTAAAATTTTCACTGAAAACCATCTTAATTTTTTCGAACCGTGTCCACTTCGATGTTTCTCACAGGTTTAGAAAAATTTTGATCAAACAAAGCGCCAGTCTCTCAGCAACTCTCAGACAAAGGAATTCCGACGAGGGCTGGACGACTCCTCCCACAAGGAGTGCTCACAGGCGAATGACGTCACCGACAGGCGTGGAAAAACTCACGCATGCGCACGAGGGTTCAAGCATGTCTGACGTAAAAACATATGAATGAAATCCATATAGTTTTTGAAAAAAATAAAAAGGACCTATACTTTATTGACAGCCCTCGTATGTCAATAAAAATAACATAATATCAGGCTTACTGAATTTATCTCTGCACAGTAAAATCACCAGTGTTAAATTAACACTGACAGTGAACATACGTACCCTGGCAGTGTTAAATTAACACTGACAGTGAACATACGTACCCTGGCAGTGTTAATTTAACACTGTCAGTGTTAGTTTTACACAGGTAATTTTACTGTGTGCTATTGGTATTCTTGATCTGCATTTTGCTGCCAATCCCTCTCCTGATTTATTAAGAGGCTCTAATCTTCATGTGGAGTTTGACCACCTGAAAATGCTGAGCATTTGTTGTTACAAACTTAGTATTTATTATGAACATGCTGATAAAGCTAAACAATTACTCGCTCATCAACTGAAGTGTCAGTCTACATCACATACAATACCTCAAATTAATAAGGATTTCAACACTATGGTTGCAGATCCTGTGGCAAGTTAACATTAATCATTTTTATTCCTTCTTGGAGAATCCCTAGGGATACTACAATAATGAACCAGTTCTTGGCTAAACTCAGAATTCCTACTATTGACCTTGTCAAGGCCAGTGAGTTGGATGCCATGCTGTCTCTTGAAGAGTTAAAATCCTCTATTAAAGCTATGCAATCTAATAAAGCCCCAGGTCCAGATGGAATTCCAATAGAAAATGGTTTTGGTGCTAACTTTGTTAGTTCAGTTAAATTATTATACAGGCTTCTGTTCACACAACTAATATTTCATATTAGAACATGGGATGTGTCAGTGTTGCCCATTATCACCATCTCTTTTTGTTTTGGCCCTTGAACCACTTTCTGTCTCATTAAGGTCATCTCCACGCTTTAACGTGCTGTAATAATGTTGTTCACAGACTGTTATATGCAGATGATTTGTTATTATATGTGACTGACCCTGCATTTACTCTTCTGAGTATTCTCTCTATTTTACATATTTTCAGTTCCTTCTCAGGATACAAAATCTTCAGAAAAGTGAATTTGATCCAATTAATGCAGCAGCTCTGCAACTCCAGCAAGTTGATTTGCCATTTAAGATGTCCAGTTCTGGCTCAGTTATCTCAATATTGATGTGACACATACATTTTCAGGTCTTGTCTTCCAATTTTACCCCACTTATTGTCAAAACTAAATCTTACCATCAGGGATGTAATATATTACCTACTGTATTCTCTAAATGTGAGGATTAATACTGCCAAATGAATATTTTGCCTAAATTTTCTTTGTTTCAATTGATTTCTTTAGTTTTGCCAAATACTTCTTACTCAATAGCTCCTTTGTTTGGGGTGCAACACCTCCACGGGTCCGTAATTCATGCTTCAAAGATTGATGATCACAATAATGTAGTGGTGGGCTTGCACTGCCCAATTTCAAATTCAATTACTGGGCAACACACATTCATAAAATACATTGTTGGATTGAATTCCCGGTTTATCCTGGTGTAAACTGGAAGCCCACTCTTGCTCCTCTTCTTCTAATCCAGCTCTTATACATTCCCCTCTTCCAGCAAGATCTCTGATTATGTTAAAATCCTGTTGTGCTCAATACTTTAAAGATATGGTACTAATTGAAGAAACATTTCAGATTTGTAGGTGCATCTCTGTCTGGTCCAGTGTGTAATAACCACATGTTTCCTCTCTCATATTGCACTCAGCATGTGCACAATCTCAGCCCTCCTACAACAAGTGGAAGTTGGTTAGGGAACTCTTTAATGACCACCCTTGTATGCGTCCCTAAGTGAGCATTTCTGCAGGGTTCAGTGAAATTAACATATTTTGTCAGCCCTACAGCACAACACAGTTTCTAGGTTAAGTTAATATTGACTTAAACAGATAACAATTTCATTTTAGACTGGGTGACATCAGTTGTTCGCTGTTTGCGGTGTGTGTGCCGAAGGGAGATGAAACCACAGCTGGAGAACTGAACATTTTAACAGTTTATACTGTTGCAGAAGAAAGAACACCATCACGGGGGCTGCATTTGGGACTTTTCCACTTCACTATCCTGATCATCAATCCAGTGATTATACAACTAACAACGTGCCTGCAGGAGACATAAAATGACAACCCACTTACGGTCAGATTTATTGTATTTGTCTTTATAAAGCTTCTCTGAGCAGTGTAGGTGGAACTGTGCTTGTTTCCTCACTAATATGAGTAGGTGTTAAAGTCTTTGGGTAATAGGATCATTTTTTATTTGTTGTCAAACAGGAATGTAAACCACATGATAACAGACTGGGACATCAATACATTAAATGTAAAGTGGTTAACAAATTGAGCTAATTAGCCTCCAAGTATTTGTTGTGGGATGAAATGTTTGAAGGCCTGAGGAGTGTTTGATGCGCTTGTTAGCAAGCAGCAGCCATAATGTGCTAGAGTCACTCCAACAGAATGGGGGAAATCAACAGCATACCAAACGTCTACAAATCGCAAAGTAATCACTACAATCACAAACCCAACTGCCAATTTAAAGTGCGCAATGCAACAACTAAAAACAAACCCACGACAGGTCTGACAGAGCAAAAGGAAGTGAGGTGACCAGGGGGTGGGCATGCTTCCAGCCAAAGAGTGAGTTCGACGGTGAGAGGATACAGCCTCCTTTTTTATACTGCGAACTCCACAGGCGATTGGGCAAAAAGGCAGAAAAGCAACAGACCAATTTCCCCAGCAGAGGAGACGTCATCTCTCCTCTTACATATACAGTAGGTACTGAAATAAAAGGGAAAATATATCTTGTTTATATTAATAATTGTCTCTTCCCTTTGTATCATTATAACACTTATTTATTGTGTGTAATGTGCAGGTTTTATGAAATGAGACAAAAATGTGTGTATTATACAGCATTAAGTGCATATGGACTGAAATCTCTGATATGCTTGTGTAGCTTTTTGACAGTATATTTTGGTAAATAAATATAGACAACCATCAAATTCAAATGGTTCATCTGTACAGTCAAACTTACTTTTATATTCAGCCATGACTTTCTACACTTCACAACTTCACTGGTTATCAACAACAATGCGTTGCTTATCAGCGTTCAACTTGCGGAGTGCCGTAACTCCACAAAACAATGCTGAGGTACGTAAGTTGCTGCATCTCTTATCAGCCCTTTTAAACTTTCTTTTTACAATTACTGAGGTAAATATGGACATGTGTACCTCTGTAGGGATTCATGTTATGCTTCTTAACATGTTAGAAAAGTTAATGTCAATGCTCTGTCAAAAATATTTACCATTATAACTGTCTTAGTAATTGATTGAACAATGCCATGGAAGGGGAAGTGAACAAAGGGCACAGATAAGATTGATGAAGCGTTTATCCGTGCTGATGAGCAAGAAGGAAAGGACTATTTGTCTGATTGTCTTTTGCTATATGATGAGGCGAGACAATATTTCATCAGTGTATGATGAACGACCAAGGAATGGACTTTTGAGACTGACTGTCTTATACTATCAAATTATTTCATTGAATTGACTTTGTAACACCTTGGGACTGTATAAAAGTGGCACAAAAACTGAATGTTCTCGTATTCTGTCTTCATACTTACAATCTGTATGACATGTACCGTTAAAGTTTTAAATGAAGAAAGATCTTAGACAACAAATGAGACATCAGGGGAAACAGGTTTCAGTTTCTGTGTCAGTGTTTTTAGGCACTTTTCCTAACACGTCTAATGACATTTGAGCCTATTCAGTGGCACCAAAAAGTGTTTTACTGTGGTGTTTTTAGCTTCTCCCAATTTACACATACACTGTATAGCAACTTAGACAGTGACGGTTTTAACACACGAAGTACACACTGGACTGATTGAAGCCATTTGTGTTCTGAGTGAAACGTTTGACTCAAAAACCATGTAAATAGGCCCCAGGATAAAAAATGTCAAAGTTCCCATTGAGTCATGAGGGCTGCTCTAAGATATAAATTTGAACTGTAGACAGGACCTAAAGCCCTGTTTACACATAGACGGTAAGAGCTCCCGGAAGCGTCCCGGAAGAGTTTTTGGCCGTCTTAAGGAACAAATGCCGTTGTTAACGCCGGCACTAGGGGGCGTGGCTTAGTTCCGGCTTTACCGGGAATCGTCGAAAAAATGATTCAACATGTCGAATAATTCCAGAAGCGCTCCCGGAGAATTTGCGTGACGACGGAGACAACGCGAAAAAACGGCGTTTGATACTTTTTAATCACTGTTTCATCCTGCCCCTTCATGTAGTGCCGCAGTTACACCGCCGTAATTGGCGGCCGGTGTTGTATCCCTAATCAACGGCATGTAAAACGGCGATAGAGCCCACATCAGCATCCTCACGGGCGTTTTAACTGGCGACAGAGGCAGACAAAATGGCGGCGCTAGCGGACAATACGCCGTTCTAAATGCTGACCAGGCATTCATTGAACCGAAACTGTTGGTTTTAATTTGTATAATACTATAATACTATCTACCCCTTTTTAATTCGCTTAAACCCATTGGAGTTGTGCAAGTGCTGAAACAAGGAAATTAATAAAAAGAAGTTGCATAAGATGGATGAAGAATTTTGGCTGTCTTCTTGTTTTGCTGTAGGTACCATGGACAACACTGCTGCCCCGTGTATTACCTGTGAACTGATATCATTGAAAGGTTTCAAGATGATCAGAATGTTTGCTAAGCTAAGTGAAGTGGAGCAGATATATAACTTGGAGATTAGAGATTCAGACGTGTTCGTGGTCACCTATCCAAAATCAGGTAAAAAGAAAATGTGCTGTTGCCCTATAACCTCACTGGTAGAGGGTCTACTTCCCATACAGCTTGAGAACAGTGCAGGACAGACATAGTGCTGGTTGCATTAGCACTGGGGACTCTTTGGCTCTCACACTATAGAGGAAGGTGGTGAGAACTAGAACTTCTTGTGCAGTGACTTAGATTTACAAAATTATCAAACTAGTAAAGGTGTGTCAAATGATTTCATGAATGCTGATCCATAGACTACTTGGATGTGGAAAGTTTATAGCAAAAATAATAATACCTAGCTGATTACCCGACCCAAGCCAGAATGTGTGAACAGCACCTCATGTGGTGATCTCACCTTCATGTGAGGAGCTGCTACACTCATGTTACTGTTCAACATGGAGACAGTTTGTACTAAAGTGCTGCCATTTATGGGGTCAACTTAATGTCATTTTTACCCAGTCAGGTACTGCAGTAGTTCAGATGTATGTTAATATTATTATTCAACAGCTCGTTCTGCTGTCAGACACTTGTTTGTTGTCAAACCTACTCAGATACTTCACATTATTATCACTTACTGAAGCGTTGCTGGGCCAGTAGCATAGATTTACATTTATGCTACCTGTCTATACCTGCCCGCAGTACCAGCCCAAAATCACTGATATTCGCCCGAGTTAGACGAGGTGCCCCTGAAAAGGAAACAAAAGTGTGTTGATGTTATCCAAAATAAACAGTTCCTCGTCCATTAAAGTCACACCGGCTGCTCTTCCAGAAGCTTGTGTCTTCAGCGATGCCAGAGTTTTTGGAAATATTTTTATATTTTTTAAGTGTTTGAATGTGCATGTGAAAACGAAGATGATCATAGCTTAAAATACATTTTTAAGTTGATGAAGCCCACATTTAGGGGTGATTCTTTAACTACGGGCACTATTGGCCTTGTAAATGTAATTTCCACCACACCATTGCCTTACAATATAAAGCGCCTTGGGGCAACTGTTTGTTGTGATTTGGTGCTATATACATGTGCTCTGATGTCACTGTTTATCTCCATAGAAACTACCCAAACAATCTTTCATACAAACTGTTTAAGGGATATTACAGTGTTGTGGTGGAAATTACGGCAATAGTGTGGGACAACTACATTTTGTTTAAAAAATCACAACAGTTGTATGACATTGAATACCCCAATTATGTTTTGATTATTTACTGATATTTTATTCAGAGATATTTTAAAACATTAGAAAAAATGTTTCTTTACCATTCATTTTTATCATTGAAGATCAAAGTCTGGGGTGTGGGACAAGCACAAACGGCAATATTTGCATATATGATGCTGAAAAAATTGAAAAAGGTGAAAAAGTCATCATAGACTACTAAACAAATTTCTTAACACACTTTCATTGTAAAGATAACTATAAAAGTGTGAAATTTCCCTTTTTCTGTTTTTCATACAATATGATCAAAGACATAATAAGTGCCCATAGTCTAAGAATCACCCTTAGTTTTCATAAAAAAAAAAAAAAAAAAAAAAAAAACTTATAGCCAATGACCCTGGAAAAACACTAACATCTAGTGGTGATAAAGGAAAGTACAGACTTGAGGATGACTTCAACCTGTGTACGGGCCACAGGCAGTGGCTGCTTTTCTGATATTCTGGTGCAGCTAGTGGATGACACAGTGAGTTCCTAATGGGGACAGCAATAGCCTGTGTCACTGCCCGTCAGTCAAAGTACATGTGTACCAAGACTGGCTCAGTTCCAAGGGGCCGTTGGACGGGACAGGAACACACACACACCACACACCACACACAACACACACACACACACACACACACACACACACACACACACACACACACACACACACAACCACACACCCACACACATCACACCCACAACACACACCGAAAACCACTGTGTTTGTATTTTTCAACAGTAGTCCTTTGTTTAAGACTGCATTCAATTTAAAGAGGAGGAACTGGTAGTAATTACTGCAGCTGTTTCTCAATGAGGAGTTAAAAGTTCTGTCATTTGACATTAACTTTGACCACACGAGGAGAATACATTACTTCCCAGAAAACTCGATCAACAGGCTCACAGAGGGTATCGACTGACTCCACTTTGACCTGGAAGTTCCTGCAAGGACTGTTCATTTTCACGATAATTTGCAGTTATTTTAACATATTTATTATTATTATTTTCTTTGAGTATGGCTAGTGGTAAGTTACCTAAGGAACTCCTGTGTTACATGGACACGCTTAAGCGTTTTATCTTTATTTTTTCGTCATTAATGACAAAAATTGTCACTGCAACTTGCGTGTGTATTAAGGCGTGGAAGCCCGACCTGGACCCAATGGGACCCCATGGGTCAGGGCCGTGGGCTCAGACAAATATTTCACAGTGGTGCTCTGGTTCAGGTTGTATTCTGATACAATACGATACGATACACTTTGTCTTGGACTCCAGGAGCTGCACAGATAAAACTGCCATGGCATAGTTACATAACTCATGCATATTGCACATAATACACACACCAATATTGCACATACCCCTTTTGCAAACAGTCTTGCACAGATGGTTCATGCATGTTGCACAGACCCCAAATACACATATCTAAACTGCACATATCCTTGTTGCACAGCAGTCTCACACAGATGATTCATGCATATTGCACATATCCCTAATACACATGCCCATATTGCCGTCTCCCACATATGGTTAAAAGGAAAATGCTGACAATATAGTGAATGACAATGAATAAATAACACTGAAGAGCAATGCCACCATGACATTAATGCACAATCCTAGTTCCTGTCCCAGGAACCATTATTTAAAATGCCAATTGACATGGGCACAAATGAGTTCTTAAAGCAATTCAGTCTACACTGAGGGACTCTGTATCAAACTGATAAACTTTATTGTTTTTGTGCAAATATTTGCTCATTTTGAAATGGATGCCTGCAACAGTTGGGACGGGGCCACAAAAGACTGGGAATGTTGATGAATGCTCAAAGAACACCTGTTTGCAAACAGGAGAATGTCATGATTGGGTATAAAAGGAGCATCCCCAAAAGGCTCAGCCATTCACAAGCAAACATGGGGCGAGGATCACTACTTTGTGAACAACTGCATGAAAAAATAGTCCAACAGTTTAAGAATAATGTTTCTCAACATTCAATTGCAAGGAATTAGGGATTCCATCATCTACAGTCCATAATATAATCAGTAGATGCAGAGAATCTGGAGAACTTTCTACACATAAGCAACAAAGCCAAAAACCAACACTGAATGCCCGTGACCTTCAATTCCTCAGGTGGCACTGCATTAAAACCAACATCATTGTGTAAAGGATCTTACTGCGTGGGCTCAGGAACACTTCAGTAAACCATTGTCAATTAACACAGTTCGTCACTACATCTACAAGTGCAAGTTAAAACTCTGCCATGCAAAGTGAAAGCCATACATCAACAACATCCATAAATGCCGCTGCCTTCTCTGGGCCCGAGCTCATTGTGTGTCATCAAGTGTGCTGTGGTCTGATGAGTCCACATTTCAAATTGTTTTTGGAAATCATGAATGTCGTGTCCTCGGACAAAAGGGAAAAAGACCATCCAGATTGTTACCAGCGCAAAGTTCAAAAGCCAGCATCTGTGATGGTATGGGGGTGTGTTATTGCCCATGGCATGGGCAACTTACACATCTGTGATGTCACCATCAATGCTGAAAGGTACATCCAGGTTTTGGAGCAACACATGCTGCCATCAAAGCAACGTCTTTTCAGGGACGTCCCTGCTTTTTTCAGCAAGACAATGCCAAGCCACATTCTGCACGTGTTACAACAGCGTGGCTTTGTAGTAAAAGAGTGCAGGTACTAGACTGGCCTGCCTGCAGTCCAGACCTGTTGCCCATTGAAAATGTGTGGCGCATTAAGAAGCGCAAAATACGACAACGGAGACCCTGGACTGTTGAACAACTGAAGTCGCACATCAAGCAAGAATGGCAAACAATTCCACCTGCAAAGCTTCAACAATTAGTGTCCTCAGTTCCCAAACGCTTACTGAGTGTTGTTAGAAGGAAAGGTGATGTTACACAGTAGTAAACATACCACTGTTCCAACTTTTTTGAAACGTTGCAGGTATCCATTTCAAAATGAGCAAATATTTGCACAAAAACAATAAAGTTGATCAGTTTGAATATTAAATATATTGTCTTTGTGGTGTATTCAATTGAATATAAGTTGAAGAGGATTTACAAATCATTGTATTCTGTTTTTACTTACATGTTATACAACGTCCCAACTTCATTGGAATTGGGGTTGTATAACTTCTGCTGTAAAGGGGAGCATAAATTATTGACATGTGTTTCCCAGCTAAACTGGTTTTCTAAGTAAATGCTTAGATACCTGTAAAAGCTGACTTGACTGATTTCTTTGTCATGGATTACCAGAGGGGTATGATCACCGATAGAGCGAGGGTCAATTATCATCTCCTCAGTTTTCTTTACATTTATGGTAAGAAAATTAGCATCATGCCAGTGGACAAAAGAGTGCACCTCGTTAAAGTACAGTGATGTATCTGAGTCTTTGTGAAGCAGACTGAGGATGGGAGTGTCATCAGAAAACTTAAAAACATGGTTTCCATGAAAGTGGCTAATGCAATCATTAGTATAAAGAGTAAAAATGATAGGAGAACTGACGTTGGGCAGGGTTTTTTGGGGACTGGAACAATAATTGATTTTTTTTCCAGAGAAAAGGAACTGTGTGCTGGTCTACAGACTGCTGGAAGACTGGGCACCAGGCTGGTGTGAGCTCCTCTGTTCACATCAGCAAAGAAACACTTGAATGTTGACATTTAAATTAATTAATTAATTAATTAACTATGCAGTGTAGCCAACAGGTCTGCTTCACATGATCCAAATATTTGTAATCTTCCTGTTCGCTGGGTTTAGGATTGAAACGACAAAGTAACAGCTTCGGGTTCGGACAGAACTGCACTCTAATGTGTGCTGCCTCTCTCTCTCTTTCCAATAGATAGAAATAATCCTGAGGGATTGGCTAACCACTGCCTTCTCCGGTCATGACACAGGACTTCATTTTCTGCCCATTGCATTTTTACAATGTGTGGCAGGTGCAAAAACAAGCAATCGCTTTTTTATCGGACCTGTTCGAACATCTGTAAAATGTTGCAGTAGTTGACTATTGTTGTGCTTCTTTATCACACATAAAATATCATTGCACACATTCTTTTTGGGGGTTGATGTTGCCAGTATGGCCACGGCTGCAGGATATGACGTCACGTGAATACCCTCTATTTATAGGAAAGCTACATGTTACATATGAAAACTCCTAGCCACATAATAATCTTACATATACATCCACTTCATCTCATTGTAATATCCAGTACTGTCTCCCAACCTACTGCAAATCTATTATATGGCAAAAGTTCATAAAATTACTACATATATGAATTGTCCCAACGGACACTATAAGGTTGCCTGGAGAGCGCGGCTGGATTTGGTCAAGACTGCTGGCTATATGGCATGGTTATTAATAAATGACTAATTGAAAATTATATCCATTGTAACAGTATATTCCAGAAGCCTAATGTTAAGCGAATATTGTGAAGAAACAGAGAATGAGTGTATTACGGAAACAATAAAAATCAAAAGGTATGGAATGGACATGTTGAAGAAAGATGTAATACAAAAGTCTGACCTAATTGTTTCCATTTTACAAGGAGACCAATAGATGAAAACAAGGCAGTTGGTAATTTGTCTGTTTTCTTTTATAGGGACCATCTGGATGCAGCAGATCTTACTGCTTATAAAAGCTAAGGGAGAAGTTACAGCCTTCACCGATCCAGACACCGAAAGCAACGGTGATTTAATTCCCTGGATTGAGCTAAATGGCGGAATAGAGGCATTCATCACGGCTTCGTCACCCCGGCTAAGGGTCAGCCACTTGCAGCCCCAGTTAATGCCTGCTGCTCTGAGTCAAAAGAAGGGCAAGGTCAGTTTCTGGTGACTGTCTTTTTCCATTTTAAATGACCTACTTGCCATTTTCCCCTCATTAAGAGGAACTGATCTCAATGGACTTTCAGCCGACTTTATGAAAAGGGAGGAGCACAGGGAAACATAGAAGAAGGTGCACAAAGGTTGATAGCATTCTTTGTAGGAAATGCAAGGTAAAAGAAGGTGGTGGCAGGAGAGAGTGTAGCCAAACAGCTTAGGATGGTGGTTTGTAGGATGACTTTTGAGGTGAAGAAGAAGAGAGTGAGCTCAACAAAGGATCAGATGGTGGAAGCTGAAGGAGGAAGATTGTTGTGTGAAATTCAATGAGGAGGTGAGAGAAGCAGGGATGGAGGGGAAGCAGTTTTGGACAACTGGAAAAGTACTGCAGATGTGGTGAGGGAGACAGCTAGGAAGGTACTGGGTGTGACATCTGACCATTGGAAGGAAGACAAGGAGACTTGGTGGTGGAATGAAGATATCCAGTAAAGCATAAGGAGAAAGAGGTTGGTGAAAAGAATTGGGATAGTCAGAGAGATGAAGAAAGTGGACAGGAGTACAAGGAGATGTGGTGTAAGGAGAAAAGAGAAGTGGCAAAAGCTAAGGAAAAGGCATATAGCGAGATGGACAAGAAGTTGAATAGTAAGGAAATAGAAAAGGTCTTGTACCAATTGGCCAGACAAAGAAACCGGAGTGCCCAGAGAAAACCCACGCAGACACGTGGAAACATGCAAACTCCACACAGAAAGGCCGGGAATTGATCCCATTAATTTCTTGCTGTGAAGCACCAGTGCAAACCACTAAGCCACCGTGAGGCTTAGTGGAGAAGATGAGGCACCATGAAGAAAATGAGAGAGAGAAAAGGCTGGATTATGTGAAGAGAGTAAATCAGGAAGTGCAAGAGATTAGTAAGGATGAAGTGAGGGCAGCTATGAAGACGATGGAGAGTGGAAAGGAAGCTGGTCCAGATGCCATTCCAGTAGAGGCATAGAAATGTCTAGGAGAGATGGCAGTGGAGTTTCAAACATGATTGTTTAATAAAATCTTGGAAAGTGAGAGGATGCTTGAGGAGTGGGGAATGAAGTGTGCAAGAGGGAACAAGGGTGATGTGCAGAGCTGCAGTAAATACAGAGGCATACAGTTGATCAGTCACAGCATGAAGTTATGGGAAAGAGTAGTAGAAGCTAGGCTTAGAAAACAGGTGAAGATCTCTAAGCAGCAATGTGGTTTCATGCGGAGGAAAAGAGCTCTACAGATGCAATGTTTGCTCTGAGAATACTGTTGGAGAAGTATAGAGAAGGCGAGAAGGAATTACATGGTGTGTTTGTGGATTTAGAGAAAGCTAATGACAGGGTGCCAAGAGAAGAGTTGTACATAGTATTGTATGAGGAAGTGGCAGAGAAGTATGTTAGGGTAATATGCAACATGTACAGAGATGGTGCGACAGTGGTGAGATGCACAATAGGAATGACATACTCATTCAAGGTGGAGGTGGGATTACACCAAGGATCAGCTCTGAGTCCTTTCTTTTCACACTGGTGATGGACAGGTTGACAGATGAGATTAGACAAGACTCTCCATGGACTATGATGTTTGCAGATGACATTGTGATCTGTAGTGAGAGTAGAGAGCAGGTTGAGTCTAGCCTGGAGAGGTGGAGATATGCTTTGGAGAGAAGGGGAATGAAAGTCAGTAGGAGCAAGACTGAGTACATGTGTGTGAATGAGAGGAGCCCAGTGAAATAGTGCAATTATAAGGAGTAGAAGTTCTCACACACACTGTACGTTCAAAAACCACACGTCGGAAGTGGTGAAAGTAGATGAGTTTAATACTTGGGATCAACTGTCCAAAGTAATGGAGAGAGTGGTAGAGAGGTGAGGAAGAGAGTGCAGGCAGGGTGGAGTGGGTGAAGAAAGGTGGCAGGAATAATTTGTGACTGAAGAATATCAGCAATAGTGACAGGAAAAGTCTACAAAACAGTAGTGAGATGTTGTACATCTTAGAGACGGTGGCACTAACAAAAAGACAGGAGGCAGAGCTGGAGGTGGCAGAGCTGAAGATGTTGAGATTCTCTTTGGGAGTGATGAGAATGGACAGCATTAGGAATGAACCTATCAGAGGGACAGCTCAGGTGGGACGGTTTGGAGACAAAGTAAGAGGCAAGATCAAGATGGTTTGGACATGTGCAGAGGAGGGACCCGGGTTATATAGGGAGAAGGATGCTGAGGATAGAGCCATCAGGCTGGAGAAGAGGAGGGAGGCCAAGGAGGAGGTTTATGGATGTGCTGAGAGAGGACAAGCAGGTAGTTGGTGTGACAGAAGAAGGTACAGAGGACAGGGTGAGATGGAAACGATTGATCTGCTGTGGTGCCCCCTAATGGGAGCAGCCGACAGAGGAAGAAAACTGTCTTAATGTGGTGTGTGGCTTTGCCAGAAACAAGTAACACTGTCTTTTTTACTATGTATTGCAACTGTTCTTGATTTTACTATCTCTTTTTAATCTTATGTAAAGATTTAAGTTCAAGAAAAGTATCCCCAATTGGGGCAAATCGAAGACATTACTGGTGTTGTATTTAAATTGTTGCTTAAATAAAATTATTATATCTTATGTGGTGTTTTTTTGGTCCTTTTGTAAACTCTTATGATTATATATGTGATATTAATGGTGTTATAATTCTCTGTTCCAAGTGTAACTTGTGTGTTGCTAGTTTAAAAAAACAATGTCATGGTCATTAATTAAGACTTCCAAGAGGAAATTGATCTTTAAAAACATGGTTATGGTGAAAATACATTGAAAACTGGTTTAACAGTGAAGGTTATTCAGCGTCTACATAGCCGTTGAATAAATCTTTCCATTTAAACCAATGATAAATGTGGATGTGCCTTGTTAGCTAGGCTTGAAAATTATAATTTGCTATACTTTACTCATTGTACAGTTTGAAAAATATCCCTATTCAGATCATGGTTAAAAATGGTCTAAACTTGATTGTTGATTAAACATCTACAAATCGATGGTGAAACACTCACTTTTGAACCATTTTTGAACATCTTTTCAACTGTGGGTGTAGATGTGTTTCTAAACATCTTTGCAAAGGAAAAATGCTCACTAGGTTGGGCAAGATCCTTAATCCCCAGGCTGCTCCTGATGTGCAGGGAGTGCCTTGCTGGGCAGCACCCTGACATTTGTGTTTGTTTGAATGGGTGAGAACACAGTCATCACAAATGGTCAGATAGGGATAATATGAAAAAATATTACATTTTGCATGTTTTCCAGTTGTAACAATAAAATGTCATATGGATAGTGTCTCAGTAAACATGATGGTAACATGCAGTAAACCATTTAAACTTGTTTTTTTTCCCCCTTCTTTAAAAGGTGATCTATGTGCTAAGAAACCCTAAGGATGTGCTCGTCTCCTACTACCACTTCCACAAATTTGCAGTTTTTTTTGGAAACTCCTGCAAGTTTTGATGTCTTCTTTGAGAAGTTCATCACCGGTGATGGTAGGAATGGTTCCTGTCTTTTGCTTACAAAATAACATTTGCATGATGATATTTCATTGTGATTGTACAGCAGTGCAGCTCATGGTGAATGTTGGTAGAAACAGTGCGTCTTGATATTCTCCATCATTTCTTGCAGTGAATGGAGAGCAGCTGGTTCGAGCACATTAAAACGTGGTACTCTCAGAAGGACAAGATGAACATCCTGTTCATCAGATATGAAGACATGATTCACGTAGGAGCTCAACTCATTCGATGTTGTATTTGATCACATATGCTGGGGTAAGGCAATATTTTAAAAATACTTTTCTCCTTCTATCAGGATTTAAGGTCAGCAGTACAGAGGATGTCCTTGTTTTTGGGTGGAGGAGCTGAATGAGGAGCAGATAGCCAACGTAGTGAAGCACAGCACCTTCAAAAGCATGCAGAGAAATCCTCAAGCCAGCTATGAGCGAGTCCCCAACCTGCTGCTCAACCAACACAGGGGAAATTCATGAGGAAAGGTAACAGTGTTAATAAAGTATAAAACAGATGGACCATTGAGTGACCCACAATTTAAAAAAAAAAGTTGAGGGAAAACTTAACAACTTTAACCAAATGGCTGCAACAAATTATTAATTTTGTATTCATTCAAATTCTGTCGTTGCCACCTCCAATCCAATCATCCTCGTCTTCCTTTGATTCGTGTATCCCCTCCCCTAATATTTTATTCATATGTCACTTCAAGCAATCATTACATTGATTTGAAGCCCAAAATGAGTGGAGCATTTTCAGGACGCTTTAGTGTTCACATATATTGGCTCAAAACTTTCAACTCAGCTTTCCCTAACACGCACATTTCATTTGCGAACCAGCTGTTTTCACTTAATATATAATATTTACCACCCCTTGCTGGATTGGCATGTGAGTACAGAATGGAATTATCAACATCCATTGTTTAGTGTAGTTAGCTAATATCCTTCAATGTTCTTTTTTGGTGACATTCATCCTTGACCCAAAATACATAAGCATACCAAATGGCAAATGTCAGCTCTCCCCAGTTTGTCCGTGATCAAAGTTTATATATATGTATATAATATAATGTATATATATATGAGGTCTGTGATGAAAAAGCGGTCCTTTTTATTTTTTTCAAAAAATAAATGGATTTGATCCATATGTTTTTACGTCAGACAAGCTTGAACCCTCGTGCGCATGCGTGAGTTTTTCACGCTTGTTGGTGACGTCATTCGCCTGTGGGCAGGCCTTGAGTGAGGAGTGCTCCACCCCGCCCGTTGGAATCACTTTGTCTGAATAGCCACTGCGGACGGCGCGGCGTTGCTTTATCAACATTTTTTCTGGACCTGTGAGGGATATCCGATGTGGACAGTATTCGAGAAATTAAGCTGGTTTTCGAGTGAAAGTTTAACGGATTATGGGGTGTTTCTGTCGCTGTACGGACTTCCCACGGAGCGGGCCGTCGTGCAGGGCTACCAGGCGCCGTCGTCGGCCTGTTTCGACCTGAAAACATTCTAATTTAAGGCTTAATTCACCCAGGATGTCGTGAGAGAACAGAGAAGCTTCAGAACAGGCCGGCATGAGGACTTTATGTGGACATTCCCCTGTTTAAGGACATTTTGTAATGAAAGATGTGTGCGCAAAATCTGTGTGCACACCGCGACAGGAAAAACACCTCCGTGTTGAAAACCATTTGTAAAATTCAGGCGGCTTTTGATGGCTTTCAACAAGTGAGTAAACTGAGAAATTGTTAAACAGCTTGGGCAGTTCCAACTTGCCGTTAAGGTTTCCAACGGAGGTGTTTTCCTGTCGCGACCCCCGCGGTCGGGTCCGGCCGACATGCGACTCTGCCGCACGTTCTTTCATTACAAACTATCCGTTAACAATGGAAGTCCTAATAAACTCCTCATGCCGACTTCTTCTGAAAGTTCTCTGTTCTCTGACGACTTACTGGGTCAACAGAGCCTGAAATGTGGAAGTTTTCAACTTGAAACGACGAGACGCTGCCGCCTCGAAGCGCAGATCGCCGTCAGGCGCCGTGGGCCGTCCTTAAAGCGACACTACCAGACCAAAATCTCTCATCAGCCGTTAAAATTTTTACTGAAAACCAGCTGAATTTATCGAATGGTGTCCACTCAGTTGTGCCTTACAGTTTTTGAAAAAAATTTTTATCAAACAAAGTAGCAGTCTCTGAGCCATTCCTAAACAATGAAAAAACGACGAGAGGGTGGGCGACTCCTCACTCAAAGACTGCCCACAGGCGAATGACGTAACCGACAGGCGTGAAAAAACTCTCGCATGCCCACGAGGGTTCAAGCATGTCTGATGTAATCACACGTGATTCAAATCCATATCGTTTTTGAAAAAATAATAAGGTCCGTTACTTTTATCACAGACCTTGTGTATATATATATATATATATATATATATATATATATATATATATATATATATATATATATATATATATACACACACACACACACACACACACACACACACACAACTTCACTTTAAATATATTGTGGTAAGCTGCCTTCAAGAACGAAAACCGAGCCAGAGCTTTGTCTTTTCTGTATTCTGCCCCAAGCAGGTGCTTTTATTTTTACACACCCACAAACAGAGAGATTGGTGGAAGACATCAAATGCACTACACTTCTCACTCATGGTAATGGCAACATGACACTTAACTAAACCAGTTGAACTGGCAAAACAGAATAAATTAATAACACTAACAACACTGCTAAACAAACATGAACCACAATAACATTTAAAACCCCAAACTCCCATGGTGCATTGCAGTACAACATCCATTGTTCACTGTTAGCCAATATCCCTAATTTCTCCAAAAATATTAGTCCTGTCAACATTCCATTTTCGACCCAAAATACATAAGCATACCAAATGGTAAACGTCAGCTCTCCCCAGTTTCTCTGTGATCAAAGTGATTCACACGCACACAGAGGCCACTTGGCTATTAAAATATAGATCCTTTCTAAATAAGCCATTCGTTTATTGACAAGATTAATCTAATGAATAAATTAATGAAGTCAAATCTAAGCAGTGAAACTACAAATTGAATTTAGTTGAAAATCAACAACAACAAAACTACAAGTTGGAAAGAGGGATAAACATAGTGAACTACATCGACTCTTAGTGAAGAATTATGTTTTTAAACTTCAGCTAGAAGCTCATTTATGGAAAATGAGTTTGGTTCGTCACACCTTTTCTTCAGATTCTCAGGTCCTTTTCTAGAAACTGAATTCGATCCTGATTCTTGGAGATGAAATATACATTATTGTGTTTGTAAACTGAACAATGAAACCATTAAAACACATTATGTAAACAGTCATTTGAAATAGATTGCTTTTGTTTATGAATTACCCTTTAAGTGAACAGAAATCAGGCATTTGAATTACTGACTGATCGAATGAAGAAAATAAGTCAACAGGTTGGGGGCTAGCTAGTTGTAGTCAGCTATTATGACTGGTTGTTCCAACCCTACAGACAATGATGCGTAGTGCTTTTGTTCTGTTTTGTTTGTTTGGCCATAGGACATGTCACCCCACTAACTGGTCTGCTCCAGGTTTCTTCTCATAAAAAAAAAAACCTGGGAGTTTTTCCCTTACCACTGACACCATTGTGCTTATGGAACAACTCTTCATTCTGTTTATTTCTGCCCAGTCATTTGCTATACCTTTTTATTCCATTGAATTGACCATTTAATTTAATTAGGTTAGTCCCATTGAGATCAGGATCTCTTTTGCAAGGGAAACCTGGACAATTATAAAGTTTCCAATCTATCTAAACTGCATGTCTTGAAATGTGGAAGGAAACCCACGTAAACACAGAGAAACATGCAAACTCCATACAGAAAGGCCACAGGTGGGAAATAATCCCATGACCTTCTTGCTGTGTGGCAAAAGTGCTAACCACTAACCCACGTTATTTCTGCTCATTGAAAGAGTTAAAGATTTTAAATTCCTTTAAAATCTCCACCAACAGGGGAAACCATTACTCTGTTGGTAATTGTCCTGTTCTTTGACAGGAAAATTTAAATATATCTAAAGACTTTTTGAGATACTTAAATGGTGTAAAAGGTCCCCAGAGGAAATCACTGCTATTACGTCATTCCATAAGTGACGAACATGCACAGAAGGTTCTGTCTGTAGATGGCAGTCTAATCAAGCTAATATTTCCAGATCTAATGGAATGTAAATTCTTTACACTGCCCTTGTCGGTCCATTTGGATTCCTGATCAGATGATTTAATTCTGATTGATGAATGAAATCTTTAATATGACATGCTGCCATTTAGATTCTCAATCATTCTGATTATTAGCATCTACATAAATGCAGCTAGTGTAAGGATTTTGACAAGTTGTGACATTTTATTTATTTTCTTTCTTACTTTGAACATTAGGCACCATTGGTGACTGGAAGCACCATTTCACTGTGGCTCTGAATGAGAGGTTTGATCAGGTCTTCCAGAAGGAGATGAAGGACCTTCCTCTCTCATTCATCTGGGACATTAATGACGATGCCTGATCAGCTGTTTGTCTTGTGATCAAAGAAGAAGTTACACACAACTGAGGCTTCAACTACATACATCATAATACACAGAACAACTTCTTACATCATCAACTTCTTTGTAATTCTTAACTGAGGGTGTCTTCCAACAACATATAATGATTATATCTGCAGAGCAGGAAGAGGATATTGACAATAATAAATTACATGTTGTGTTCCACCCCTTGTCCCTGTTTGGTGTCCTTTTTATTAAATGTTTTTGCTTTTCTCCTTGTTTTATACTTCTGCCATTTTTGAGTTCTGCTTTGGTTGTCTGGCACTGATAGTTTGTTGAATTCTCCTTATGTTAGTACCAGACATGGGGTCAAATACTTTGCATTGTATTTAAATACAAATACTTTAGATTTTTGAATTCCAAATAAACTACTTTGTACTTTTTCCAAATACAAATACTTTATATTTGAGTATTTCAAATACAAATACTTCTATGAACTGTAAACAACAAATCAACACAAAAACTGATAAACTGGTGACAATTTATTGTGAAAATAGCATGACCAAATACTATTGATAAGTAAAGGATTGAATGTTTTATCACAAATTCACTATTATAATATCACAGGCAATAATCAAACTATCACAATCTATATTCAACACGGTGTCACAGAGATTCCCAAGTTTGAAAAGTATTTGTAAAAATATTTGGAAATACTTGGGATCGTCGATGTATTTGAAATACAAATACAAATACTTTGAATTCAAAATCAGAAAATACAAATACAAATACTCCGAAAAATGTATTTAAGTATTTTCAAATACAACTACTTTTGTATTTGGCCCCATGTCTGGTTAGTACCTTATTTAGGGTTTAACTTATACTCACCTTGGGTTCCTTGTGGGTTGATGTTTCAATGTGTTTGTAAGTCTGTCTGTATGTTGTTTGTGTGTGTCTGCCCTGTTACTTGGTGTTTCTCATCACAATCACCTCCTCTGTCAGTTATCATCTAGTTACTTTCCACTATTAAAGTTTCTCACTGTTTTGCCTTAATTAGCTGGATGAAAGAGTGGTGATAGGAGCGGACTTCAATGGGCATGTTGGTGAAGGGAACAGAGGTGATGGGGAAGTAATGGGAAGTACAGAGAAGACCAGAAAGAGTTACACTGTGTGTTTGTGGACTTAGAAAAAGCCTATGATAGGGTGCCAAGAGAAGAGCTGTGGTATTGTATGAGGAAGTCTGGAGTGGCAGAGAAGTATGTTAGGGTAGTGCAGGACATGTACAAGAATAAACGAAGTGCGCATCGCATCTGCGCATGCGTGGGTCAAACGGGGGCAAAAATCCCAGCTCCCAAACTCACACCGCTCCCATTGAATTTCGTATACAGTAGCATTAGCGGACTGTGAAAGTTAAGGCTTACAGGGATTGTTTCAAAGCCTTAAGTGATGCATACAATAATGACAGGGGCGCATTGTGCTGTTTTCAAATGCTCAAACGGAATTTATAGGCTTGAAAGTTGGCTGAAAACACACTATTGCAAAGCTCCGCCGAGTCCACACAAAGACGGAAAGAAGAAGAAATGTGGCCGTAAACCTCCATTCATTCTACACAATTTTGCCACAGAAAAGAAAGATCCAGACGGACGTAAAAGACGGACTAAAATTGTAAGTTTCTTGCACACATTTATTTTGTCAATATCCTGAAACTGTGCCGCCGTTTTTGTGCATCGGCTTATGACTGTAATGTCGCACCATGAATGACGTGGTGCGTAATATTGTAATATGACATGTTCTATAAACGAACTGCATGCATGCACATATCATTGTATGTCTGTCAACTTATCAAAACAAACGTGACACCAAAGAAGTTATATGCGAGACCCACCATCATTGTCGTCATTATGAAGCTGGCAGAGTAGTGATTTCTCATCCCTGCTTAGCAAATATTCTGCAATATCCACAGTTTCAGTCTCTGGACTTCGTCTAACCATCCGTCAGTTGCCTTCAAGGGGTCAGAAATTTGTTTGTCTCCAACTATCAACAACGACTGGTCAATCGTCAACTTTCCAGCGGTTGAAATTATCCAAATCACAGCACTCCTCGCTGCTTTCCGCCACCATAGCTTGTGGGTTGGTAGCCGAAAGATTTAGCCTACCCATAATGCACCACGCACCCCGAGATGCGCACTTCGCTTATAACGTGACAGCGGTGAGATGCACAGTAGGAATGGCAGACTCATTCAAGGTGGAGGTGGGATTAGACCAAGGATCAGCTCTCAGTCCTTTCTTGTTCGCATTGGTGATGGACAGGTTGATGGATGAGATCAGACAGGAGTCCCCATGGACTATGATGTTTGCAGATGACATTGTGATCTGTAGTGAGAGTCGAGAGCAAGTTGAGTCTAGTCTGGAGAGGTGGAGATATGCTCTGGAGAGCAGGTGAATGAAATTCAGTAGGAGCAAGACTGAGTGCATGTGTGAATGAGAGGGAGCCCAGTGGACTAGTGCAGTTACAAGGAGTAGAAGTGGTGAAAGTAGATGAGTTTAAATACTTGGGGTCAAGTGTTCAAAGTAATGGAGAGTGTGGTAGAGAGGTGAAGAAGAGAGTACAGGCAGGGTGGAGGGGTGGAGAAAGGTGGCAGGAGTGAATTGTGACCGAAGAATATCAGCAAGAGTGACGGGGAAAGTTTACAAGACAGACACCAGCTGTGTTGTACGGCTTAGAGACGGTGGCACTAACAAAAGGAGGCAGAGCTGGAGGTGACAGAGCTGAAGATGTTGAGATTGTCTTTGGGAGTGACGAGAATGGACAGGATTAGGAATGAACATATCAGAGGGTCAGCTCAGGTGGGACGGTTTGGAGATAAAGTCAGAGAGTCAAGCTTGATATGTTTTGGATGTGCAGAGGAGGGACCCAGGGTATATAGGGAGAAGGATGCTGAGGATGGAGCCACCAGGCAGGAGGAGAAGAGGGAGGACAAAGAGGAGGTTTATGGATGTGCTAAGGGAGGACATGCAGGTGGTTGGTGTGACAGAGGAAGATACAGAGGACAGGGTGAGATGGAAACAATTGATCTGCTGTGGTGCCCCCTAACGGCAACAGCTGAAAGAAAAAGATGATTCTGTTTTGTATGTGCTTTTTGTTTTAAACTTATCCCAGTGTTCTTGTATGTCTTTCTTCACCTCTCTTGGTTGTGGGTGTGGGTGAGTGGAGGTGTGTGAATGCATGGGCATGGGTTGCATGCCACTCTCGCCCATGGTGTGCACATGTGATTTCACCTGTCTGTGTGACAGTGTGTGTTCATGTGTATGTGTTGGTAGGCATAAAATATCCTGCATGTGTCTTGGTGTGGCTGTGAGTGTGGTGAGAGTTCCACCTGTCTCTTCTCCCATTCCTCGGTCATGTACGGCTGCCACGGTAACCCTGGTCAGCTCTGTGTGGCAACCATCTCCTCTTCTGGGTTCGGGGGCCCTGCGTTATGTTTGTCCTGGTGCGTGCCCCTGGTCATGTCGTCTTAGGGGTCTTGGGTCATGTTTGTATTGTTTATGTTTCAGGATTATTAGGGTTTACTGTTTGTTTCTGGTCCGTGCTTGGTTGCCAGGCGGCTGAACGCAATGGCTTGACATCTTTCACTGCAGGGGCCCTGGCCCTCGTATTGTTTATCCTCCGTGTGTTTCATGCCTTTTATTTTTCCTCTCCACGTTTATTGTATTTTCTGTTCCTTTCTGTGTGCGCTGTGGATCGATTTTGTGTTCATGTCTTTAGTCTTGGTATTATGATCACAGTTATCTGGATAATCATGATTTCCTTGTTTCCTTGGTTTAAGTTATTTGCCAGTTGATTGTCAACCCTTTTGTTCATTATCTTCATTTCACCTGTGTGCCTCTGTGTCATCTGCTGTAAGTCATGTTACTCTCTCTCACTTTGAACAGCTGGTTTTGGTTTGGGGTTTTCACGTTGCCTTTTTCATCATTTTGGGTTTTTGCCACCTTGAATAGATTTTGGTTACTGTCAGTTTTTGACAGCTGGTGTCTGACTTGTTATTTTCACCTTGTTAGTCATGACTGCCTTTTGGGGTTATCACTGTGGAGATTCTTCACACAGTCATATTATCACTATTACTGGAACATTAAAACACCTTGTTTTTGCACATACCTTCTGTGTCTGGCTATCTGCATCCCAGCGTCCAGTTCTCATCCTTTAGTGGTTCTAACCACAACAGTCTGGTCCTGTTTGTGGTATTTAGGTTCGTGTTTGATCGTCTTCCCTTATCACTGTGCAGCTGCAGAGTCTTCTCCCTTGGCCCTGATCAATTGGACTGTTCCCCAGTTCTGGACTTACTGTATGATCTTCTGCCATGGTAAAAAACAAACAAAAAACCCCCCACACCTGTTTACTTTTTATTCTGGTTTGGTCCCTGTCTGCATTTATGGGTTCAACCTCTCACAAATCAAGCATCACAATGGAACACATCTTGTATGTTAACATACAGAGTATATACACTCAACAAAAATATAAACGCAACACTTTTGGTTTTGCTCCCAATTTGTATGAGATGAACTCAAAGATCTAAAACTTTTTCCACATACACAATATCACCATTTCCCTCAAATATTGTTCACAAACCAGTCTAAATCTGTGATAGTGAGCACTTCTCCTTTGCTGAGATAATCCATCCCACCTTACAGGTGTGCCATACCAAGATGCTGATTAGACACCATGATTAGTGCACAGGTGTGCCTTAGACTGTCCACAATAAAAGGCCACTCTGAAAGGTGCAGTTTTGTTTTATTGGGGGGGATACCAGTCAGTATCTGGTGTGACCACCATTTGCCTCATGCAGTGCAACACATCTCCTTCGCATAGAGTTGATCAGGTTGTCAATTGTGGCCTGTGGAATGTTGGTCCACTCCTCTTCAATGGCTGTGCAAAGTTGCTGGATATTGGCAGGAACTGGTACACGCTGTTGTATACGCCGGTCCAGAGCATCCCAAACATGCTCAATGGGTGACATGTCCGGTGAGTATGCCGGCCATGCAAGAACTGGGACATTTTCAGCTTCTAAGAATTGTGTACAGATCCTTGCAACATGGGGCCGTGCATTATCCAGCTGCAACATGAGGTGATGTTCTTGGATGTATGGCACGACAATGGGCCTCAGGATCTCATCACGGTATCTCTGTGCATTCAAAATGCCATCAATAAAATGCACCTGTGTCTTCGTCCATAACAGACGCCTGCCCATACCATAACCCCACCGCCACCATGGGCCACTCGATCCACAACATTGACATCAGAAAACCGCTCACCCACACAACGCCACACACGCTGTCTGCCATCTGCCCTGGACAGTGTGAACCGGGATTCATCCGTGAAGAGAACACCTCTCCAACGTGCCAAATGGCAGCGAATGTGAGCATTTGCCCACTCAAGTCGGTTACGACGACGAACTGGAGTCAGGTCGAGACCCCGATGAGGACGACGAGCATGCAGATGAGCTTCCCTGAGACGGTTTCTGACAGTTTGTGCAGAAATTCTTTGGTTATGCAAACCGATTGTTTCAGCAGCTGTCCGAGTGGCTGGTCTCAGACGATCTTGGAGGTGAACATGCTGGATGTGGAGGTCCTGGGCTGGTGTGGTTACACGTGGTCTGCGGTTGTGAGGCTGGTTGGATGTACTGCCAAATTCTCTGAAACGCCTTTGGAGACGGCTTATGGTAGAGAAATGAACATTCAATACACGAGCAACAGCTCTGGTTGACATTCCTGCTGTCAGCATGCCAATTGCACTCTCCCTCAAATCTTGCGACATCTGTGGCATTGTGCTGTGTGATAAAACTGCACCTTTCAGAGTGGTCTTTTATTGTGGGCAGTCTAAGGCACACCTGTGCACTAATCATGGTGTCTAATCAACATCTTGATATGGCACACCTGTGAGGTGGGATGGATTATCTCAGCAAAGGAGAAGTGCTCACTATCACAGATTTAGACTGGTTTGTGAACAATTTGAGGGAAATGGTGATATTGTGTATGTGGAAAAAGTTGTAGATCTTTGAGTTCATCTCATACAAAATGGGAGCAAAACCAAAAGTGTTGCGTTTATATTTTTTGTTGAGTGTATATATACACACACACACACACACACACACACACACACACACACACACACACACACACACACACACACACACACACACACCACACATACATACATACATACACAAGGTTGGGTAGGATTCCTTTGAAAGAATACATGTGGATTACATGTATGTATGTATGTATGTATGTACATAGATTTGGATTATGTGTAATCTGATTACTTTTGGATTACATTTCAAAGTAATCCTACCCAACCTTGTGTATCACACACACACACACACACACACACACACACACACACACACACACACACACACACACACACACACACACACATATATATATGCTTAACTGTTATAGACTTAAATTCATAAAATCGCATTGTATGATTTTAAATAATTAATCCATAATTAATTAATTTTTTTAATAATTATGCATGAAATAAGTGTTTGATCACCTACCAACCAGCAAGAATTCTGGCTCTCACAGAGCTGTTGTTAGGTGCAATTAATACAGGTAAAGAATGCAGAAGAGGAGGCTTCTTAACAAAAACTGTTTGGACTCGTTACCTGTATAAGAGACACCCAGTGGCGGTTCTACACTGAATTACTCCCAGGGAAAACCCCCCTTCGAGCACCCCCCAACAAAAACAAAATTTTGCACAATTTTAAAAATTATTTATTAAAATATTTTAGATGTGCCCCTGAAATTGCAATTGAAATTGACATCAAAAGACTGCAGGTAAAACTTACAAGAATTGTAAATTTGAATAAACACACCCTACATGCTAAATGTCTGCTATTAAACACTTTATTAATCTGTCTTTCAGGGAGAAACAATTAGCTCTTTTATTAAGGTGCATATTTGTCTCAACATTTAGCTTGTTGTTTGTAAATATTAGGCTAAATGTGTAAATACTAAAAATTACCTAATCTTCAAAAGTTTTAGGTATGACAGAAATTTGAGATAATGTAGTATTTGCCTATTTTTTTGGTCTTCATCTGTGGATCAAAACAAACTGAAATGTTACTAGCATTCCCACGCCAATGAAATCAAATCATTCTCTTTCTCCATTATATAAACCAGTTAATTAAGTGATTAAATGAGAAGCCTCATTTTAAATTTCATTTTTATTTTGTCAATGTACATGACAACAAAAAGAGAGTTTCCAGCTGCTGGAAAATTATTGTAAAAACACACACTCTTGTAGGCACACACAAAAAAGGTTCGATTCAAGTCACTTCAGTGAGATATGTGAACGGAGCTCCTGTCCTCTCAGGTGAGATTCAAACCTGTTGTTCCACCCTGTCTGTACACTTTCAAACTCCTTTTCATAAGCTGCCTGCGTAGTTCACTGGAGTTCTGATTCTGATTTTGCTGTATCCTAAGTGGACTTTGCTCTGCGAGAGAGGAAACACCGTGGAGGCAAAGCAGCAAGCACGATGCTCTGTCCGAAGCCGTAGCGCAGAGCGCACTGCCTGGGGAGGAGTGCTCCTGTCACGGTTACACAGGAGACAACCCCCGATCCTCTGTCACTGCTTTTCTGTGCACGTCAGTGCACAGGGGAGCCTGCCTGCAGCTATGGGGTGTCAATTTGCCAATTCTTCACACAGTGATATGATAACCACTTTAATTATTTTTGGTTTTTAAGTGCTTGTTGTGCCGCCCCCATGTGTGTCACGAAAAAACGCACCCGGGGGGACTGCCCGGCTCGCCCATACCAAAAAACCGCATCTGAAGACATCTGTCCAGACACACAATCAATCACACTCCAACCTATCCACCATGGCCAAGACCAAAGAGCTGTCTAAGGACACCAGGGACAAAACTGTAGACCTGCACAAGGCTGGGATGGACTACAGGACAACAGGAAGGCAGCTTGGTGAGAAGGCAACAACTGTTGGTGTAATTGGGGTCAGGATGATTCTGAGAAAGCCCAGAACTACACGGGAGGACCTGGTCAATGACCTGAAGAGAGCTGGGACCACAGTGCAAAGATTACATTCATAACACACTACGCTGTCATGGTTTAAAATACTGCAGTGCAGCAAGGTCCCCTGGCTCATGCCAGCCCATGTCCAGGCCCGTTTGAAGTTCACCAGTGACCATCTGGATGATCCAGAGGAGGCATGAGAGAAGGTCATATGGTCATGAGACCAAAATAGAGCTTTTGGTATCAACGCTCTGTGTTTAGAGGATGAGAACAACCCCAAGAACAATGTCCCAACCGTGAAGCATGGGGGTGGAAGAATTATGTTTGGGGGTGCTATTTTGCAAAGGGGACAGGACGACTACACCGTATTGAAGGGAGGATGGATGGAGTCATGTATCTTGAGATTTTGGCAAACAACCTCCTTCCCTCAGTAAGAGCATTGAAGATGGGTCATGGCTGGGTCTTCCAGCATGACAATGACCCCAAACACACAGCCAGGGCAACTAAGGAGGGGCTCCGTAAGAAGCATTTCAAGGTCCTGGAGTGGCCTGGCCAGTCTCCAGACCTGAACTCAATAGAAAATCTTTGGAGGGAGCTGAACCTCCAAACCTGAAAGATCTGGAGAAGATCTGTATGGAGGGAGTGGACCAAAATCCCTGCTGCAGTGTGTGAAAACTTGGTCAAGAACTACAGGAAACGTCTGACCTCTGGAACTGCAAACAAAGGTTTCTGTACCAATATTAAGGTCTGTTTTTCTATTGTATCAAATACTTATTTCATGCAATAAAATGCATATTATTTAAAATTCATACAAAGTGATTTTCTGGATTTTTTTTAGATTCTGTCTGTCACACTTGAAGTGTACCTACAATAAAAATGACAGACCTCTCCATTCTTTGTAGGTGGGAAAACTTGCAAAAATTGACAGTGTATCAAATACTTATTTTCCCCACTGTAGATAAATGGATATAGATGTTTATTATCGTTGTTGGACAATGAAAGGCAGTTTAACAACTCATTCTCAAAATAGTAGCATAAGACACACAAAACAATATATGGCATGTTAAAAAAAAACAATAAAATAGTATTGGGACAGCTATATACATCGTTATGACAGTTATGTACATAGTATGAAGATTAAAAAAAAAATTGTACAAACGGCATATAGTGCAGGCATTCTAGAGTGGGCATAAGTCTCCAGCTGAGGCTGGTAGGTGGGAGGGGGTGACACAGCTTTGACAGCCTCGGGGGGAACAAAGCTGTTTTCAGTCTGTTTGTGTGAGTTTTCATCGTCTGGTATCTCTTTCCAGAGGGGAGGGGGGGAGAACAGGTAATGTCCTGGGTGTGTGGTGTCCTTGATGATGCAGCTGGCTTTCCTGAGGAGTCGGCCAGCATGAACGTCTTTGAGAGGAGGACGTCTGGTCCCAATGACACGCTCCGCCGCCCTCACCACCCACTGGAGGTTTTTCTTTCAAATATTTTAAAGTGTATCACTCCACTTCTGTTATGTAAATACTGTAAACCCTTCAGCCACACTTGGGATATTAAGAATGGTTATTCTACAATACGTCATTGACCCTCTCTGACAAAAGGGGCATGTTTGGAGTATTTATTTATTCTTTTTTCGTGTGTGTTTGCATTTTGTTCCCAAATTCTTGAGGTGTAGCAATATAGCTATCGGAGCTTTAGGAAATAAGTGTAGCCCTGTCTAAAGTCACTGACTACAGTATATAAAATCAGTAACATATGTAAATAGTTGTAGGATACACCAAAAGTTCATGATATTAAAACTGGTTAGAAGGTGCATTAGATACATTTGCATAAATAACATATGTACTGTTTAAAAGTTAAGCTACACATTTCTAAAATGTGCCATGGTCCTTTAAAATCCCGAACTTAGGAGAATATGAGTTTGTTTGAGCAAAAAGTCTGTGCAATCTAACCTGTTAACAATTTAATGTCAGTCAGTTTGTTTTAAGTATTGCTATTGGATTTTACTGAAGTAACAGCCAATCCCAAGTTTTTCCTAAAAAGGGGCAGAACAAGTGACGTGAGCCAGAGTGTCGTTTTTTTTTTTTGGACGTACTGAGGGTCGGAGGGAAAGAGTCAATCGGTGTGTAACAGAGCGTTTTCAAGTTTTATCTGCACGGTCGACTACTCGTGGGCCTGATAATAACTTGTTTGTAACTTAAAGGTAAAGAAAAACCGTGTGCCATTCGTTCTGTGTTGTAACGAACAGTTATAGTGATAATTCATGTGTGGTGTTAGTTAGCGGTCTGCTAATTAGCGTAGCATACCATGAACATGTGCCTTGATACCATACTGTTCCTGTAGTATTGAAATGCTTGCTAGTTGAAACAGATTTACGTATTTCATCACGAAATAAGTGTTGGTATTGTGACTCAACTGAGTTAATATGCTTAAAGGAGACGTGGAGAGAGAGAGAGGTTTGGAGCGGTTTTCCCAGTCTTCCCAGTGGATGGACTCTGCTGTTTTCCTGGTGCTGTTTCGTGCTCATTCTTCCTGGTGGTTCCTGAGGTCCCGACAGCTCCGGTGGTTCCTGGTACTAGCTGCTCCGGTCTTACTGCCATTGCCCTGGTGACTGTTAGCTCCCCTATCAATTCATTTGGGATTTGTGAGTATTAAGTGAATCAACTGAACTGCACGTGCTTTTTTTTGTTCTGCTTGTGTCGGAGTGAAGCGGCCATAAAGTTTAGGCCCCATCGCACCCTAGCTTCACTCAGGCCTGCAACTTTTGATTAAGGAGTAAAAATTGAGTGTGTGTGGGCCCACTGAAGATTTGGAGTTATTGAGTTTTTTTTTATATATATATTTTTTAGGGTTCTAGCCAAAGTTCAAGAGTATTTTTTTTTATAAAGAAAGACAGGTCACTTTATATTAGCGCAGCTCAAGAACAGGAAGATAATGTTATCTCATATAAATGTGTAAAAGATTTTTTTTTTGTTGTATACTAAAGAAAAAAACTTGAAAGCAGAAGAAACCTCAGTTCAACTTGCACATTTTCGGTTATAACATTTTTAGTTTTGTTTATATTATTTTTACTTTACCAAAAGTTTTTTTTTCTTCTTCAAGTTGTGTAAATAAATGCCTGCACAAGGATTATTGTATTTAAACTACCGTTGTATGGTGTCCTTATTAATTTTAGTAGGAAAACTCAGAGATCAAGATTTAGTAAAACTTAAAGGGAGGTACCTTAAAGGGTAATAAAAAAAAACAGTTCATCAACGAACTCAGGCCCGATCCCATTGTACTACCCACTCTAATAACTATAGCTACGTGGGACTAGGGTTACATAAATGGAGGCACCGCTGGGATTGCATTAGAATAAATTAAAATATTTCTCAGTCAAAAGTACTGGACCCCACAACTTTAAGGCAATATAGTTATAACGTGCTGCAAGAACTGTAACCATAGCAATGATGGCAAACCAAATGAGCAGTCCATCCCAAAATGATTGGTTAATTGGTGCAAAGGAGAATCAGTAGACATAAGACATGCCCTCCTGTTATATGGAGTGCCTGAAGGTGTAACCAAAGAAGAGATAAAAGAAACAGCAGAGTCTATCAAACCCTGGGAAAAGTTGTAGTTAGGGGAAAAAATTTTAACCCTTCATTACAGTCTGTAATGGTGTTATGTGAATGTCGTGAAGTGGTAGACCCCACCAAGATTCCCCCAGAGATAACGCCGATAAGTGGTGGAAGTGGATGGAAAGCAGTGTATTATACTGAGCCCCAGTTGGATGAGTTTGAAGAAAAGCTACGTGCATTTTACAGAAGGAAGGGAAAACCTTAGAAGATATCCAGGGTTTGAGCACGTTAGAGAAGAGAACAGTAATCCTGAGGCCATCATCCGTGCAGTTGGTGATATAATGGTCAGAACGAACAAACCGCCCGACAACCACTCTTACAGACGTTTAAGGACATTTTCTGGTATCAGTCCCACCCCTACTGGAGAAGAGTCACTAGACAGCTGGTTGGAGCAAGCCTCACTTCTAGTAGATGAAGGTGAATGCTCTAATAAAGAGAAACGAAGGCGAATACTGGAAAGTCTCAAAGGGCCCGCCTTGGAGATCATTCAAGCAGTGCGTATGACTCAACCTGATGCTAGTCCCCATGACTACATAGAGGCCATAGATAGCATTTTTGGTACAGCAGAGTCAGGAGAGGAACTCTATTTGTCATTCAGAGCTCTCCACCAACAGCCTGGTGAGTGCATGTCTGATTTCCTGCGAAGATTGGAGAGGTCTCTTGTCAAAGTTGTGCAGAGAGGTGGGTTATCTGTTAGTGATGCTAACAAAGCCCGAGTAGAGCAGCTCATAAAAGGATCCACCTCAGACCTCATGCTGCTTCAATTGAAAATAGGGAGCGGAGAGATAACCCCCCTACATTCTTGAATCTGCTGCGAGAGTGATTGAAGAGGAAAGTCGCCAGTCAGTTAGACAAAGTCAAATTACACCTATGCGCCATCAGCGTGTACGTACCATTCACATGGAAAAGGAGAAAGAACCTGATTCAGCCTCTAAGGATGAACTACGAGCTCAGATTAAAGAGTTGAGAGAGCTGTTGGAGGAAAGAAACCATCCACAACCTCAGTCTCTGTCCGATTGGCATTGCAAGAGTCCGAAAGAAAAAAAGAAACTGAAAACTGAGACACAGGGTGAACTACAGTCACTAAGAAAACAAGTGAAAGCACTAGAAAACAAAATGAGTGTAATGGCAGTGAAATACACCTCGGCCCCCCAGCGAGAACACAGGACACAGCCCAGCCAAAACAAATCAGCCCCCAGTTAAGTCTGCGCTGTTCAAAGAAACCTCTCCCAAAGACTCGATGAATATTTCTGTTACAGGTGTGGAGAAAATGGTCATATAGCTACGAGATGTACTGGGCCAGAGAACCCCCAGAAAGTCATAAGTAAGCTTATACGTTCGGTGCGAAGAGCACCTGATCCCACCAAAGGGAAGCCAGAGCCCACTGCAGAAGATAAATTTGAACTGTAGACAGGACCTAAAGCCCTGTTTACACATAGACGGTAAGAGCTCCCGGAAGCGTCCCGGAAGAGTTTTTGGCCGTCTTAAGGAACAAATGCCGTTGTTAACGCCGGCACTAGGGGGCGTGGCTTAGTTCCGGCTTTACCGGGAATCGTCGAAAAAATGATTCAACATGTCGAATAATTCCAGAAGCGCTCCCGGAGAATTTGCGTGACGACGGAGACAACGCGAAAAACGGCGTTTGATACTTTTTAATCACTGTTTCATCCTGCCCCTTCATGTAGTGCCGCAGTTTACACCGCCGTAATTGGCGGCCGGTGTTGTATCCCTAATCAACGGCATGTAAAACGGCGATAGAGCCCACATCAGCATCCTCACGGGCGTTTTAACTGGCGACAGAGGCAGACAAAATGGCGGCGCTAGCGGACAATACGCCGTTCTAAATGCTGACCAGGCATTCATTGAACCGAAACTGTTGGTTTTAATTTGTATAATACTATAATACTATCTACCCCTTTTTAATTCGCTTAAACCCATTGGAGTTGTGCAAGTGCTGAAACAAGGAAATTAATAAAAAGAAGTTGCATAAGATGGATGAAGAATTTTGGCTGTCTTCTTGTTTTGCTGTAGGTACCATGGACAACACTGCTGCCCCGTGTATTACCTGTGAACTGATATCATTGAAAGGTTTCAAGATGATCAGAATGTTTGCTAAGCTAAGTGAAGTGGAGCAGATATATAACTTGGAGATTAGAGATTCAGACGTGTTCGTGGTCACCTATCCAAAATCAGGTAAAAAGAAAATGTGCTGTTGCCCTATAACCTCACTGGTAGAGGGTCTACTTCCCATACAGCTTGAGAACAGTGCAGGACAGACATAGTGCTGGTTGCATTAGCACTGGGGACTCTTTTGGCTCTCACACTATAGAGGAAGGGTGGTGAGAACTAGAACTTCTTGTGCAGTGACTTAGATTTACAAAATTATCAAACTAGTAAAGGTGTGTCAAATGATTTCATGAATGCTGATCCATAGACTACTTGGATGTGGAAAGTTTATAGCAAAATAATAATACCTAGCTGATTACCCGACCCAAGCCAGAATGTGTGAACAGCACCTCATGTGGTGATCTCACCTTCATGTGAGGAGCTGCTACACTCATGTTACTGTTCAACATGGAGACAGTTTGTACTAAAGTGCTGCCATTTATGGGGTCAACTTAATGTCATTTTTACCCAGTCAGGTACTGCAGTAGTTCAGATGTATGTTAAATATTATTCAACAGCTCGTTCTGCTGTCAGACACTTGTTTGTTGTCAAACCTACTCAGATACTTCACATTATTATCACTTACTGAAGCGTTGCTGGGCCAGTAGCATAGATTTACATTTATGCTACCTGTCTATACCTGCCCGCAGTACCAGCCCAAAATCACTGATATTCGCCCGAGTTAGACGAGGTGCCCCTGAAAAGGAAACAAAAGTGTGTTGATGTTATCCAAAATAAACAGTTCCTCGTCCATTAAAGTCACACCGGCTGCTCTTCCAGAAGCTTGTGTCTTCAGCGATGCCAGAGTTTTTGGAAATATTTTTATATTTTTTTAAGTGTTTGAATGTGCATGTGAAAACGAAGATGATCATAGCTTAAAATACATTTTTAAGTTGATGAAGCCCACATTTAGGGGTGATTCTTTAACTACGGGCACTATTGGCCTTGTAAATGTAATTTCCACCACACCATTGCCTTACAATATAAAGCGCCTTGGGGCAACTGTTTGTTGTGATTTGGTGCTATATACATGTGCTCTGATGTCACTGTTTATCTCCATAGAAACTACCCAAACAATCTTTCATACAAACTGTTTAAGGGATATTACAGTGTTGTGGTGGAAATTACGGCAATAGTGTGGGACAACTACATTTTGTTTAAAAAAATCACAACAGTTGTATGACATTGAATACCCCAATTATGTTTTGATTATTTTACTGATATTTTATTCAGAGATATTTTAAAACATTAGAAAAAATGTTTCTTTACCATTCATTTTTATCATTGAAGATCAAAAGTCTGGGTGTGGGACAAGCACAAAACGGCAATATTTGCATATAATGATGCTGAAAAAAGGTGAAAAAGTCATCATAGACTACTAGAACAAATTTCTTAACACACTTTCATTGTAAAGATAACTATAAAAGTGTGAAATTTCCCTTTTTTTCTGTTTTTCATACAATATGATCAAAGGACATAATAAGTGCCCATAGTCTAAGAATCACCCTTAGTTTCATAAAAAAAAAAAAAAAAAAAAAAAACTTATAGCCAATGACCCTGGAAAACACTAACATCTAGTGGTGATAAAGGAAAGTACAGACTTGAGGATGACTTCACCTGTGTACGGGCCACAGGCAGTGGCTGCTTTTCTGATATTCTGGTGCAGCTAGTGGATGACACAGTGAGTCCTATGGGGACAGCAATAGCCTGTGTCACTGCCCGTCAGTCAAAGTACATGTGTACCAAGACTGGCTCAGTTCCAAGGTGCCGTTTGGACGGGACAGGAACACACACACACACACACACACACACACACACACACACACACACACACACACACACACACACACACACACACACACACACACACACACACACACACACACACACACCAGAAAACCACTGTTTTTGTATTTTCAACAGTATTCCTTTGTTTAAGACTGCATTCAATTTAAAGAGGAGGAACTGGTAGTTAATTACTGCAGCTGTTCTCTCAATGAGGAGTTAAAAGTTCTGTCATTTGACATTAACTTTGACCACACGAGGAGAATACATTACTTCCCAGAAAACTCGATCAACAGGCTCACAGAGGGTATCGACTGACTCCACTTTGACCTGGAAGTTCCTGCAAGGACTGTTCATTTTCACGATAATTTGCAGTTATTTTAACATATTTATTATTATTATTTTCTTTGAGTATGGCTAGTGGTAAGTTACCTAAGGAACTCCTGTGTTACATGGACACGCTTAAGCGTTTTATCTTTATTTTTTCGTCATTAATGACAAAAATTGTCACTGCAACTTGCGTGTGTATTAAGGCGTGGAAGCCCGACCTGGACCCAATGGGACCCCATGGGTCAGGGCCGTGGGCTCAGACAAATATTTCACAGTGGTGCTCTGGTTCAGGTTGTATTCTGATACAATACGATACGATACACTTTGTCTTGGACTCCAGGAGCTGCACAGATAAAACTGCCATGGCATAGTTACATAACTCATGCATATTGCACATAATACACACACCAATATTGCACATACCCCTTTTGCAAACAGTCTTGCACAGATGGTTCATGCATGTTGCACAGACCCCAAATACACATATCTAAACTGCACATATCCTTGTTGCACAGCAGTCTCACACAGATGATTCATGCATATTGCACATATCCCTAATACACATGCCCATATTGCCGTCTCCCACATATGGTTAAAAGGAAAATGCTGACAATATAGTGAATGACAATGAATAAATAACACTGAAGAGCAATGCCACCATGACATTAATGCACAATCCTAGTTCCTGTCCCAGGAACCATTATTTAAAATGCCAATTGACATGGGCACAAATGAGTTCTTAAAGCAATTCAGTCTACACTGAGGGACTCTGTATCAAACTGATAAACTTTATTGTTTTTGTGCAAATATTTGCTCATTTTGAAATGGATGCCTGCAACAGTTGGGACGGGGCCACAAAAGACTGGGAATGTTGATGAATGCTCAAAGAACACCTGTTTGCAAACAGGAGAATGTCATGATTGGGTATAAAAGGAGCATCCCCAAAGGCTCAGCCATTCACAAGCAAACATGGGGCGAGGATCACTACTTTGTGAACAACTGCATGAAAAATAGTCCAACAGTTTAAGAATAATGTTTCTCAACATTCAATTGCAAGGAATTTAGGGATTCCATCATCTACAGTCCATAATATAATCAGTAGATGCAGAGAATCTGGAGAACTTTCTACACATAAGCAACAAAGCCAAAAACCAACACTGAATGCCCGTGACCTTCAATTCCTCAGGTGGCACTGCATTAAAACCAACATCATTGTGTAAAGGATCTTACTGCGTGGGCTCAGGAACACTTCAGTAAACCATTGTCAATTAACACAGTTCGTCACTACATCTACAAGTGCAAGTTAAAACTCTGCCATGCAAAGTGAAAGCCATACATCAACAACATCCATAAATGCCGCTGCCTTCTCTGGGCCCGAGCTCATTGTGTGTCATCAAGTGTGCTGTGGTCTGATGAGTCCACATTTCAAATTGTTTTTGGAAATCATGAATGTCGTGTCCTCCGGACAAAAGAGGAAAAAGACCATCCAGATTGTTACCAGCGCAAAGTTCAAAAGCCAGCATCTGTGATGGTATGGGGGTGTGTTATTGCCCATGGCATGGGCAACTTACACATCTGTGATGTCACCATCAATGCTGAAAGGTACATCCAGGTTTTGGAGCAACACATGCTGCCATCAAAGCAACGTCTTTTTCAGGGACGTCCCTGCTTTTTTCAGCAAGACAATGCCAAGCCACATTCTGCACGTGTTACAACAGCGTGGCTTTGTAGTAAAAGAGTGCAGGTACTAGACTGGCCTGCCTGCAGTCCAGACCTGTTGCCCATTGAAAATGTGTGGCGCATTAAGAAGCGCAAAATACGACAACGGAGACCCTGGACTGTTGAACAACTGAAGTCGCACATCAAGCAAGAATGGCAAACAATTCCACCTGCAAAGCTTCAACAATTAGTGTCCTCAGTTCCCAAACGCTTACTGAGTGTTGTTAGAAGGAAAGGTGATGTTACACAGTAGTAAACATACCACTGTTCCAACTTTTTGAAACGTTGCAGGTATCCATTTCAAAATGAGCAAATATTTGCACAAAAACAATAAAGTTGATCAGTTTGAATATTAAATATTGTCTTTGTGGTGTATTCAATTGAATATAAGTTGAAGAGGATTTACAAATCATTGTATTCTGTTTTTACTTACATGTTATACAACGTCCCAACTTCATTGGAATTGGGGTTGTATAACTTCTGCTGTAAAGGGGAGCATAAATTATTGACATGTGTTTCCCAGCTAAACTGGTTTTCTAAGTAAATGCTTAGATACCTGTAAAAGCTGACTTGACTGATTTCTTTGTCATGGATTACCAGAGGGGTATGATCACCGATAGAGCGAGGGTCAATTATCATCTCCTCAGTTTTCTTTACATTTATGGTAAGAAAATTAGCATCATGCCAGTGGACAAAAGAGTGCACCTCGTTAAAGTACAGTGATGTATCTGAGTCTTTGTGAAGCAGACTGAGGATGGGAGTGTCATCAGAAAACTTAAAAACATGGTTTCCATGAAAGTGGCTAATGCAATCATTAGTATAAAGAGTAAAAATGATAGGAGAACTGACGTTGGGCAGGGTTTTTTGGGGACTGGAACAATAATTGATTTTTTTTCCAGAGAAAAGGAACTGTGTGCTGGTCTACAGACTGCTGGAAGACTGGGCACCAGGCTGGTGTGAGCTCCTCTGTTCACATCAGCAAAGAAACACTTGAATGTTTGACATTTAAATTAATTAATTAATTAATTAACTATGCAGTGTAGCCAACAGGTCTGCTTCACATGATCCAAATATTTGTAATCTTCCTGTTCGCTGGGTTTAGGATTGAAACGACAAAGTAACAGCTTCGGGTTCGGACAGAACTGCACTCTAATGTGTGCTGCCTCTCTCTCTCTTTCCAATAGATAGAAATAATCCTGAGGGATTGGCTAACCACTGCCTTCTCCGGTCATGACACAGGACTTCATTTTCTGCCCATTGCATTTTTACAATGTGTGGCAGGTGCAAAAACAAGCAATCGCTTTTTTTATCGGACCTGTTCGAACATCTGTAAAATGTTGCAGTAGTTGACTATTGTTGTGCTTCTTTATCACACATAAAATATCATTGCACACATTCTTTTTGGGGGTTGATGTTGCCAGTATGGCCACGGCTGCAGGATATGACGTCACGTGAATACCCTCTATTTATAGGAAAGCTACATGTTACATATGAAAACTCCTAGCCACATAATAATCTTACATATACATCCACTTCATCTCATTGTAATATCCAGTACTGTCTCCCAACCTACTGCAAATCTATTATATGGCAAAAGTTCATAAAATTACTACATATATGAATTGTCCCAACGGACACTATAAGGTTGCCTGGAGAGCGCGGCTGGATTTGGTCAAGACTGCTGGCTATATGGCATGGTTATTAATAAATGACTAATTGAAAATTATATCCATTGTAACAGTATATTCCAGAAGCCTAATGTTAAGCGAATATTGTGAGAAAACAGAGAATGAGTGTATTACGGAAACAATAAAAATCAAAAGGTATGGAATGGACATGTTGAAGAAAGATGTAATACAAAAGTCTGACCTAATTGTTTCCATTTTACAAGGAGACCAATAGATGAAAACAAGGCAGTTGGTAATTTGTCTGTTTTCTTTTATAGGGACCATCTGGATGCAGCAGATCTTACTGCTTATAAAAGCTAAGGGAGAAGTTACAGCCTTCACCGATCCAGACACCGAAAGCAACGGTGATTTAATTCCCTGGATTGAGCTAAATGGCGGAATAGAGGCATTCATCACGGCTTCGTCACCCCGGCTAAGGGTCAGCCACTTGCAGCCCCAGTTAATGCCTGCTGCTCTGAGTCAAAAGAAGGGCAAGGTCAGTTTTCTGGTGACTGTATTTTTCCATTTTAAATGACCTACTTGCCATTTTCCCCTCATTAAGAGGAACTGATCTCAATGGACTTTCAGCCGACTTTATGAAAAGGGAGGAGCACAGGGAAACATAGAAGAAGGTGCACAAAGGTTGATAGCATTCTTTGTAGGAAATGCAAGGTAAAGAAGGTGGTGGCAGGAGAGAGTGTAGCCAAACAGCTTAGGATGGTGGTTTGTAGGATGACTTTTGAGGTGAAGAAGAAGAGAGTGAGCTCAACAAAGGATCAGATGGTGGAAGCTGAAGGAGGAAGATTGTTGTGTGAAATTCAATGAGGAGGTGAGAGAAGCAGTGGATGGAGGGGAAGCAGTTTTGGACAACTGGAAAAGTACTGCAGATGTGGTGAGGGAGACAGCTAGGAAGGTACTGGGTGTGACATCTGACCATTGGAAGGAAGACAAGGAGACTTGGTGGTGGAATGAAGATATCCAGTAAAGCATAAGGAGAAAGAGGTTGGTGAAAAGAATTGGGATAGTCAGAGAGATGAAGAAAGTGGACAGGAGTACAAGGAGATGTGGTGTAAGGAGAAAAGAAGTGGCAAAAGCTAAGGAAAAGGCATATAGCGAGATGGACAAGAAGTTGAATAGTAAGGAAATAGAAAAGGTCTTGTACCAATTGGCCAGACAAAGAAACCGGAGTGCCCAGAGAAAACCCACGCAGACACGTGGAAAACATGCAAACTCCACACAGAAAGGCCGGGAATTGATCCCATTAATTTCTTGCTGTGAAGCACCAGTGCAAACCACTAAGCCACCGTGAGGCTTAGTGGAGAAGATGAGGCACCATGAAGAAAATGAGAGAGAGAAAAGGCTGGATTATGTGAAGAGAGTAAATCAGGAAGTGCAAGAGATTAGTAAGGATGAAGTGAGGGCAGCTATGAAGACGATGGAGAGTGGAAAGGAAGCTGGTCCAGATGCCATTCCAGTAGAGGCATAGAAATGTCTAGGAGAGATGGCAGTGGAGTTTCAAACATGATTGTTTAATAAAATCTTGGAAAGTGAGAGGATGCTTGAGGAGTGGGGAATGAAGTGTGCAAGAGGGAACAAGGGTGATGTGCAGAGCTGCAGTAAATACAGAGGCATACAGTTGATCAGTCACAGCATGAAGTTATGGGAAAGAGTAGTAGAAGCTAGGCTTAGAAAACAGGTGAAGATCTCTAAGCAGCAATGTGGTTTCATGCGGAGAAAGAGCTCTACAGATGCAATGTTTGCTCTGAGAATACTGTTGGAGAAGTATAGAGAAGGCGAGAAGGAATTACATGGTGTGTTTGTGGATTTAGAGAAAGCTAATGACAGGGTGCCAAGAGAAGAGTTGTACATAGTATTGTATGAGGAAGTGGCAGAGAAGTATGTTAGGGTAATATGCAACATGTACAGAGATGGTGCGACAGTGGTGAGATGCACAATAGGAATGACATACTCATTCAAGGTGGAGGTGGGATTACACCAAGGATCAGCTCTGAGTCCTTTCTTGTTCACACTGGTGATGGACAGGTTGACAGATGAGATTAGACAAGACTCTCCATGGACTATGATGTTTGCAGATGACATTGTGATCTGTAGTGAGAGTAGAGAGCAGGTTGAGTCTAGCCTGGAGAGGTGGAGATATGCTTTGGAGAGAAGGGGAATGAAAGTCAGTAGGAGCAAGACTGAGTACATGTGTGTGAATGAGAGGAGCCCAGTGAAATAGTGCAATTACAAGGAGTAGAAGTTCTCACACACTGTACGTTCAAAAACCACACGTCGGAAGTGGTGAAAGTAGATGAGTTTAAATACTTGGGATCAACTGTCCAAAGTAATGGAGAGAGTGGTAGAGAGGTGAGGAAGAGAGTGCAGGCAGGGTGGAGTGGGTGAAGAAAGGTGGCAGGAATAATTTGTGACTGAAGAATATCAGCAATAGTGACAGGAAAAGTCTACAAAACAGTAGTGAGATGTTGTACATCTTAGAGACGGTGGCACTAACAAAAAGACAGGAGGCAGAGCTGGAGGTGGCAGAGCTGAAGATGTTGAGATTCTCTTTGGGAGTGATGAGAATGGACAGCATTAGGAATGAACCTATCAGAGGGACAGCTCAGGTGGGACGGTTTGGAGACAAAGTAAGAGGCAAGATCAAGATGGTTTGGACATGTGCAGAGGAGGGACCCGGGTTATATAGGGAGAAGGATGCTGAGGATAGAGCCATCAGGCTGGAGAAGGGAGGGAGGCCAAGGAGGAGGTTTATGGATGTGCTGAGAGAGGACAAGCAGGTAGTTGGTGTGACAGAAGAAGGTACAGAGGACAGGGTGAGATGGAAACGATTGATCTGCTGTGGTGCCCCCTAATGGGAGCAGCCGACAGAGGAAGAAAACTGTCTTAATGTGGTGTGTGGCTTTGCCAGAAACAAGTAACACTGTCTTTTTACTATGTATTGCAACTGTTCTTGATTTTACTATCTCTTTTTAATCTTATGTAAAGATTTAAAGTTCAAGAAAAGTATCCCCAATTGGGGCAAATCGAAGACATTACTGGTGTTGTATTTAAATTGTTGCTTAAATAAAATTATTATATCTTATGTGGTGTTTTTTTGGTCCTTTTGTAAACTCTTATGATTATATATGTGATATTTAATGGTGTTATAATTCTCTGTTCCAAAGTGTAACTTGTGTGTTGCTAGTTTAAAAAAAACAATGTCATGGTCATTAATTAAGACTTCCAAGAGGAAATTGATCTTTAAAAACATGGTTATGGTGAAAATACATTGAAAACTGGTTTAACAGTGAAGGTTTATTCAGCGTCTACATAGCCGTTGAATAAATCTTTCCATTTAAACCAAATGATAAATGTGGATGTGCCTTGTTAGCTAGGCTTGAAAATTATAATTTGCTATACTTTACTCATTGTACAGTTTGAAAAATATCCCTATTCAGAATCATGGTTAAAAATGGTCTAAACTTGAATGTTGATTAAACATCTACAAATCGATGGTGAAACACTCACTTTTGAACCATTTTTGAACATCTTTTCAACTGTGGGTGTAGATGTGTTTCTAAACATCTTTGCAAAGGAAAAATGCTCACTAGGTTGGGCAAGATCCTTAATCCCCAGGCTGCTCCTGATGTGCAGGGAGTGCCTTGCTGGGCAGCACCCTGACATTTGTGTTTGTTTGAATGGGTGAGAACACAGTCATCACAAATGGTCAGATAGGGATAATATGAAAAAATATTACATTTTGCATGTTTTCCAGTGTAACAATAAAATGTCATATGGATAGTGTCTCAGTAAACATGATGGTAACATGCAGTAAACCATTTAAACTTGTTTTTTTTCCCCCTTCTTTAAAAGGTGATCTATGTGCTAAGAAACCCTAAGGATGTGCTCGTCTCCTACTACCACTTCCACAAATTTGCAGTTTTTTTGGAAACTCCTGCAAGTTTTGATGTCTTCTTTGAGAAGTTCATCACCGGTGATGGTAGGAATGGTTCCTGTCTTTTGCTTACAAAATAACATTTGCATGATGATATTTCATTGTGATTGTACAGCAGTGCAGCTCATGGTGAATGTTGGTAGAACAGTGCCGTCTTGATATTCTCCATCATTTCTTGCAGTGAATGGGAGCAGCTGGTTCGAGCACATTAAAACGTGGTACTCTCAGAAGGACAAGATGAACATCCTGTTCATCAGATATGAAGACATGATTCACGTAGGAGCTCAACTCATTTCGATGTTGTATTTGATCACATATGCTGGGGTAAGGCAATATTTTAAAAATACTTTTTCTCCTTCTATCAGGATTTAAGGTCAGCAGTACAGAGGATGTCCTTGTTTTTGGGTGAGGAGCTGAATGAGGAGCAGATAGCCAACGTAGTGAAGCACAGCACCTTCAAAAGCATGCAGAGAAATCCTCAAGCCAGCTATGAGCGAGTCCCCAACCTGCTGCTCAACCAACAACAGGGGAAATTCATGAGGAAAGGTAACAGTGTTAATAAAGTATAAAAACAGATGGACCATTGAGTGACCCACAATTTAAAAAAAAAAGTTGAGAAAACTTAACAACTTGAACCAAATGGCTGCAACAAATTATTAATTTTGTATTCATTCAAATTCTGTCGTTGCACCTCCAATCCATTCATCCTCGTCTTCCTTTGATTCGTGTATCCCCTCCCCTAATATTTTATTCATATGTCACTTCAAGCAATCATTACATTTGATTTGAAGCCCCAAATGAGTGGAGCATTTTCAGGCCGCTTTAGTGTTCACATATATTGGCTCAAAACTTTCAACTCAGCTTTCCCTAACACCGCACATTTCATTTGCGAACCAGCTGTTTTCACTTAATATATAAATTATTTACCACCCCTTGCTGGATTGGCATGTGAGTACAGAATGGAATTATCAACATCCATTGTTTAGTGTAGTTAGCTAATATCCTTCAATGTTCTTTTTTGGTGACATTCATCCTTGACCCAAAATACATAAGCATACCAAATGGCAAATGTCAGCTCTCCCCAGTTTGTCCGTGATCAAAGTTTATATATGTATATAATATATATGTATATATATGAGGTCTGTGATGAAAAAGCGGTCCTTTTTATTTTTTCAAAAATAAATGGATTTGATCCATATGTTTTTACGTCAGACAAGCTTGAACCCTCGTGCGCATGCGTGAGTTTTTTCACGCTTGTTGGTGACGTCATTCGCCTGTGGGCAGGCCTTGAGTGAGGAGTGCTCCACCCCGCCCGTTGGAATCACTTTGTCTGAATAGCCACTGCGGACGGCGCGCGTTGCTTTATCAACATTTTTTCTGGACCTGTGAGGGATATCCGAGTGGACAGTATTCGAGAAATTAAGCTGGTTTTCGGTGAAAAGTTTAACGGATTATGGGGTGTTTCTGTCGCTGTAAGGACTTCCCACGGAGCGGGACGTCGTGCAGGGCTACCAGGCGCCGTCGTCGGCCTGTTTCGACCTGAAAACATTCTAATTTAAGGCTTAATTCACCCAGGATGTCGTGAGAGAACAGAGAAGCTTCAGAACAGGCCGGCATGAGGACTTTATGTGGACATTCCACTGTTTAAGGACATTTTGTAATGAAAGATGTGTGCGCAAAATCTGTGTGCACCGCGACAGGAAAAACACCTCCGTGTTGAAAACCATTTGTAAAATTCAGGCGGCTTTTGATGGCTTTCAACAAGTGAGTAACTGAGAAATTGTTTAACAGCTTGGGCATGTTCCAACTTGCCGTTAAGGTTTCCAACGGAGGTGTTTTTCCTGTCGCGACCCCCCGCGGTCGGGTCCGGCCCGACATGCGACTCTGCCCGCACGTTCTTTCATTACAAAATATCCGTTAACAATGGAATGTCCTAATAAACTCCTCATGCCGACTTCTTCTGAAAGTTCTCTGTTCTCTGACGACTTACTGGGTCAACAGAGCCTGAAATGTGGAAGTTTTCAACTTGAAACGACGAGACGCTGCCGCCTCGAAGCGCAGATCGCCGTCAGGCGCCGTGGGCCGTCCTTAAAGCGACACTACCAGACCAAAATCTCTCATCAGCCGTTAAAATTTTTACTGAAAACCAGCTGAATTTATCGAATGGTGTCCACTCAGTTGTGCCTTACAGTTTTTGAAAAAATTTTTATCAAACAAAGTAGCAGTCTCTGAGCCATTCCTAAACAATGAAAAACGACGAGAGGGTGGGCGACTCCTCACTCAAAGACTGCCCACAGGCGAATGACGTAACCGACAGGCGTGAAAAACTCTCGCATGCCCACGAGGGTTCAAGCATGTCTGATGTAATCACACGTGATTCAAATCCATATCGTTTTTGAAAAAATAAAAGGTCCGTTACTTTTATCACAGACCTCATATATATATACATATATATATATATATATATATATATATATATATAATATATATATATATATATATATATACACACACACACCACACACACACACACACAACTTCACTTTAAATATATTGTGGTAAGCTGCCTTCAAGAACGAAAACCGAGCCAGAGCTTTGTCTTTTCTGTATTCTGCCCCAAGCAGGTGCTTTTATTTTTACACACCCACAAACAGAGAGATTGGTGGAAGACATCAAATGCACTACACTTCTCACTCATGGTAATGGCAACATGACACTTAACTAAACCAGTTGAACTGGCAAAACAGAATAAATTAATAACACTAACAACACTGCTAAACAAACATGAACCACAATAACATTTAAAACCCCAAACTCCCATGGTGCATTGCAGTACAACATCCATTGTTCACTGTTAGCCAATATCCCTAATTTCTCCAAAAATATTAGTCCTGTCAACATTCCATTTTCGACCCAAAATACATAAGCATACCAAATGGTAAACGTCAGCTCTCCCCAGTTTCTCTGTGATCAAAGTGATTCACACGCACACAGAGGCCACTTGGCTATTAAAATATAGATCCTTTCTAAATAAGCCATTCGTTTATTGACAAGATTAATCTAATGAATAAATTAATGAAGTCAAATCTAAGCAGTGAAACTACAAATTGAATTTAGTTGAAAATCAACAACAACAAAACTACAAGTTGGAAAGAGGGATAAACATAGTGAACTACATCGACTCTTAGTGAAGAATTATGTTTTTAAACTTCAGCTAGAAGCTCATTTATGGAAAATGAGTTTGGTTCGTCACACCTTTTCTTCAGATTCTCAGGTCCTTTTCTAGAAACTGAATTCGATCCTGATTCTTGGAGATGAAATATACTTATTGTGTTTGTAAACTGAACAATGAAACCATTAAAACACATTATGTAAACAGTCATTTGAAATAGATTGCTTTTGTTTATGAATTACCCTTTAAGTGAACAGAAATCAGGCATTTGAATTACTGACTGATCGAATGAAGAAAATAAGTCAACAGGTTGGGGGCTAGCTAGTTGTAGTCAGCTATTATGACTGGTTGTTCCAACCCTACAGACAATGATGCGTAGTGCTTTTGTTCTGTTTTGTTTGTTTGGCCATAGGACATGTCACCCCACTAACTGGTCTGCTCCAGGTTTCTTCTCATAAAAAAAAAAACCTGGGAGTTTTTCCCTTACCACTGACACCATTGTGCTTATGGAACAACTCTTCATTCTGTTTATTTCTGCCCAGTCATTTGCTATACCTTTTTATTCCATTGAATTGACCATTTAATTTAATTAGGTTAGTCCCATTGAGATCAGGATCTCTTTTGCAAGGGAAACCTGGACAATTATAAAGTTTCCAATCTATCTAAACTGCATGTCTTGAAATGTGGAAGGAAACCCACGTAAACACAGAGAAACATGCAAACTCCATACAGAAAGGCCACAGGTGGGAAATAATCCCATGACCTTCTTGCTGTGTGGCAAAAGTGCTAACCACTAACCCACGTTATTTCTGCTCATTGAAAGAGTTAAAGATTTTAAATTCCTTTAAAATCTCCACCAACAGGGGAAACCATTACTCTGTTGGTAATTGTCCTGTTCTTTGACAGGAAAATTTAAATATATCTAAAGACTTTTTGAGATACTTAAATGGTGTAAAAGGTCCCCAGAGGAAATCACTGCTATTACGTCATTCCATAAGTGACGAACATGCACAGAAGGTTCTGTCTGTAGATGGCAGTCTAATCAAGCTAATATTTCCAGATCTAATGGAATGTAAATTCTTTACACTGCCCTTGTCGGTCCATTTGGATTCCTGATCAGATGATTTAATTCTGATTGATGAATGAAATCTTTAATATGACATGCTGCCATTTAGATTCTCAATCATTCTGATTATTAGCATCTACATAAATGCAGCTAGTGTAAGGATTTTGACAAGTTGTGACATTTATTTATTTCTTTCTTACTTTGAACATTAGGCACCATTGGTGACTGGAAGCACCATTTCACTGTGGCTCTGAATGAGAGGTTTGATCAGGTCTTCCAGAAGGAGATGAAGGACCTTCCTCTCTCATTCATCTGGGACATTAATGACGATGCCTGATCAGCTGTTTGTCTTGTGATCAAAGAAGAAGTTACACACAACTGAGGCTTCAACTACATACATCATAATACACAGAACAACTTCTTACATCATCAACTTCTTTGTAATTCTTAACTGAGGGTGTCTTCCAACAACATATAATGATTATATCTGCAGAGCAGGAAGAGGATATTGACAATAATAAATTACATGTTGTGTTCCACCCCTTGTCCCTGTTTGGTGTCCTTTTATTAAATGTTTTTGCTTTTCTCCTTGTTTATACTTCTGCCATTTTTGAGTTCTGCTTTGGTTGTCTGGCACTGATAGTTTGTTGAATTCTCCTTATGTTAGTACCAGACATGGGGTCAAATACTTTGCATTGTATTTAAATACAAATACTTTAGATTTTTGAATTCCAAATACAACTACTTTGTACTTTTTCCAAATACAAATACTTTATATTTTGAGTATTTCAAATACAAATACTTTCTATGAACTGTAAACAACAAATCAACACAAAAACTGATAAACTGGTGACAATTTATTGTGAAAATAGCATGACCAAATACTATTGATAAGTAAAGGATTGAATGTTTTATCACAAATTCACTATTATAATATCACAGGCAATAATCAAACTATCACAATCTATATTCAACACGGTGTCACAGAGATTCCCAAGTTTGAAAAGTATTTGTAAAAATATTTGGAAATACTTGGGATCGTCGATGTATTTGAAATACAAATACAAATACTTTGAATTCAAAATCAGAAAATACAAATACAAATACTCCGAAAAATGTATTTAAGTATTTTCAAATACAACTACTTTTGTATTTGGCCCCATGTCTGGTTAGTACCTTATTTAGGGTTTAACTTATACTCACCTTGGGTTCCTTGTGGGTTGATGTTTCAATGTGTTTGTAAGTCTGTCTGTATGTTTGTTTGTGTGTGTCTGCCCTGTTACTTGGTGTTTCTCATCACAATCACCTCCTCTGTCAGTTATCATCTAGTTACTTTCCACTATTAAAGTTTCTCACTGTTTTGCCTTAATTAGCTGGATGAAAGAGTGGTGATAGGAGCGGACTTCAATGGGCATGTTGGTGAAGGGAACAGAGGTGATGGGGAAGTAATGGGAAGTACAGAGAAGACCAGAAAGAGTTACACTGTGTGTTTGTGGACTTAGAAAAAGCCTATGATAGGGTGCCAAGAGAAGAGCTGTGGTATTGTATGAGGAAGTCTGGAGTGGCAGAGAAGTATGTTAGGGTAGTGCAGGACATGTACAAGAATAAACGAAGTGCGCATCGCATCTGCGCATGCGTGGGTCAAACGGGGGCAAAAATCCCAGCTCCCAAACTCACACCGCTCCCATTGAATTTCGTATACAGTAGCATTAGCGGACTGTGAAAGTTAAGGCTTACAGGGATTGTTTCAAAAGCCTTAAGTGATGCATACAATAATGACAGGGGCGCATTGTGCTGTTTTCAAATGCTCAAACGGAATTTATAGGCTTGAAAGTTGGCTGAAAACACACTATTGCAAAGCTCCGCCGAGTCCACACAAAGACGGAAAGAAGAAGAAATGTGGCCGTAAACCTCCATTCATTCTACACAATTTTGCCACAGAAAAGAAAGATCCAGACGGACGTAAAAGACGGACTAAAATTGTAAGTTTCTTGCACACATTTATTTTGTCAATATCCTGAAACTGTGCCGCCGTTTTTGTGCATCGGCTTATGACTGTAATGTCGCACCATGAATGACGTGGTGCGTAATATTGTAATATTGACATGTTCTATAAACGAACTGCATGCATGCACATATCATTGTATGTCTGTCAACTTATCAAAACAAACGTGACACCAAAGAAGTTATATGCGAGACCCACCATCATTGTCGTCATTATGAAGCTGGCAGAGTAGTGATTTCTCATCCCTGCTTAGCAAATATTCTGCAATATCCACAGTTTCAGTCTCTGGACTTCGTCTAACCATCCGTCAGTTGCCTTCAAGGGGTCAGAAATTTGTTTGTCTCCAACTATCAACAACGACTGGTCAATCGTCAACTTTCCAGCGGTTGAAATTATCCAAATCACAGCACTCCTCGCTGCTTTCCGCCACCATAGCTTGTGGGTTGGTAGCCGAAAGATTTAGCCTACCATAATGCACCACGCACCCCGAGATGCGCACTTCGCTTATAACGTGACAGCGGTGAGATGCACAGTAGGAATGGCAGACTCATTCAAGGTGGAGGTGGGATTAGACCAAGGATCAGCTCTCAGTCCTTTCTTGTTCGCATTGGTGATGGACAGGTTGATGGATGAGATCAGACAGGAGTCCCCATGGACTATGATGTTTGCAGATGACATTGTGATCTGTAGTGAGAGTCGAGAGCAAGTTGAGTCTAGTCTGGAGAGGTGGAGATATGCTCTGGAGAGCAGGTGAATGAAATTCAGTAGGAGCAAGACTGAGTGCATGTGTGTGAATGAGAGGGAGCCCAGTGGACTAGTGCAGTTACAAGGAGTAGAAGTGGTGAAAGTAGATGAGTTTAAATACTTGGGGTCAAGTGTTCAAAGTAATGGAGAGTGTGGTAGAGAGGTGAAGAAGAGAGTACAGGCAGGGTGGAGTGGGTGGAGAAAGGTGGCAGGAGTGAATTGTGACCGAAGAATATCAGCAAGAGTGACGGGGAAAGTTTACAAGACAGACACCAGCTGTGTTGTACGGCTTAGAGACGGTGGCACTAACAAAAAGGAGGCAGAGCTGGAGGTGACAGAGCTGAAGATGTTGAGATTGTCTTTGGGAGTGACGAGAATGGACAGGATTAGGAATGAACATATCAGAGGGTCAGCTCAGGTGGGACGGTTTGGAGATAAAGTCAGAGAGTCAAGCTTGATATGTTTTGGATGTGCAGAGGAGGGACCCAGGGTATATAGGGAGAAGGATGCTGAGGATGGAGCCACCAGGCAGGAGGAGAAGAGGGAGGACAAAGAGGAGGTTTATGGATGTGCTAAGGGAGGACATGCAGGTGGTTGGTGTGACAGAGGAAGATACAGAGGACAGGGTGAGATGGAAACAATTGATCTGCTGTGGTGCCCCCTAACGGCAACAGCTGAAAGAAAAAGATGATTCTGTTTTGTATGTGCTTTTTGTTTTAAACTTATCCCAGTGTTCTTGTATGTCTTTCTTCACCTCTCTTGGTTGTGGGTGTGGGTGAGTGGAGGTGTGTGAATGCATGGGCATGGGTTGCATGCCACTCTCGCCCATGGTGTGCACATGTGATTTCACCTGTCTGTGTGACAGTGTGTGTTCATGTGTATGTGTTGGTAGGCATAAAATATCCTGCATGTGTCTTGGTGTGGCTGTGAGTGTGGTGAGAGTTCCACCTGTCTCTTCTCCCATTCCTCGGTCATGTACGGCTGCCACGGTAACCCTGGTCAGCTCTGTGTGGCAACCATCTCCTCTTCTGGGTTCGGGGGCCCTGCGTTATGTTTGTCCTGGTGCGTGCCCCTGGTCATGTCGTCTTAGGGGTCTTGGGTCATGTTTGTATTGTTTATGTTTCAGGATTATTAGGGTTTACTGTTTGTTTCTGGTCCGTGCTTGGTTGCCAGGCGGCTGAACGCAATGGCTTGACATCTTTCACTGCAGGGGCCCTGGCCCTCGTATTGTTTATCCTCCGTGTGTTTCATGCCTTTTATTTTTCCTCTCCACGTTTATTGTATTTTCTGTTCCTTTCTGTGTGCGCTGTGGATCGATTTTGTGTTCATGTCTTTAGTCTTGGTATTATGATCACAGTTATCTGGATAATCATGATTTCCTTGTTTCCTTGGTTTAAGTTATTTGCCAGTTGATTGTCAACCCTTTTGTTCATTATCTTCATTTCACCTGTGTGCCTCTGTGTCATCTTGCTGTAAGTCATGTTACTCTCTCTCACTTTGAACAGCTGGTTTTGGTTTGGGGTTTTCACGTTGCCTTTTTCATCATTTTGGGTTTTTGCCACCTTGAATAGATTTTGGTTACTGTCAGTTTTTGACAGCTGGTGTCTGACTTGTTATTTTCACCTTGTTAGTCATGACTGCCTTTTGGGGTTATCACTGTGGAGATTCTTCACACAGTCATATTATCACTATTACTGGAACATTAAAACACCTTGTTTTTGCACATACCTTCTGTGTCTGCTATCTGCATCCAGCGTCCAGTTCTCATCCTTTAGTGGTTCTAACCACAACAGTCTGGTCCTGTTTGTGGTATTTAGGTTCGTGTTTGATCGTCTTCCCTTATCACTGTGCAGCTGCAGAGTCTTCTCCCTTGGCCCTGATCAATTGGACTGTTCCCCAGTTCTGGACTTACTGTATGATCTTCTGCCATGGTAAAAAACAAACAAAAAACCCCCCACACCTGTTTACTTTTTATTCTGGTTTGGTCCCTGTCTGCATTTATGGGTTCAACCTCTCACAAATCAAGCATCACAATGGAACACATCTTGTATGTTAACATACAGAGTATATACACTCAACAAAAATATAAACGCAACACTTTGGTTTTGCTCCCAATTTGTATGAGATGAACTCAAAGATCTAAAACTTTTTCCACATACACAATATCACCATTTCCCTCAAATATTGTTCACAAACCAGTCTAAATCTGTGATAGTGAGCACTTCTCCTTTGCTGAGATAATCCATCCCACCTTACAGGTGTGCCATACCAAGATGCTGATTAGACACCATGATTAGTGCACAGGTGTGCCTTAGACTGTCCACAATAAAAGGCCACTCTGAAAGGTGCAGTTTTGTTTTATTGGGGGGGGATACCAGTCAGTATCTGGTGTGACCACCATTTGCCTCATGCAGTGCAACACATCTCCTTCGCATAGAGTTGATCAGGTTGTCAATTGTGGCCTGTGGAATGTTGGTCCACTCCTCTTCAATGGCTGTGCAAAGTTGCTGGATATTGGCAGGAACTGGTACACGCTGTTGTATACGCCGGTCCAGAGCATCCCAAACATGCTCAATGGGTGACATGTCCGGTGAGTATGCCGGCCATGCAAGAACTGGGACATTTTCAGCTTCTAAGAATTGTGTACAGATCCTTGCAACATGGGGCCGTGCATTATCCAGCTGCAACATGAGGTGATGTTCTTGGATGTATGGCACGACAATGGGCCTCAGGATCTCATCACGGTATCTCTGTGCATTCAAAATGCCATCAATAAAATGCACCTGTGTTCTTCGTCCATAACAGACGCCTGCCCATACCATAACCCCACCGCCACCATGGGCCACTCGATCCACAACATTGACATCAGAAAACCGCTCACCCACACAACGCCACACACGCTGTCTGCCATCTGCCCTGGACAGTGTGAACCGGGATTCATCCGTGAAGAGAACACCTCTCCAACGTGCCAAATGGCAGCGAATGTGAGCATTTGCCCACTCAAGTCGGTTACGACGACGAACTGGAGTCAGGTCGAGACCCCGATGAGGACGACGAGCATGCAGATGAGCTTCCCTGAGACGGTTTCTGACAGTTTGTGCAGAAATTCTTTGGTTATGCAAACCGATTGTTTCAGCAGCTGTCCGAGTGGCTGGTCTCAGACGATCTTGGAGGTGAACATGCTGGATGTGGAGGTCCTGGGCTGGTGTGGTTACACGTGGTCTGCGGTTGTGAGGCTGGTTGGATGTACTGCCAAATTCTCTGAAACGCCTTTGGAGACGGCTTATGGTAGAGAAATGAACATTCAATACACGAGCAACAGCTCTGGTTGACATTCCTGCTGTCAGCATGCCAATTGCACTCTCCCTCAAATCTTGCGACATCTGTGGCATTGTGCTGTGTGATAAAACTGCACCTTTCAGAGTGGTCTTTTATTGTGGGCAGTCTAAGGCACACCTGTGCACTAATCATGGTGTCTAATCAACATCTTGATATGGCACACCTGTGAGGTGGGATGGATTATCTCAGCAAAGGAGAAGTGCTCACTATCACAGATTTAGACTGGTTTGTGAACAATATTTGAGGGAAATGGTGATATTGTGTATGTGGAAAAAGTTGTAGATCTTTGAGTTCATCTCATACAAAATGGGAGCAAAACCAAAAGTGTTGCGTTTATATTTTTGTTGAGTGTATATATACACACACACACACACACACACACACACACACACACACACACACACACACACACACACACACACACACACACACACACACACACACATACATACATACATACACAAGGTTGGGTAGGATTCCTTTGAAAGAATACATGTGGATTACATGTATGTATGTATGTATGTATGTACATAGATTTGGATTATGTGTAATCTGATTACTTTTGGATTACATTTCAAAGTAATCCTACCCAACCTTGTGTATACACACACACACACACACACACACACACACACACACACACACACACACACACACACACACACACACACACACACATATATATATGCTTAACTGTTATAGACTTAAATTCATAAAATCGCATTGTATGATTTTAAATAATTAATCCATAATTAATTAATTTTTTTTAATAATTATGCATGAAATAAGTGTTTGATCACCTACCAACCAGCAAGAATTCTGGCTCTCACAGAGCTGTTGTTAGGTGCAATTAATACAGGTAAAGAATGCAGAAGAGGAGGGCTTCTTAACAAAAAACTGTTTGGACTCGTTACCTGTATAAGAGACACCCAGTGGCGGTTCTACACTGAATTACTCCCAGGGAAAACCCCCCTTCGAGCACCCCCCAACAAAAACAAAATTTTGCACAATTTTAAAAATTATTTATTAAAATATTTTAGATGTGCCCCTGAAATTGCAATTGAAATTGACATCAAAAGACTGCAGGTAAAACTTACAAGAATTGTAAATTTGAATAAACACACCCTACATGCTAAATGTCTGCTATTAAACACTTTATTAATCTGTCTTTCAGGGAGAAACAATTAGCTCTTTTATTAAGGTGCATATTTGTCTCAACATTTAGCTTGTTGTTTGTAAATATTAGGCTAAATGTGTAAATACTAAAAATTACCTAATCTTCAAAAGTTTTAGGTATGACAGAAATTTGAGAATAATGTAGTATTTGCCTATTTTTTTGGTCTTCATCTGTGGATCAAAACAAACTGAAATGTTACTAGCATTCCCACGCCAATGAAATCAAATCATTCTCTTTCTCCATTATATAAACCAGTTAATTAAGTGATTAAATGAGAAGCCTCATTTTAAATTTCATTTTTATTATTTTGTCAATGTACATGACAACAAAAAGAGAGTTTCCAGCTGCTGGAAAATTATTGTAAAAACACACACTCTTGTAGGCACACACAAAAAAGGTTCGATTCAAGTCACTTCAGTGAGATATGTGAACGGAGCTCCTGTCCTCTCAGGTGAGATTCAAACCTGTTGTTCCACCCTGTCTGTACACTTTCAAACTCCTTTTCATAAGCTGCCTGCGTAGTTCACTGGAGTTCTGATTCTGATTTTGCTGTATCCTAAGTGGACTTTGCTCTGCGAGAGAGGAAACACCGTGGAGGCAAAGCAGCAAGCACGATGCTCTGTCCGAAGCCGTAGCGCAGAGCGCACTGCCTGGGGAGGAGTGCTCCTGTCACGGTTACACAGGAGACAACCCCCGATCCTCTGTCACTGCTTTTCTGTGCACGTCAGTGCACAGGGGAGCCTGCCTGCAGCTATGGGGTGTCAATTTGCCAATTCTTCACACAGTGATATGATAACCACTTTAATTATTTTTGGTTTTTAAGTGCTTGTTGTGCCGCCCCCATGTGTGTCACGAAAAAACGCACCCGGGGGGACTGCCCGGCTCGCCCATACCAAAAAAACCGCATCTGAAGACATCTGTCCAGACACACAATCAATCACACTCCAACCTATCCACCATGGCCAAGACCAAAGAGCTGTCTAAGGACACCAGGGACAAAACTGTAGACCTGCACAAGGCTGGGATGGACTACAGGACAACAGGAAGGCAGCTTGGTGAGAAGGCAACAACTGTTGGTGTAATTGGGGTCAGGATGATTCTGAGAAAGCCCAGAACTACACGGGAGGACCTGGTCAATGACCTGAAGAGAGCTGGGACCACAGTGCAAAGATTACATTCATAACACACTACGCTGTCATGGTTTAAAATACTGCAGTGCAGCAAGGTCCCCTGGCTCATGCCAGCCCATGTCCAGGCCCGTTTGAAGTTCACCAGTGACCATCTGGATGATCCAGAGGAGGCATGAGAGAAGGTCATATGGTCATGAGACCAAAATAGAGCTTTTTGGTATCAACGCTCTGTGTTTAGAGGATGAGAACAACCCCAAGAACAATGTCCCAACCGTGAAGCATGGGGGTGGAAGAATTATGTTTGGGGGTGCTATTTTGCAAAGGGGACAGGACGACTACACCGTATTGAAGGGAGGATGGATGGAGTCATGTATCTTGAGATTTTGGCAAACAACCTCCTTCCCTCAGTAAGAGCATTGAAGATGGGTCATGGCTGGGTCTTCCAGCATGACAATGACCCCAAACACACAGCCAGGGCAACTAAGGAGGGGCTCCGTAAGAAGCATTTCAAGGTCCTGGAGTGGCCTGGCCAGTCTCCAGACCTGAACTCAATAGAAAATCTTTGGAGGGAGCTGAACCTCCAAACCTGAAAGATCTGGAGAAGATCTGTATGGAGGAGTGGACCAAAATCCCTGCTGCAGTGTGTGAAAACTTGGTCAAGAACTACAGGAAACGTCTGACCTCTGGAACTGCAAACAAAGGTTTCTGTACCAAATATTAAGGTCTGTTTTTCTATTGTATCAAATACTTATTTCATGCAATAAAATGCATATTATTTAAAATTCATACAAAGTGATTTTCTGGATTTTTTTTAGATTCTGTCTGTCACACTTGAAGTGTACCTACAATAAAAATGACAGACCTCTCCATTCTTTGTAGGTGGGAAAACTTGCAAAAATTGACAGTGTATCAAATACTTATTTTCCCCACTGTAGATAAATGGATATAGATGTTTATTATCGCTGTTGGACAATGAAAGGCAGTTTAACAACTCATTCTCAAAATAGTAGCATAAGACACACAAAACAATATATGGCATGTTAAAAAAAAACAATAAAATAGTATTGGGACAGCTATATACATCGTTATGACAGTTATGTACATAGTATGAAGATTAAAAAAAAAATTGTACAAACGGCATATAGTGCAGGCATTCTAGAGTGGGCATAAGTCTCCAGCTGAGGCTGGTAGGTGGGAGGGGGTGACACAGCTTTGACAGCCTCGGGGGGAACAAAGCTGTTTTTCAGTCTGTTTGTGTGAGTTTTCATCGTCTGGTATCTCTTTCCAGAGGGGAGGGGGGAGAACAGGTAATGTCCTGGGTGTGTGGTGTCCTTGATGATGCAGCTGGCTTTCCTGAGGAGTCGGCCAGCATGAACGTCTTTGAGAGGAGGACGTCTGGTCCCAATGACACGCTCCGCCGCCCTCACCACCCACTGGAGGTTCTTTCTTTCAAATATTTTAAAGTGTATCACTCCACTTCTGTTATGTAAATACTGTAAACCCTTCAGCCACACTTGGGATATTAAGAATGGTTATTCTACAATACGTCATTGACCCTCTCTGACAAAAGGGGCATGTTTGGAGTATTTATTTTATTCTTTTTTCGTGTGTGTTTTGCATTTTGTTCCCAAATTCTTGAGGTGTAGCAAATATAGCTATCGGAGCTTTAGGAAATAAGTGTAGCCCTGTCTAAAGTCACTGACTACAGTATATAAAATCAGTAACATATGTAAATAGTTGTAGGATACACCAAAAGTTCATGATATTAAAACTGGTTAGAAGGTGCATTAGATACATTTGCATAAATAACATATGTACTGTTTAAAAGTTAAGCTACACATTTCTAAAATGTGCCATGGTCCTTTAAAATCCCGAACTTAGGAGAATATGAGTTTGTTTGAGCAAAAAGTCTGTGCAATCTAACCTGTTAACAATTTAATGTCAGTCAGTTTGTTTTAAGTATTGCTATTGGATTTTACTGAAGTAACAGCCAATCCCAAGTTTTTCCTAAAAAGGGGCAGAACAAGTGACGTGAGCCAGAGTGTCGGTTTTTTTTTTGGACGTACTGAGGGTCGGAGGGAAAGAGTCAATCGGTGTGTAACAGAGCGTTTTCAAGTTTTATCTGCACGGTCGACTACTCGTGGGCCTGATAATAACTTGTTTGTAACTTAAAGGTAAAGAAAACCGTGTGCCATTCGTTCTGTGTTGTAACGAACAGTTATAGTGATAATTCATGTGTGGTGTTAGTTAGCGGTCTGCTAATTAGCGTAGCATACCATGAACATGTGCCTTGATACCATACTGTTCCTGTAGTATTGAAATGCTTGCTAGTTGAAACAGATTTTACGTATTTCATCACGAAATAAGTGTTGGTATTGTGACTCAACTGAGTTAATATGCTTAAAGGAGACGTGGAGAGAGAGAGAGGTTTGGAGCGGTTTTCCCAGTCTTCCCAGTGGATGGACTCTGCTGTTTTCCTGGTGCTGTTTCGTGCTCATTCTTCCTGGTGGTTCCTGAGGTCCCGACAGCTCCGGTGGTTCCTGGTACTAGCTGCTCCGGTCTTACTGCCATTGCCCTGGTGACTGTTAGCTCCCCTATCAATTCATTTGGGATTTGTGAGTATTAAGTGAATCAACTGAACTGCACGTGCTTTTTTTTGTTCTGCTTGTGTCGGAGTGAAGCGGCCATAAAGCTTTAGGCCCCATCGCACCCTAGCTTCAGCTCAGGCCTGCAACTTTTGATTAAGGAGTAAAAATTGAGTGTGTGTGTGGGCCCACTGAAGATTTGGAGTTATTGAGTTTTTTTTTTTTATATATATATTTTTTTAGGGTTCTAGCCAAAGTTCAAGAGTATATTTTTTTTTATAAAGAAAGACAGGTCACTTTATATTAGCGCAGCTCAAGAACAGGAAGATAATGTTATCTCATATAAATGTGTAAAAGATTTTTTTTGTTGTATACTAAAGAAAAAAACTTGAAAGCAGAAGAAACCTCAGTTCAACTTGCACATTTTCGGTTATAACATTTTTAGTTTTGTTTATATTATTTTTACTTTACCAAAAGTTTTTTTTTCTTCTTCAAGTTGTGTAAATAAATGCCTGCACAAGGATTATTGTATTTAAACTACCGTTGTATGGTGTCCTTATTAATTTTAGTAGGAAAACTCAGAGATCAAGATTTAGTAAAACTTAAAGGGAGGTACCTTAAAGGGTAATAAAACATAAAACAGTTCATCAACGAACTCAGGCCCGATCCCATTGTACTACCCACTCTACATAACTATAGCTACGTGGGACTAGGGTTACATAAATGGAGGTACCGCTGGGATTGCATTAGAATAAATTAAAATATTTCTCAGTCAAAAGTAGCTGGACCCCACAACTTTAAGGCAATATTAGTTATAACGTGCTGCAAGAACTGTAACCATAGCAATGATGGCAAACCAAATGAGCAGTCCATCCCAAAATGAGTTGGTTAATTGGTGCAAAGGAGAATCAGTAGACATAAGACATGCCCTCCTGTTATATGGAGTGCCTGAAGGTGTAACCAAAGAAGAGATAAAAGAAACAGCAGAGTCTATCAAAACCCTGGGAAAAGTTGTAGTTAGGGGAAAAAATTTTAACCCTTCATTACAGTCTGTAACGGTGTTATGTGAATGTCCTGAAGTGGTAGACCCCACCAAGATTCCCCCAGAGATAACGCCGATAAGTGGTGGAAGTGGATGGAAAGCAGTGTATTATACTGAGCCCCAGTTGGATGAGTTTGAAGAAAAGCTACGTGCATTTTTACAGAAGGAAGGGAAAACCTTAGAAGATATCCAGGGTTTGAGCACCGTTAGAGAAGAGAACAGTAATCCTGAGGCCATCATCCGTGCAGTTGGTGATATAATGGTCAGAACGAACAAACCGCCCGACAACCACTCTTACAGACGTTTAAGGACATTTTCTGGTATCAGTCCCACCCCTACTGGAGAAGAGTCACTAGACAGCTGGTTGGAGAAAGCCTCACTTCTAGTAGATGAAGGTGAATGCTCTAATAAAGAGAAACGAAGGCGAATACTGGAAAGTCTCAAAGGGCCCGCCTTGGAGATCATTCAAGCAGTGCGTATGACTCAACCTGATGCTAGTCCCCATGACTACATAGAGGCCATAGATAGCATTTTTGGTACAGCAGAGTCAGGAGAGGAACTCTATTTGTCATTCAGAGCTCTCCACCAACAGCATGGTGAGTGCATGTCTGATTTCCTGCGAAGATTGGAGAGGTCTCTTGTCAAAGTTGTGCAGAGAGGTGGGTTATCTGTTAGTGATGCTAACAAAGCCCGAGTAGAGCAGCTCATAAAAGGATCCACCTCAGACCTCATGCTGCTTCAATTGAAAATATGGGAGCGGAGAGATAACCCCCCTACATTCTTGAATCTGCTGCGAGAAGTGATTGAAGAGGAAAGTCGCCAGTCAGTTAGACAAAGTCAAATTACACCTATGCGCCATCAGCGTGTACGTACCATTCACATGGAAAAGGAGAAAGAACCTGATTCAGCCTCTAAGGATGAACTACGAGCTCAGATTAAAGAGTTGAGAGAGCTGTTGGAGGAAAGAAACCATCCACAACCTCAGTCTCTGTCCGATTGGCATTGCAAGAGTCCGAAAGAAAAAAAGAAACTGAAAACTGAGACACAGGGTGAACTACAGTCACTAAGAAAACAAGTGAAAGCACTAGAAAACAAAATGAGTGTAATGGCAGTGAAATACACCTCGGCCCCCCAGCGAGAACACAGGACACAGCCCAGCCAAAACAAATCAGCCCCCAGTTATAAGTCTGCGCTGTTCAAAGAAACCTCTCCCAAAGACTCAGATGAATATTTCTGTTACAGGTGTGGAGAAAATGGTCATATAGCTACGAGATGTACTGGGCCAGAGAACCCCCAGAAAGTCATAAGTAAGCTTATACGTTCGGTGTGAAGAGCACCTGATCCCACCAAAGGGAAGCCAGAGCCCACTGCAGAAGAGCAGTGTGTGGCTAGGATCCGCAAGGTTGAAGTCCCAGAAAATGACACTGACCTAACTGAGGGTCTTGTGGGCCCATCATTCATTCATACCATCAAAGTGAATGATGTACCTTGCGACGCTCTCATTGACAGTGGGTCCAATGTGACTGTCATCTTCGAAAGCTGGTATAACGAGCACTTGACAGATGTTCCAATAGTACCTTTCTCTAGACTTGGACTCTGGGGCCCCTCCGACACAGAATTTCCTTATAAAGGCTATGTTGTGGTAGAGATGGAGTTTACTGAGGAGATCACTGGCGTGTCTGGGAAAGTAGAAGTACTCGCATTGATTTGTCGTGAGCCCAACTACCCGCAGCAAACTCCTGTGCTTGTTGGCACCAATACATCTCTGTTCTGTCGTTTATGGTAAATTGTGAAGATAGAGAGCAACAAGAACACTGTTCACTCAATGAGAATTCAGTCTGTATATGCTCCAGTCAGAGAACAAGAGGAGCTAGTTAAAGACAAGCTGGAAAAGGAGGAAGTTCTGGGCCAGATCAAATGGAAAGGACCCGATCCGCTGTCCATCCCTCCAGGTGCAAAGTATTACGCAACATGCAAATTAGACAGATATGCAGCCCCCTCTAAAGATTTGGTGTTGATTGACGCCTCCACTGCCCAGCCACTCCCAGCAGGTGTGCTGGTTCAGCCCGGAGTGCTTCCAGATGCTGACATAGACAGTAACAGTTTCACTGTGCTCATTCAGAATGAATCCAAAAAGACAACTTCCATACCAGTGGGAACTGTCGTTGCTGAAATGTATACTGTTGACACAGTTACCGCAATCCACCCATCTGACTGCATAGCTGAGACTGTAGACCCAAGCCTTTTCGATTTTGGAGATTCCCCTATCCCCGAGGAGTGGAAGAGCCGGCTTAAGCAGAAATTGGCTGAGAGGCGGAACGTTTTCTCACTACATGAGTGGGATGTTGGTTTGGCCAAAGGAGTCGAGCATCACATACGCCTGCATGACACCAGACCGTTCAGAGAAAGATCAAGAAGAGTAGCCCCAGCAGACATTGACGATGTGAGGCGGCACATACAACAGTTGCTGGCCGCTGGAATTATAACAGAGTCCCGTAGCCCCTATGCCTCCCCAATCGCTGTAGTACGGAAAAAGAATGGGACTATAAGAATCTGTATTGATTACAGAACACTCAACAACGGCACTACACCAGACCAGTACACAATGCCACGCATTGATGATGCCTTGGACTCTTTATTTGGCAGTAAATGGTTCTCTGTATTAGATCTGCGTAGTGGCTACTACCAGATACAGATGGCCGAAGAGGACAAAGAAAAGACAGCATTCATTTGTCCCCTCGGGTTCTATCAGTTTGAACGCATGCCACAGGGAATTACTGGAGCCCCTGCAACATTTCAACGCTTGATGGAGAAAGCTGTTGGCGACATGCATCTCCTGGAAGTCATTGTGTACTTGGATGATATCATCGTCTTTGGCAAAACGCTTGAAGAGCATGAGCGGCGTCTCCTCAAGGTGTTGGACAGATTAGAGGAGATTGGCTTGAAAGTTTACATTGACAAATGCCAATTCTGTCAGCCGCAAGTGAAGTACATCGGCCACATTGTCTCCATGAATGGTATAGCCACTGATCCAGAAAAAGTGGAAGTGGTGAAACACTGGAAAGCACCTACTCACTTGAAACCTCTCAGGTCATTCCTTGGATTTTGCAGTTATTACCGCAGGTTTATTGCAAACTACTCCGCCATTGTCCGTCCCCTCTCCGAGCTCACCAAAGGTTATGAACCCACTTGGAAAGATCCCAAATCCAAGAAGAGCATGGGCCAAAACAAAGTCTACCTAAAAGCATCAGAGCCCTTTGGAGAACGGTGGACACAAGCCTGTCAGCATGCTTTTGAGAGAATCCGTGACTGTCTGATGAATGCCCCAGTGTTAGCATTTGCTGACCCCACAAAAACGTACATCTTGCATGTGGACGCCAGTATGAATGGCCTTGGTGCTGTCCTGAACCAGGAGTACCCTGAGGGACTTAGGCCAGTAGCTTTTGCAAGTCGAAAGCTTAAAGACTCAGAGCACAACTACCCAGTCCACCAACTGGAATTTTTGGCACTAAAGTGGGCAGTTGTGGACAAATTCCATGATTACTTGTACGGTGCAAAGTTTATTGTAAGAACTGACAACAACCCATTAACGTATGTGTTGACCTCAGCAAAGCTCAGCGCAGTTGGGCATCGCTGGCTAGCTGCTCTAGCCACATACGATTTCAGCATCCAGTATCGCCCTGGTCGACATAACATCGATGCGGACTTGCTGTCTCGACAGTATGCACCAGAAGAGGACAAAGAATGGATTAATGTTCCACCTGATGGCATTAAAGTCCTTTGCAAACGAGCCTGTAACAGAGATGAAGCAGTTGTAACTGACAGATTTGTTGATCAGTTAGGAGCTCCTGCTACAGTAATACCTGAAGCGTATGTGTTCCCAGTCAACCTCAGTATAACCACTCTTGACCAACTGAGCTCAAAGGACATCCAGACCTCACAAGATATGGACCCAACCATTGGACCCTTAAAGAGAGCAATCGAAAGCAATAAAGGTTTGAGTTGCTCTAAGAATGACTCACCTGAGACTGTTCTGCTTCTCCGCGAAAGCCGCAAACTGGAGTCAAAGGATGGATTGCTCTACAGAGTAAAAGAAAGACCATGTGGAAAACCAATCAGACAGCTCATCTTGCCAAAAAGATACCGACCTATGGTGCTAAGATCCTTGCATGATGAGTGTGGACACCTGGGAGTGGAAAGAAGTACTGAACTGATCAAAGACCGGTTTTACTGGCCCCGGCTGGCAGCTGAGGTAGCGCAGTACATTCAAACCTGTGGGAGATGTATTTCTAGAAAGACCCTCCCACAGCGTGCCTCGCCCTTGAACCAAATAACCAGTAATGGCCCCTTGGATCTAGTCTGTATTGACTTTCTACAGATAGAGCCAGATTTCAAAGGCGTTGCTAATGTGTTAGTAGTGACTGATCACTACACACGGTATGCACAGGCATTTCCAACCAAGGACCAAAGAGCTGTCACCGTTGCAAAAGTACTGTGGGAAAAGTATTTTGTGCACTACGGTCTGCCTGCACGGATACACTCTGATCAGGGCAGAGACTTTGAGAGTCGACTTATCAAGGAGCTTTTGTCCATGCTGGGAGTACGAAAGTCACGAACATCCCCCTACCACCCGCAAAGTGACGCACAACCAGAAAGATTCAATCGAACTCTCCTGGCAATGCTTGGTACCCTGGACACAGTAAAGAAACAATGCTGGAGTCAGCATATCACCTACCTAGTACATGCGTACAATTGTACAAAAAATGATGCCACTGGATACTCACCATATTGTCTCATGTTTGGAAGAGAAGCAAGGCTCCCCATTGACATCTGTTTTGGAATTTCACCAAATGGTGAAAGTGAATCCTCCTACCAGCAATACGTTGCCAGAATGAGGAAAGAGTTACAGAAAGCATACCAATTGGCATCTGATGCTGCCACCAAAAGTCATCTGCGAAACAAAGCCTACTATGACCATCGAGTGAGAGATTTACCTTTGGAGAAAGGTGACAGAGTCCTCGTTCAGAATGTTGGACAAAAAGGCAAGCATAAGTTACAAGATCGTTGGAAATCGACACTGTATGTTGTTGCGGAGAAATTGTCTAACCTGCCAGTGTACAAGGTTAAACCAGAACATGGTCCAGGAGTAGTCAAAACCTTGCATCGAGACCATCTATTGCCCATAGGTTACTTGGTCAGGATGTCTAACCCCCCAGATGTTGCAGGAACGACTCAGAGACCTGTCACCAGATCACAACATCCCCAGCCATGTCCAAGAACTAAGCTTACTGATCCAGTTGAAGAAAGTGACACTGTGTCAACAGATACAGAATTTGATACTGTCCAGAATCCTCAAGGTTTTGTTGTGGATGAGGTCAGGAAACAAAACGCATCACCAAAGCAAGAGTCACGAGAGAATGAGAACCGTGGAAGCTCTGAAGAGGAGGAAAGCTCTGGAGAAGACAGTGAAGGCTCTGAAGAGGAGGAAATTCAACCAGTTATAGAATCAGAGAGTGAAGGATCTTCCATAGATGATACATCTGCTGTGATGGATTCTGATGACCAAGAGACAAATTATGATTTGGTAGAAGATCAGGTTTTAGAAGGGAGAGCAAGCTCACCCTTTTCAACCCAAGTCAGAAGTGAAAGATCAGTTAAAAGTACAAGAAGTGGGAGTGAAAAGTCCTTCGCTGTCCGAAGATCTCAGAGAGAACCAAAACCAGCCATTAGATTGACCTATGACAAACCTGGTTACCCATCTAGTGAGCCAGTGACCATAATGCATCATGGTATGGGCATTCAACTCAAGCTAAACCCACCAGATCAAACTGGCCCTGAACTGAGACATAATCCTAGAATGTCCAAAAGGATGTCAGGGAACAAACGAAAGAGCACATGTCGAAGTGAGAAAAAAGTGTGATGAGGACATCTACACATTCAGAAGGGGGAGGGTGTAGCCCTGTCTAAAGTCACTGACTACAGTATATAAAATCAGTAACATATGTAAATAGTTGTAGGATACACCAAAAGTTCATGATATTAAAATTGGTTAGAAGGTGCATTAGATACATTTGCATAAATAACATATGTACTGTTTAAAAGTTAAGCTACACATTTCTAAAATGTGCCATGTTCCTTTAAAATCCCGAACTTAGGAGAATATGAGTTTGTTTGAGCAAAAAGTCTGTGCAATCTAACCTGTTAACAATTTAATGTCAGTCAGTTTGTTTTAAGTATTGCTATTGGATTTTACTGAAGTAACAGCCAATCCCAAGTTTTTCCTAAAAAGGGGCAGAACAAGTGACGTGAGCCAGAGTGTCGTTTTTTTTTTAGACGTACTGAGGGTCGGAGGGAAAGAGTCAATCGGTGTGTAACAGAGCGTTCTTCAAGTTTTATCTGCACGGTCGACTACTCGTGGGCCTGATAATAACTTGTTTGTAACTTAAAGGTAAAGAAAAACCGTGTGCCATTCGTTCTGTGTTGTAACGAACAGTTATAGTGATAATTCATGTGTGGTGTTAGTTAGCGGTCTGCTAATTAGCGTAGCATACCATGAACATGTGCCTTGATACCATACTGTTCCTGTAGTATTGAAATGCTTGCTAGTTGAAACAGATTTCACGTATTTCATCACGAAATAAGTGTTGGTATTGTGACTCAGCTGAGTTAATTTGCTTAAAGGAGACGTGGAGAGAGAGGTTTGGAGCGGTTTTCCCAGTCTTCCCAGTGGATGGACTCTGCTGTTTTCCTGGTGCTGTTTCGTGCTCATTCTTCCTGGTGGTTCCTGAGGTCCCAACAGCTCCGGTGGTTCCTGGTACTAGCTGCTCCGGTCTTACTGCCATTGCCCTGGTGACTGTTAGCTCCCCTATCAATTCATTTGGGATTTGTGAGTATTAAGTGAATCAACTGAACTGCACGTGCTTTTTTTTTTTGTTCTGCTTGTGTTGGAGTGAAGCGGCCATAAAGTTTTAGGCCCCATCGCACCCTAGCTTCAACTCAGGCCTGCAACTTTTGATTAAGGAGTAAAAATTGAGTGTGTGTGTGGGCCCACTGAAGATTTGGAGTTATTGAGTTTTTTTTTAATATATATTTTTTTAGGGTTCTAGCCAAAGTTCAAGAGTATATATTTTTTTTTTATAAAGAAAGACAGGTCACTTTATATTAGCGCAGCTCAAGAACAGGAAGATAATGTTATCTCATATAAATGTGTAAAAGATTTTTTTTGTTGTTGTTGTATACTAAAGAAAAAACTTGAAAGCAGAAGAAACCTCAGTTCAACTTGCACATTTTCGGTTATAACATTTTTAGTTTTGTTTATATTATTTTTACTTTACCAAAAGTTTTTCTTTCTTCTTCAAGTTGTGTAAATAAATGCCTGCACAAGGATTATTGTATTTAAACTACCGTTGTATGGTGTCATTAATTTTAGTAGGAAAACTCAGAGATCAAGATTTAGTAAAACTTAAAGGGAGGTACCTTAAAGGGTAATAAAACATAAAACAGTTCATCAACGAACTCAGGCCCAATCCCATTGTACTACCCACTCTACATAACTATAGCTACGTGGGACTAGGGTTACATAAGCCATCAATGCTGTTAGTGGCAGACGGCGTTGTGAATGGATGTTCAACAAATACAATACTGTGGATTTATGTAATTTAGAGACAAAGTGTGTGCAATTTAGCACTGGAGACACATTAGTCAGGTAAGAGCTGCTAAGATGATTTACGAAAGGTAGATAAATGTATTGGTATTTCCATCCATTTTCTGTACCAGCTTACTCCAATTAAGGGTCACAGGGGGGCTGGAGCCTGTCCCAGTTGTCATACAGTGTGAGGTGGGATACATCTTGGACAGGGCGCCAGATTATCGCAGGGCCACATATAGACAAACACACACATTCACACACCTACGACCATTTTTTTCTAAAAGTTCATCAATTTAACATTTCAAATTCATCTAATCTGCATGTCTTTGGATGTGGGAGGAAACCAGAAGCACCTGGTGGGAACCCGAGGGAACGCTCAAGTTTAATTTTACTTTATGGATCCCTGGAAAACAACATCCACACTGTTTGATGAATCATGACTCATATCAACATCAAGAATCTGTTGCACACATTGTCAAAGGCTGTAACACATATGGGTGAAAAAGGGCTGTATGCAACTATCAGATATTTCAGTCGCTACAGTATGAATGTGATGCTAAATGCTAGACATATAAATTATACGTCATTGGTAGCAAATGAGTTAAAATGTGCAAAAAAAAAAATCAGGTTTGAACCTTCCAGCAGCAGCAGTAGCCACAAATGCACTCTGGGTGTTGTGTGCTGGGGTGTTTGGCTGGCTTGGGTTTTGTTTTTCTGTTTCTCCCACCGGGTGGTATGCATTCAGGACTGAGTGGCTGAGCATTAGGACCTCACCCTGAACACCTGAGGCTTGTTTTCACGTGCAGGTCATCAGGGCTTACAGCTGTGGTGTATTCTGTCTTGATCAGAGATTGCTGCACTTAAACCTTGAATGCACAGTGTGTGATTGCCAGAGACTCGACCTTGTGAGCAGACGTGCGAGATCGGCGTCGGGAGAACAATCTCACCATTACGGACGCAGAGACCGCTCCAGGTTTGACGCCACAGTCTGTGGAGGAGGATTGGGTGAGGTCTCACGCTCTTCAGCACACTTCCTGAGGTAATTTGGTTTTGGTGACTTTTATGAAGTAATGACAGTGGATTTGGTGTCCCTCACACCTTGTGTTAGTGAGCTGTCACGTTATGCTAATTGTCTAATCAGCTTCTGCTGCAGTGGAGATTTGAACTGAGTTGTTCCGTGCCTGCAGGGTGAGAAGCTGATATATATATTTAAGCCAGGAAGTGTTTGCTGATTGTGTGCACCTTTTGAGCTGTGTCTCTCTGGGTGGAGAGTGTTGGACTCACCTCATGTTTTCTTTCTTCACAGACTCGGTTTGTCGCGGCCACCTGGGGGGTGTCGGCGGGGTCCCTGGATCCGAACTGCTGTGGCTCTGGACCGTTTGCGCTGCTGAGAGCGCGCCGTGTTTTCACCTCACCAGACCGCGGACATTTTTGGTTGTTTATCACTGCACTTATTATGATTATTAAATTCTGTTATCTTTTGAACCGTGCTCTGCTTATTTCGTGCTGGGTCCTGTCAAACGCTGGGTCAGTGCTCCGACCGCGTCTGACACATAACACTGGGTCCTGAGTAAGAACCACCCAGACAGCCCACTGGGTCTATCCCCAACTCTCAAACAAATCCATTCTGTCTGGAGCAGTCGGGTAAGAGAAATCTGTTATTTGATAAAGACTTTGAATCAATTATATACTGGTGTACCGGGGGAGTAGTATTTGCTGTGGCAGATGACTGATGGTATCAGTGAGTGCATTTATGAGGGATAGACATTCTTTGGGCATTATTTTTCTGTTTAAGTGTACTCTGTGACTGTGTATTATCACTGCATGTGTGACATTTTACTCACAGCTTCAGTCGGTGATTGACAACTGTCCGAGAGGCCACACTCATCTGGCCATGGGTGTTTTTTTTTGTTTTTTTTTAATTAAAAAGCTTGTTTTTTGAATTACATATGTGTCAAATTTGAAAAATGCTACAATCATATTGAAAAGTATAGTATTGTGTGTGTGTATATATAATATGGCCACAGTCTGGCACCCAGGGACCAACTCCAGCTGTAGAGATGCTGTCTTGGTCAGGGGCAGAGAAAGGCACATAAAACCAAAAATAAGCATGTTTTTGATAGTGTGAGGAAACCGGAGTACTGACATGAAAACTCACACAGAAATCACCATGTGGGAAGTAATTCCACAACCTTCTTGCTGTGAGGCTACAGTGCTAACCACCAAGCCACCATAGGCTCCCTTAACTTCTTTACAATTGGTTCGCCAATGTTCAAGCTTTGCTATCTCTTCGCAGAAGAAGGTCACATCTTGATGGAGTTGGGCCCCTTGTTTTTGGGTGATGTAGAGATTCTCAGACAGGATCCCTACGTGATTCTCATTTGATAATCTGATCGTGCTGACACCTATCTGTAGTATTTGTCTCCAGTGTCTACCATTTGCCCATTGTCTTGGAATATGTTACAGGTCACAGAGACATGTAGCATCACATTGCTTGTGCCATGGCCGTGCACAACCTACTACTTGCACCCAACTGTAAGAGTTAGGTACACAGTAAGGACTAGTGTCCACCCGAAGGACATGGCTGATTTTAAAAGCAAAAGTGCTACTACTAAACCCTGATACTTCAAACACAATTGATTCTACAGCATGTATGTACACTTGTTGAAAATACGTACAATCCATCTCAAAGCATGAAAATATTGCCTGAAGTTAATTTCAACCCCCCCCAGTCCACAGTACATTATTAAACAGGTACAACATTGAAATAAACCAAGAGGATGCAAATATGACAAAAATATACAATTCTGGGTGCCATCTCGAAAACTGAAATGACTAACAGATTTTTTGCAATGAGTAGACCAAGAAATGCATTTGTGCCAAATTTGGGGCTTTTGTCACAAAATGAAAGATTCTTATGCATTGTCTGCTGCACTAAATTGGCACATCAAAACAAGTATTTTCACTGTAACTCTGTTATCTAGATGCAAACATGCTGAATTATAACTACTGCAGTGCCTTTTTTAGTGTCTTCGCCGAGGCCAGGACATTTGGTTTGATTGCACTGACTTCAGGGAGGTGATGGCCTGGAGCCCTGGTTCCCAACTTGCCCCCCCCACCAAGGAGAGCACCATAGATAATGGAGTGACCACTGTTTTGTCTGCTGAGGTTGAAAATTAAAAGTTCACTTATTAATTAAAGTCATAACAATCAAAACTAATGAAAAAGATAATTTTGACTCATTATATTCCAGATACTATGATTCACTTACCCTTTTGCCCGTATCACAGTAATTCTATTGACACTGATTGGACCTTTGGGTCATTTGATTTAAGAAGAAATATTGGTGGTGAAATTAAAGAATGTGTATATCTGGAATTGCTGACGTTTGCTTGGTAGAAGATGTACCTTTTTAAAATCATCACTGGGGACAGGTTACTGAAAGCTGTAATTAATGATTAAGCAGGAGCTCAGTTTGTTAAAGCAGCAGAGAGCATCTTCATTAAGTGAGTAGAGTTTTGTCTGAAACCAGAGTGACAGGATGCCGCTAAGTGGTTGTAAATCATTTACGCAGATTAGAGCGACGGCATTTGGTGTTCACTGGAGTTGGACTGATTTTAATACAGCAGGAAATATGCAGAAATGTGAGGCACATCTGTCTGCTGCTGCAGCAATTAACACGGGATTTTGAATCAGTGGTGCTGCTGTCTGGCAAAGCTCCTCACTCATCTTGCTTGTTGAGATTTTCTGCTCCAGATTTAGCGAGGTTCCTTAATTAAATCATGAAAACACAGAGGCTTTGCACAATGCACTGTGGTGCCTTCATTACACAGCACAATCACTGCTAATTTATTCAGCCACAGTGGGAGCATGTTGGATCGGAGTCCTTGTGCGGCGCTCTTTGTGTGAACTATGATGGAGCTCACTTATTCGCCTTCTGTTCTTCTTCCAGGCAATATAAAGGTTGATATGCATGTTTTCACTGCTAAATGAGACAGATTAGTGGATGGCTGGAGCACAGAAGAAGGTGTGTTTGTGTTGGCACCGCAGACAGCAGTTTACAGTGAGAATCTTTCAGAGATGTAGAATGTTTATTTTGGTAAATACTGTATGATGACACAAAGTTAGGTGTCAAAGCCATCATCATCTCCTGTGTTATATGTTTCGAGCAATAAAACATACTGCTGAAAAGCATAAATGGACTGCATTTATATAGCACTTTTCCATCTGCATCATACGCTCAAAGCGCTTTACAATAATGCCTCACATTCACCCCAATATCAAGGTGTTGCCACATGAGGTGCTCACTACACACCAGGAGCAACCAGAGGATTAATGAACTTGCCCAAGAGCCCTTAGTGATTTTCCGGTCAGGCTGGGATTTGAACCAAGGATTCTCTCTGGTCTCAAGCCCAACAGCTTAACCACTCGACCATCACCTCCACTAAACATGAAAAACATGAAAGGAACACTTTAATCAGCGAAAGCGTCAATTCAACTTTTATTTTATTTGTATTTATTCATTCATTTTTTACCCCTAGTGTGGCATGTTTCCTCTCACAATCTTGCACTTTAGGGTGGACAAACCCCAAATTGCATGTTCATGAAAGCAAACTTGCAAGAAAGACACACTATTTTGCACATTTGAAAGAAGCAATGCTCATTGCACACTGTTATTAAGTCACGCAAGTGTATTTGCAAGTGCACTGGTGTTTGCACACATTTTTACACATACACCTTTTGTAAATTAGGCCTTAAATTTATTAGTAAAGTTGTTTGCTGATACATTAAGGTGTAAAATAATGTAATTCAAGCACCTTTAAAGGTTTAAGGGGGCCCTTTCAAACATGCTGTGGCAAAACGTCTTAAATATACCAGTATAAGAAAGTAAGTTGTAATACCATTACATAGCCACTGGGTCTTACAGCTGAACACAACATGCATGACCCATGCTGCTTGTTTTGCAATCGCCAGCATGAGCATTGCTTCGAATGGCAGGACTTATAGAGTGGTTCATGATCCAGCAGTTGACATGCTTATGATGTGGATGGATGCCAACAGGCCATGCTTCACTCATCCTTCTCAGCCTGCTCGCACAAACACACACCCGATTTCTTATGTTGGGCCAAAGTAGAAATATAAAGTAAATTAATAAATAATAAAAAAAATAATGTGGATGATGGAGTGATCATGCATCAGAGCTGGGATGATCATGCTCAATATATTCTGGACCTTAGGCACTTGGGAAACAAAAATAACAGCTGGCATTTTCCCGATATTTGTTGCAATTGTCAATGATGGGACTTAAAAGAGCAACAAGAGGCTGTGACAGCTTTTGTATGATGATGAAAACTGACAGTCTGGACAGGAGGAAACACTCCAGATGAGATGAGCATGCGTGCAAATTACATGGACAATTCAGAAGTAGATTCTGGTGTAGTGAATAATTTGCTACAGACTACATAACCATCTCGTAGTTATATATCAGACTTCTAACAGAAATATATTGTCAAATTATGTAATATTTGTGATGACTCCTGTTCTAGTAGGGACTGTGTTTTTCTCCCTGTACTGTGTCTGGTTGTTGTCTCTGTCTTGGCAGGCTCTGGTGGGCGGAGCTTATTTGCACCATTATTGTTATTCTCAGAAAGTACATATTCACGGTTTTAGAGTATCCCAGAATCCTTTGCATGCTGGGGAGGGATAATAGCTCAGTTTAATGCTAACTTTAACATTGAAAATCCCATACATAATGCTAAAGTGTTAGCATCTGTCTTGTTTTTAAGTTATAAAATACATCTATCAACTGTTTCAGAAGACCATAACAGGTCGGTTTAACATAAAAAAGGTAAATATTACTCACAGACATATGCTCTTGAGGGTTTTAGTGGGGAAAAATTAAAGCGAAATAAAACAAAACCAACAAAGCAGTAGATTGAAGACGAAGTTTCGACTGCTTCATTGGTTCAAGGTTCAAAGCAAAGCTGCGTTGCAGACCCACTGCAGGGTCTGTAATCAATGATCATTTTTCTGACAAACACCCCCCAAAACAACGGCCACTCTGAAGGACCGATAAGAGAATCGTTAAGCAAAAAGGCTATTGATGTCGATGGATTGAATCATTTCTTAAAGATACCCGAAAAGAACCAGTTCCTGACACGCAACCATAACAGCAACACGCTTGTTTTTTAAAAATAAAAATTAAAGACTCACGATTATCTTAAACACTTAAATACATATTTTGGTTGAACTCACCTCCATAACAACGCAATTTTGCAAACAAGTTGCTTGTCCATTCCACCACCCGCAAATGTTTGTTTACACTGACAATGAAATCTTGGCCTCCCTAGCGAGAACGTGATTACACGTGAGATTTTACACCGTAAAGGCATCAACAGTTTAGCTGCTGCAGCTTCCAGTGTCCTCACTCTTTCCAAATCCGTTTTTTTTTTTAGTTGGCTTAGACTTCAGCCTTAATTTTAAAATGCTTTAACTAGTTACCAATAAACTTCTTGGTGTCTTTGGGTTCATTGTGTGTCCATGTCTTTTGTTGTGGCTCACGAGCCGGGTTGTGACAATCTGGGGACTTTTACAACCTGCATCTCATTTGGTAAATGGAGGATTTATGAATACTGTAGTAAAGTTGTGAGTGGGCTGATGTCATCACATTTACTACACGTTGGTGTATGTAGTGCGTATTGGTAAACCTTGAATGGAGGCTTATGGATGTGGCGAGGGAGGTCATGCAGGTAGTTGGTGTAACAGAGGAAGATGCAGAGGACCGGGTGAAATGAAAACAGATAATCTGCTGTGGCAAAGAAGAAGAAGAACTGAGATACACGGTAATATGGTTGGTTATAAATAGATTTATGCACATCGTGACACTAAACACCAGCATTAATATTACAATGCTGACAACAAAACAATATAGATAATAGTCATGGAAAGCACATGCATATTATATTCTATACCCACTTATTCCAATTAAGGGTCACATGGGGGTGGGGGTGGGGGTGGGCTATTCCAGCGGTCATTGGCCGAGAGGCAGGGTACACCCTGGACAGGCCACCAGTCCATTGTAGGGCTTGACACACAGACAAACACATTCACAGGCTCACTCACACCTGCACACGATTTCACGTTTCCAGTTCACCAAACTTGCATTTGAAAGTGGGTGGAAGCTGGAGCACCTGGAAGGAACTCACACAGATAGAGAGAACATGCAAACGCCACACAGAAATGACCAGGTGAGAAGTGAACCCAAGTCCTTGTTGCGAGACAACAGTGCTAACCACTAAGCCACTGTGCTGCCATAATAATAATAATAATTATTATTATTCAACCATAGGAAAAGAAGCACATGCCTTGTTGTGGGAGGTGAAATAACCTGATGTGTGTGTGGGTTTTGGTGTTGTGTCTGTGATAGTCAACACTGACCGCAATCCCTTGACTTTTTTCAACTCATTACAGTACCCTAACCACAGATCGATATGTTTATTCACTCATGCTGCAATCACGCTGGTTTGACAGTCAGTATATTAGTGCTGTGCACATGGTCCCGAGTTCATTCTTAATAATAGTAATATCTCGTTAGGTATTTGTCATATCAGCTTGTCTGTGTCCTTGTTTTTTTTTAAATTGCTTCCCACTGGTACCAGGTTGCTGAGGCCAGGGCATGGTGGCAGGGTATAAGCAGGTTGGATGATTGATGGTGTCATTTGGTACCAAATCACTTTTGTGAATAGATGAAACTGTAATTTCAAGTTAAGTTTGGTACCCTAAATTAAGAAATAATTAGCATTAATGAATAAGTATGTACTAAAAATGAATGGAACGTTTTAAAATGTAATTATTTTGGAGTTAATTTGTTTAATGGGTATTTTTGGTCTGGGGTTGGGATCCTGTTTCTAAGGATCATAATTTGTTTCAATTGGTAACGCCTGAACAAGGTTGGGTAGGTTTACTTTGAAAGAATACATGTGGATTACATGTATGTATGTACATATATTTGGATTACTTGTAATCTGATTACATTTCAAAGTAATCCTACCCAACCTTGCGCCTGAATGAATTAAATTCTTTGAAATTAAGTTACATTAACTCTAACGTACTAACTTCAAACCAAGTTTCAAACCAAGTTAAAACTAAGCTAAAACTAGTAAGACTAATCACTGCAAAACTATAGTTGTCCAACTTGTCTTCTGTTGTGGCATATCACCCCCCCCCTTAGCTATCGTAATTGAGCTTGTTGGCTTAATTTCTTCAGCAAGCTATCTTTTCCTTTTTTAACGCTTATTATTATTTTTCTTTCTTCAGCAATCTTCATTTATATCTTGGCTACTTTTTTCTTTTGTTAGCTTTCTTTAATTTCAAATCCCCCATAACTAGCTCTCTTTTAGTCTCTATCGATCATTCAACTCTTATTTTTAAGTGTGCTACTAAAAAGAGTCTGAATCCAAACACATTTGGATCTGTACTGTATTTAATTTCAATAAACTCCCCAAAACATCACTGCCATAATAACTTAGAAAAAAAGTTTTACAATAGCTTCAAATTTCACCTTCAATGGTGGCCTAGTCGTAGGGTGATCCCTTGCAGTCACGTGATCCATAATGCTGTTGCTGTCGTGTTAATTAACTGAAGAGCCGTGGCATCCATCCTCTCCTGTGCACAAAACGGTCTCCCACTATTAGGATGCACTACACAAGCATTAATCTCCCTTCCTCTAATTACGTTGAACAAATTGATAGACTAAGGCTCATGATATGTGGCAAAGTGTTCACTAGATGGAGCACAAGATCCACAGCTTGCCTACATAATTTAACACACTGCCTTTTGTTCCATAAACTGAACAAAAACTGGCTCAGCTAATCACAACTGATAACTAAATACCACATATCAAAATTTGGAATCAAGCCGAGTTTGAACTGAAGAGCTCCTATCAAACATTCTACAAATGGGGACGCGATCTGAACGTGACCTGAGGTTAATGAAATGTGGTCTGAAATAGCCTAAAGCTCAATGCATGCAGTTAAAAATGTAGTGGGCCAGAACAGAACCAGATGGACATGTAATGTGTTCCTCATTAACAAGCAGCAGGGATTAAAAGATCAGCAACTGATCTGACATCACACTGATTTTAACTCTGAATTCACTCATCAAATTAGGCAAATATTGTAAGAGAAATAAGATCTATACAGATCCTGAGCATTACTATGACTCCCACTGAATGGGATTCAAGTCCATCACAGGTTGTTTCTGTAGCAAATGCTTGTACCCATTTTGTAGATATTCAAAATTATGGTGTGATTTTTGATCTAATATTGTCTTTTGACCTAGATGTGATTTAAGGCTGCCCACTTCCATTTTCATAACATTACAATGATTAAACTTAACTTGTCTACAGCAGATGATGAAATTCTTCTTATTCAGCGTTTATTGTCCTCAAGAATTGATTATTGCAATTGATTATTTTCTGGTCCACCACATCAGTGTGAAATGTCTTCAGATGGTTCAGAATACAAATACTAGAATTTTGACTAAAAGCAGGAGGTTTGATCACATCTTACCAGCTTTTGTTTCTTCCCTTTACTGGCTTTCTGTGAAGTGAAGAGCAGATTTTAAGTTTTGTTGGCTGATCAGGCTCTCGATGGTTGAACACCCACCTAACTTATAGAATATTTTAAGCCCTATGTGCCTTCTCATGCACTGCAATCTTATGATGCAGGCTTGGTTTGTGCATCTGGACTTATGTACTTAAGTAATTTGATAGGTTTCAGAGCCATTGCATGTCATGTTCCCACTTGGAATGGTTTTCTACTTGATATTAGAAAGTCCACTTCAGTTTATTTTTTTAAAGGTTTGTCTTAAAATTTTATTTCCTGATACTTGTATGAAGTTTAGTTTTATCTCAGTTTACCTAATATTTGTTGGCTGTTTAATTTTTATGATTTCATTACTGTGTTTGGATTTTAAATTATAATTATGGCAAGCACTTTGAAATCTCATTCATTCATTCATTATCTGCCGCCTATTCGGGACTGGGTCATGGTGTGTGTAAGACCAACACATAACCCACACTTCCATATCCTCAGTTAAGTCCTTTAACACTTCCTGGGGGATCCCAAGGCATTCCCAATCCAGTTGGGAGATACACTGCTCAAAAACAATTAAAGAAACACTTTGAAAACTCATCATATCGCAATGGCCAAAAAAAAAAAAAAAAAAAGCAAAAGAAAAAAAAAATCATGCTGGATATTTTTTCTGATATGGACTGATTAATGTGTTAGTTAGGATGCCACATCAGTCGATGGAAATGAAAACTGCCAACCTACAGAGGGCTGAATTCAAAGACGCCCCGAAAAGGAAAGAAATGATGCGACAGGCTTGTCCATTTTACCAAAATTTGATTGCAGCAAATCAGAATGGTACTCAGTAGTGCGTACGGCCCAAATGTTTGTATGCCTGACAATGGCGGGACATGTTCCTAAAGAGACAACGGATGATGTCCTGGGGGGTATCCTCCCAGATCTGGACCATGGCATCACTCACTTAACTCCCAGATAGTCTGAGGTGCAATCTGGCAGTGTCAAATGGACTGAAACAATGTCCGAGAGGTGTTCTGTTGGGCCAGGAAAGCATGGGGTAGTCAATGGTATAAATTCCTTCATCCTCCAGGAACGGCCTGCATATTGTCATGCACCAGGAGGAGGCCAGGACCCAGTGCACATGCGTAGGGTCTGACATTGGGTCCCAGTGGTGGGCACAGTTCAGCTAATCAAAAAACAGATAATTATCAAAGTTAATTTTAGTTTTTGCTAGTGGATTAGGTTTTCAGATAAGTTTTAAAACCATCATTGGACAAATTATCTTCCGATAACATTTTTTTTCCTAGTAAAGTGAGCAAAGTTTAATGGGCAAAAACGTTTGTAAACCCTAAAATCAAACATTTTAGTCCGTCTGTTGTGTTTGTAGCAGACTGGCTGCCTGTCACTTGTTGATGAAGTCATCATTAAGCGCCAAACGTGATTGGCTGGTTGATGCAGGGAGCATTGTGGGTAGTGTAGTTCAGGTTCACTTTGGACATTACAGTGAGTCATCCGCTCGACACAAAAACAAAACGGACCAATTTTATAATTATATTATTTCTTTGTGGCTGGCAGTATAATTTAATCGCCAAGACTCGGTGGGGCAGAGGAGGTCTCACGGCACAGCTATGTACAGAGGGAGGGACTTTTCGTCACCATTTAGACACTGTTTTGGATTAAAATAAAGCTTTAAATAATCCATGCTTTATGTGGATTATTTATTCAGATAATATGTAATATGATGTGGCCGCATCCGAATCAGTACTAAAAGTTATTGGTTATCTGTAATAAAGATAAATTTTTTAGCAGTTTATTGGTTTAGCGTCATAAAATATAACTTTTCAGTTATTGGATTAATGGTTATCGAAGCTAACTTTTTGGTTAGCTGGGCCCACCACTGATGGGTCCAAGGATTTCATCCAGATACCCAATAGCACCCAGTGTGCAGTTGTCAAGCCTGTATAGGTCTGTGTGTCCTTTTAGGGATAAGGGCCTTTTAGACTGCGTGCGCACAGTGCACTGGAAATGTTGCAAGTGGATGCGGAAAATGGGCAAAGTCACTACATCATTGTGTTTGTGTTGTGGATGCTGAACAAGTGTCAGTCTCCATGTTTGTGAAGAATTGTGTGTTCCCTAAAAAACAAGTGATGGACATCACCCTGCTGAGAGGAGCTTTTTTCCAATGACTGCTCATCAGTGAGGCCGGGCGGAAATGAAGCAGTGGGTCAGAGAGCCAAAGCAGCTGGCGTGATCAAACGGACACACTGTGTGAAATTTTACACTTTTCGACATATACACATACCCAGTTTGAGCAACTGAGCTTCTGCAAATTTGTCTGAGGTGCATGAGTAAAGCCCAGGTTACACATAGATGGTTTTGTCGGCGGGTAGTACGTAGACCGAAGTTCGCGGTAGTTCCGACTGTTTTCACGGTGGAAAGGGGCGGAGCATTTCGCCGGCGTTTTGAGTGCCGTACTAGCCGCAAATACACGGATAAAACGCCGCTAAATCCGCCAAATAAAGCAGCGTTTTGACGCCGTAACATCCGGCACATGTCAGGCAATGGGGGTTAATACTCAGTTCTATCCTTTACAATCGCAGGTTAAGACGCGCGTGAGAACGGTGGTGTTCTGCTGCCGCCGATAATGCCCTGTGTACCGCTGGATTTATCCAGGCAAATCCTGCGTTACTCCAGGAACTTTTGCATATAGGCACCGCCCCCAGAGTATAATAGGCTGAAGCAGCTGTCACTGCAGGGGGAGGGAGCTCATCTCTCAGCCTTTTCTTCTCCTTTCCTTTTCCCCTCCATAACGTGTTGCTCGTCTCCACCACAGGCCTCTCCTCTGCTTCTGAACCAGACCTCTTGGTAAGTCCTTGCCGCTGCCAATTTTCTTTTAGGAGGCATACTGGAGCTCTCTGCAAAAATATCTGGAGCTGGCCGCGAGTGAGAGGCCTGCATGCAGCGCGCTAGCGTTTTTATACTGATCACCGCCTATCGGCCATTTGGAACTCCGTTAACCGGGAGGTGGCATTTAGAACGGTGTACTGTCCGCTAGCGCCGCCGTTTTGTCTGACCTCTGTCGCCGGTTAAAACGCCTTTGAGGACGCCGATGTGGGCTCTATCGCCGTTTTACACGCCATTGGTTAGGGATACAACGCCGGCCGCCAATTACGGCAGTGTAAACTGTGGCACTACAGGAAGGGGCAGGATGAAACGGCGATTAAAAAATATCAAACACCGTTGTTCGCGTTGTCTGCGTCATCACGCAAATTCTCCGGGAGCGCTCCCGGAATTATTCGACATGTTGAATAATTTTTTCGACGATTCCCGGTAAAGCCGGAACTAAGCCACGCCCCCCAGTGCCGGCATTGACAACGGCGTTTGATCCTTAAGACGGCCAAAAACTCTTCCGTGATGCTTCCGGGAGCTCTTACCGTCTATGTGTAAACGGGGCTTAAGGGCCCCTTCACACAGTGTGAATTTGGTCGACTTGCGCATGAAGCAGGAATCGAATGCAAACCGTGTAATTTCGGAGCTACTTCCAACGCCTTGTACACCTGTTGCTGCAATCATTTGCGTACTCAAGTGGCTGACAGAGTGTGCTCTGCGTGAGCCCACTGAACCCTCTTATGGCAGGTGTTGGCCAAATTCCAGCTGACACGGACTAACATCTGACACCACTCGTTTGACACTTAGAAAATGTGTGGCAATTTGCATTCTTGGCACGACAACAGTTTGCAGACAATCATTGTCATACTGGCAGTGAAATTTGTCTAAGTGCCCCACAAGTGTGGCTTTGGTGTGTGTGCTAAAAACTGACAGGAGGTGTGGTCGCCCACTGAAGCAGCTGTGGAAATCTGTCATTCTGGACATCCCAGCTGGACTGTATTGTGTTTGGACAGACAGGGACTAACAACTGACCACTGTGACATGCGTGTGTCTGTTTGCTGTCATCAAGTGGACATAAATAAAAACATATCACTGTGGCAAAAGGCTGCAGCGAGCGAGTGTGCGCACGTGCACTGCGTGCACATGGACAAACATGCAGCAGGCAATCTGACTGTCATGTCACTCACGTGAGGTCTGTTCCACATGACGCGGTGTCCTGCGTCGCGCTCTCCAAAAGACACGCGTGTCAGCAAGATGCGCGCCAGCAGATGTGGACATGAATGAGACATGCGAACTGCTTCGCATTCATGTCATTTCATGACTGTGCGTCAATGACCGTGGGTTATCTACAGAGGAACAGACGGATAATATTTGTATTGCCCGCTTGATGAGAGGGATTTAATACAATGCTTTTATATGGTGCGTGATTTTTATTTATTTATTTTTAAATGCGTCCATGTGTTTCCTGATATGAGGCAGTTTCCAGCACCTGTCACAGGACAGTGATGGCAGCTCACTGGTAAAGTTTCCAACTTGCAAGCAGAGCTTTTGGAAGGCACAGGTTTGAATCCCATGGGTGACATACACACACACACACACACACACACACACACATATATATATATATATATATATATATATATATATATATATATATATATTTTTTTTTTTTTTTTTCCAGGTGTGCGATGCAGTATCGCACAGCTGCTGGGAAAAGCTGTTGTATTCCCACGTGCACTGAACCATCGCAGCATGTATTTTTCGTAGTTTTTTATTTATTGTTTTCGACACAACAGCTGCACAATGTGTAACCGCATTGTGGAGCTGGTGGCACTGTGTTCTCAGGTTCACTAACCATTGCACCAGCATCGTGACGTGCACACCTGCACATCGGCGCGATGTTTCGTGGTGCGCATAATTCAAACTGTTTCACCGTATTCGACCAAACTTCGCACTATGTGTGAAGGGGCCCCAATCTGAAAATAAAATGTGACATTGGTGCACCACTTAATTTTAATGGCCAACTTTAGCATACCCTTTACCACAATATGCAGCATACTGACTCACTCAGTCGAGTTGACTGTTTATTTGTTCAGTCTATTTTTTAGTTTTACCAAATATATTGACAGAATAGTTTTTTCAATCATTACTGCTCTGACAACAAGAACAGTCTGAACTTTAAATAATGTCTATTTAGTAATCGGACCTTAAAGAATATGGCACAGCGCTGTTTTGTGTTTCTATATATTTTAAGAAGCATATTTCTTCACTTGTCCCACATCAGGAACATTTCAGCATTTACTATGCAGAAAATCCTGCAAATACAGATGCACTTTAAAACTGTCAGTGATGGAGCTGAACACCAAAACCTGAAGCCCAGAAGGAAGAAGCAGAGGAGACCATCATCTGGTTAAATGTCCTGAGACCACCTCACCTGTCGCCTTTGCAAACCAACACCCTGCTGCTATGTTTTTAATTAAAACAAAGGCTCTTTAAAGAGCAACTATTTTATTATTTGTAAAAGCAGTTTCCTTTTATATTTTAAACATTAAACAAACAGCTCCATGAAGTCAAAGTTCAACTTGTACAGGTAGAAGAAGCCCCGACCCTATTGTGCATAATTTAAAAGCATTTACATTCACTAGAATATCATTCATCTGGAAAGTATTCACAGCGCTTTACTTTTCCACATTTTGTTATGTTACAGAAGGGTTCTTCAACTCCAGTCCTTGAGGGCCAGTGTCCTACACCTTTTAAATTAATTTGTCAAAAAATAAAAATTCATCAAGAAATCATCTGATCTGAAGCAACAACAACAGATAAGTTATGGTTTTAATTTACAGAAGAACATCAAAGATTTCTAAAGAGTCTAACCATTTTAATTACAAGTTTTGTAATGTAAGAAACATTTAACTTCAAAATGTACAGTCATCAGAAATTAATCTTGATATAAAAAAAAGTCAGGATTTTCTTTAGAAAACTGCTGTGTATAAATTAGCAGGAGTTCTGACATTCCTGACACACATTTCTGCACTGTGTTTTCTGTGTTTTGGCCTGGATGCCTCATTTCTATTGGAAGTGAGATGCTAAGTCACAGTGCACAGCGGTGAAAGCTGGATTGAGTTGAACTTTGACCATGGTGAGTTTGACCTCAAGTGGTGTGGCGAGCTCACAGCGGAGCATCGCACAAGCTCTGTTTTTGCCTGTCCTGCTGTGATGCAGTGTTTGTGTGAAGCTTCTCATTGAAAGTAATGGGTTTTAGAGCAATGTTTCCCACGTTTGGGCGCTCGGTGTGAAGGGACAATATCCCTCGACACACATAAATGACACACCACAGAACACGTCATGCTGAATGATGTTGCAGGCAGCATAATGTTCTCCGTGGCGTCTCCAGATCCTTTCAGATCTGTCACATGTGCTCAGGCTGAACCTGCTCTCATCTGTGAAAAGCACATGGCACCAGTGGCGGACCTGCCAATTCTGGCATTCTACAGCAAATGTTAATCCAGCTCCATGGTGCCAGCCAGTGAGCACAGGGCGTCTGCCCCTCAAGCCACCCTCATGAAGTCTGTTTCTAATTGTTTGGTCAGAGACATTCACACGAGTGGCCTGCTGGAGGTCAATTTGTAGGATTCTGGCAGTGCTCATCCTGTTCCTTCTTGTACAAAAGGAGCAGATACATGTCCTGCTGTTGGGTTGAGGACCTCGTACAGCCTTTGCCAATTCTCCTAGTGTAACTGTCTGTCTCCTGGAACCTTCTCCATGCTCTTGAGACTGTGCTGGGAGACACAGCAAACCTTCTGGCAATGGCATGTATTGATGTGTCATCCTGGAGGAGTTGGACTACCTGTGCAACCTTTGTAGGGTCCAGGTACCTCACCATGCTACCAGTAGCGACACTGACCCTAGTCAAATGTAAAACTAGTGAAATATCAGTCATAAAAGATGAAGAGGGAAAAAATGTCAGTGGCCTCCACCTGTAAAACCATTCCTGTTTTCAGGGTCATCTCACTGTTGTTCCTCGAGCACTCCTGTTAATTTCAATGTCAAAGCAGCTGAACCTGATTACACCCCCGCACCCCCCACCACAATGTAAATGACCAGATCAATATCCTATAAGTGGTACTGACTTGATGCAATAGTCTGATTTAAAAAAAGTGTTCTTTTAATGTTTTTGAGCAGTATACAGTAGTGTTCAGAATAATAGTAGTGCTATGTGACTAAAAAGAGTAATCCAGGTTTTGAGTGTATTTCTTATTGTTACATGGGAAACAAGGTACCAGTAGATTCAATAGATTCTCACAAATCCAACAAGACCAAGCATTCATGATATGCACACTCTTAAGGCTATGAAATTGGGCTATTAGTAAAAAAAAAAAAAAAAAAAAGTAGAAAAGGGGGTGTTCACAATAATAGTAGTGTGGCATTCAGTCAGTGAGTTCGTCAATTTTGTGGAACAAACAGGTGTGAATCAGCTGTCCCCTATTTAAGGATGAAGCCAGCACCTGTTGAACATGCTCTTCTCTTTGAAAGCCTGAGGAAAATGGGACGTTCAAGACATTGTTCAGAAGAACAGCGTAGTTTGATTAAAAAGTTGATTGGAGAAGGGAAAACTTATACGCAGGTGCAAAAAGTTATAAGCTGTTCATCTACAATGATCTCCAATGCTTTAAAATGGACAAAAAAACCAAAAAAAACAACAACCCATAGACGCGTGGAAGAAAACGGAAATCAACCATCAAAATGGACAGAAGAATAACCAGAATGGCAAAGGCTCACCCATTGATCAGCTCCAGGATGATCAAAGACAGTCTGGAGTTACCTGTAAGTGCTGTGGCAGTTAGAAGACGCCTTTGTGAAACTAATTTATTTGCAAGAATCCTCCGCAAAGTCCCTCTGTTAAATAAAAGACGTGCAGAAGAGGTTACAATTTGCCAAAGAACACATCAACTGGCCTAAAGAGAAATGGAGGAATATTTTGTGGACTGATGAGAGTAAAATTGTTCTTTTTGGGTCCAAGGGCCGCAGAGAGTTTGTGAGACGACCCCCAAACTCTGAATTCAAGCCACAGTTCCCAGTGAAGCATGGTGGTGCAAGCATCGTGATATGGGCATGTTTCTCCTACTATGGTGTTGGGCCTATATATCGCATACCAGGTATCATGGATCAGTTTGGATATGTCAAAATACTTGAAGAGGTCATGCTGCCTTATGCTGAAGAGGACATGCCCTTGAAATGGGTGTTTCAACAAGACAATGACCCCAAGCACACTAGTAAACGAGCAAAATCTTGGTTCCAAACCAACAAAATTAATGCCTCACAGATGTGAAGAAATCATGAAAAACTGTGGTTATACAACTAAATACTAGTTTAGTGATTCACAGGATTGCTAAAAAAGCAGTTTGAACATAATAGTTTTGAGTTTGTAGCGTCAACAGCAGATGCTACTATTATTGTGAAAACCCCTTTTCTACTTTTTTTTTTACTAATAGCCCAATTTCATAGCCTTAAGAGTGTGCATATTATGAATGCTTGGTCTTGTTGGATTTGTGAGAATTTACTGGTACCTTGTTTCCCATGTAACAAGAAATATAATCAAAACCTGGACTAATCTTTTTAGTCACATAGCACTACTATTATTCTGAACACTACTGTAAACCTTGCATACTTTTACACCTGTATATTTACACCTGCGTGCAGCAAAAGCAATGTAACTGTCCATTTAATTTTGAGAAAAATCTGTTAAAAATCAAAGTTGCACGCCAACATTAAAATTCAAGCCAAATGTTTAGAGATGGGGTGCTCAAAATGGTTACCGTATTTCACAGAATTGGTTAAATATGCACATGTAGTTCCTATATGAAATCATATACAAATAATGAATGTTTTTTAGTGCGATGGTAAGAATATTTTGTGAGGTGAAAGATGTAAAGTACCACTCAACGAGGCGAATGGTATTTATTATTTGTTTTATGTAACAGCAAAATATAGCACCTTGTCATTTGATATTTTATTAATTTCTAAACACGACAAAAGGGACTTACATTTTGGTGTTCGTCACTAGTGCTTTGATGTCAACACTCCAACACAAACTTTGAATCTACTGGTACCTTGTTTCCCATGTAACAATAAGAAATATACTCAAAACCTGGATTAATCTTTTTAGTCACATAGCACTACTATTATTCTGAACACTACTGTATAAGCCCTCCTTGCTTGGGTATAGAAAACTATGGCTATACATTGAAAAATGGGAACAGAGAGGTATAGTTGCCTGTAATAAGCTTGTGGACATGATGACTGGTGCTAATCTAGGCCTGCTGCAGTTGTCATTTTCAACAATGTGTGTAGATCAGTATGCACATCACCACACAACTAAGCATAAGTACACTGGGCATTAAGAACAACTGTAGCAGTACTGGGTGGCATAAACTCGTTTGGCCTCAAGTTTAAAGTGTAAATCTTTACTTTCAGAAGACCAAATGTCAGGAATGCATTGTCATGTGCACAAGTGTATAATCATTTTTTGTAATTCATGGCCTATAGAGATACTGTAGTTTGAATTATCAGTCAGTAAGGAAACTAGTACCCCTTGTATTCTTATGGTTACCAAATGGCGGCATGGTGGTCATGCGCCTGAAACAGAAAGCACGTCTACAACGAGAAAGGGCAGAGTCAATGTCATCCATGCGTTCGTTTTACGTTTTGTGCTATGGAGGATGATTTTTGTGGGTCATATTTGGGAGTGTATCCTATACGTCATATGGATCACATGACTTGATTGTGAATGCAGACTATCAGCAAGGCAGACAACAAAATTTAAACAGCTTATTTAGCCAACAGTCAATTGCACCGAAAGAATGGAACCATTATAATACACACCACTAATTCCTGACACACATTGATGTCAATAACAGTGACCAGCACCAAAGTGTTGCATCGTATTAGCTCAGTGTTAAGGCACCTTGACACACAAATTTGATCCCCGCCATTCATTGTGCCAATGCGACCCGCTTTGTCCCGCAGGATGCCGCGCTTTGTACCGTTTGACGCCACTTTATATAAAATAATTGTTTCATAGCCGATGAAGCATTTGCTCTCAGAACGTGACTGATGAAACCACAAAACAGAGCAGCAGCAAAGATGATCTCACACCATTTACAAAAACCTGATATTATGGTTTGTGATCTAAACACAGTCATTTACTGTGACTTCCTGTTGGCTCCTTTCTTGAAATTGTCAGGCTTTTTTCCCCTTCTACCAGCTTTTGTTCTCACTCGAGACTTCACCTCTCATTCCTCTGATCCTGAACCTTTGACTGAAATCTGAGGACCAACCGTCATTCCTAAGATTTCTGTTAACTGCAAATATTCATGTCTGAGGGGATTATTATTGCAGCTGAGAACATCTAAATGGTTACTCTTGTGAGTGTCAAGCGACACTTTGTTTCTTTTTGGTGAAATCTTTAATCAGACCAGATAAATGGATTCTTTATATATATATATAAAATCATCTTAAGATGATCCATCTGCACACACATTCAGAGCAGCTAAATGGTTTCTCTCTTACATATGTAGATTCTGTGGTGTTGCAGCTAAATGATTTGTTGCTTGTTTTACAGCTGTCATCACTTCCAGAGGTTCTCTGTTTTTTGCAGATTTGGAACCTGACTGATGTTCTCTATTTTCCTTCCAATATCATCTCATGCCATTGTCTGCTTGTAAGTGACTATCTGAATCTGTGTTGCTGGCTGCTTCTGGATTTCAATAGGTCTCTGAATCATGTGTCTAGCTACTGGCTCAAGGCTGTGCCTCTGACTGTGGTATTTCTTCATCATAGGGACAGCAGTGACAGAGAACCTGGAGGTATCAGCTTCTTTCAGCTGGGCCAACTGTTGTTCCTCTTGACATGGCCAGAGTTTCTCCTGTTCGTCTTTAATGTTTGGGGGCTCTGAGCCCTCCCTTGTCTAGAATGGGACTCTGCTACTCCTGCTGACAGCAAAACTATTTTATTCACTGACAGCTGCTGTATGTCTGGAAGGAATTAAAAGAATAACCAAGTAAGCGCACCATTCATTAAAATAAAGTTAGGTAGCAGAGTGTTGAGTGCACCGTAACTATGGCATGTTGTCCTGCTGATGTAGGATTGTCCATCAGGGGTAACTGATTAGATTGGACCAGTAGCCATTTTCACAGTTGTGATATTTAGTCCATTTGACTCAAACCCTGGAAAAAGTTTCACCTTGGTATGACATGGTTTGAATCTTGTGACCTGAACAATCAGTGAGATATGGACTGAGCTGGACGAACTGATTCTGAAAAGTGTAATTTTCATAATCCGTGAATTAAATTCAAATTTATTAATTTATATTGCAACAATTTGTGATGAGATTGCCTCACGGCGCTTAGCATAATAAAAAACAGAATTAAAAATTTAAAAACAATAAAAAGACAAAACCATAAAAGAATACAAGAATAAAACCACATCATAACACTAATGATAAAACAAGGAAAACAAATGAGCCTTTAAACGTGATTTAAAAGTCTCCACAGTATCTGACTGTCGTATGAGTGCTGGGAGATCATTCCACTGAGCTGGGGCACAGAAGGAGAAAGCTCTGTGACTGTGCAGACTTTTTATTCACCCTGGGAACACATAAAAGTCCTGCACCCTGCAAACGCAGGGCCCCAGCTGGTACATAGGAGCTTATCATTAGGGCACAAACATATTACACCTCTGATAGATCAACAGTAATCTGTGCTGTATCAGTAGGTGTATTACCTACTCACTGAGGCACAGCCAACATGTTACATATCTGTGGTCCTGGTCTTGCACACAGTGATCAAAGTAGGGCAAGATAAAAAACTATGAACTCTCTGTGGACATGCAGATGAGACCATATTATGTGCATTTTGGTACACTTCAAGAACAAAATCCTGTCAGGTTTCAGATCAATAATAAGCAGTGGTGGGCACAGCCAACTAAAAAGTTAGCTTCAGTAACTGAAAAGTTATCTTTTATGATGATAAACTACTAACTTTAACTACTACTTTATTACAGATAACTATGTTATGTGTCGACGCGGGTTGAGGAGCGGACCTGCGTCAGACAGAACCCAGCGCTAAAAATAACCAGAAAGCGTGTGTCCTCACCCTTCCTTGCTTCACGGGCTCGATGTGTCAAACCCAGGCGCGGTCCTCAGCGTCTCACAAACGAACATCACAAGGTCGAGTTCCCGGCAGTTCTGCTTGAATCACACATGCCTTAAATGCAGAACGCCATCCAATTATCTGCTTCAGCTGAAAGTCTTTAAGGTTGCATGTGAGCACCAGTCACAGGTGCTACACATGATGTTGATGAGGGTGAGGACTCTTCAGCCAGCACCTTCTCCACAGACAAATCAGTTCTCATGCCACCTGAAGAGCAAAGAAAAGAAAAGAACACCAAAACGTCCAGCCACACCCCCCAACACACAACAGTACCCCCCCATCAACGGGAAGCCTCCCGGCGACCGAACAGACCAGGCCCGAGAAAAAAAAACATAAAACCCACCCAAAACCTCCCCAGGGGACCGTCCCATCAAACCCCGGGAAGAAAAGAAAAACTCCCAATCGCAAAAACCCAACACAGCCCCACAAACACAATACAAACGTAAATGCATAAAAGAAAAACAACAAACAACCCCCCCAGAATGACCTGCAGAGCCCAACCCCCCCGAGAAGGCCTTCATCGCCAGTTCCAGGAGGAACAGCCAGAACCATAATCCCACAAAGGTCCCCAGGTGTACATGGAGCAAAACGGCGCCCCCCAGGGGACCGTACCATCAACCCCAGGAGGTACCCTCCCCACAACCCCGGAACCCCAGACCCGGTCACACTTGGCTAGTTGGCCCCAAGCCAATTCCCCCCCAGAGGACCGTCCCATCAACCCTGGAGGTGGAACCCGGAAGGAAACAGAACAAAATCAAAAATCAACCCCCGGAGGACTACCAAAAACAACCCCGGGAGGATATAAAATGACCGTAAACCCTGTTACCCTCCCCGGTACCCCGAAAGACCCCGGGTCCCTCCCAGAGCCCCTCGGCGGCTCAACTTTGGCGAACGACTCAAAACATTAAGCCGGAGAAGGGAACAGGAAAAAACTAACCCAGCTCCAACCCCAAGGCACAGCAGAGAACCGGAAATACGTCCGGTGCCCCAACTCGACCATACCCCAGCCTCTCGGGAGGGGTGGAACTACCGAAATGGCGAACGGCAACAGATCGGCCCACCCCTCCGACTGAGGTAAGTCTCCGCTGCACCACACCCCGGCAACACCAATGACGAACGGTACAAAGGCTCACCGAGGCTGGAGTGGAACCGGGCCCTAACCAAACCAAGAAAAACGCCTCTAACACCCCCCCCCCCCCCCCAGGTGCAGAGGTCTTCTGAGAATGCTCAGCGTGACCAACCTGCACCACCCCACAACCCACAAGACAAACGGTCTTGGGGCAAGTGAGGTTGGGGTTAGGGATGTAGAGAAATAAAAAAAATAACAAAATAAAACGACCCAACAACCCAAACAGAAAATACCTAAAAACACATAAAAAATTAACAATTAAGTGAGCCCAGGCGGACTTCTAACCGCCTAACAATCACTCCACCAGATACGCCTCTGACTCCCCATACAATTATAACCCCTATTTAAAGAAAACAAAACATTTACTCGTGCTATATTTTTTTTTTTTTTTTTTTTTATGTGTGTTATTTTGCCTGTCCCAGAACACTTGGAGATATGTCACCATTATTTCTCTTGACGCTTACATGTCGGGGCAATACAGTAATCTCTGCTGGTCCGAGCTGCATGGGCTCGTCAACAGGAGGAGCCAGATATCCCGTCGGAGGAGCTTCAGTGGGGCGAAGAAGTGGCGGCCCAGATCTGTGTCGGGGAAAGCCCCGAGACGAAAAAACCTGCTCTGATGGGCGTCCTCTCTTGCGTCCACGCTCCTTCATCCGATCATCTAGACGAATCACCAACGATGTTAGCTCATCTAAATCGTTTGGCTCGTCACGGACTGCCGGCTCGTCTTTTAATGACTCATTTAACCCATCTACAAACATTCCTCGTAAAGCTGCGGCGCTCCAACCTGACTGAGCAGAAACCAGAGAACATTGCATCACCGCACAAGGCTCCGGACGACAAACAATCGGTTCGGACGCCGAATCTCTGGGTGACGGAGTTATCTGCACTAGTATCGATGATGCCGCAGCTGGAGCAGCAGGAAGCAGAACGGCTTGCGCTGCAAGCTCCGTAATATGGGCGTCTGTTTGTTTAATTTGGTTTGCGAGATGCTGTAATTGCTCCCATATTTTCTCCAAGTGTTCTTGAACTTTTTCGGCAAAAGGAACCGCTTCTGCCGCTGGGTCCATTATGAAATGGCCGGGAACTACTGTTATGTGTCGACGCGGGTTGAGGAGCGGACCTGCGTCAGACAGAACCCAGCACTAAAAATAACCAGAAAGCGGTTCCAACAACAGAAACAATTTATTTTTCACCTGTGCATAATAATGTGTACAAAACTGAAACAATGTCCTTCTGGTGGAGTGACTGTTGGCACGCTCTTAAGCGCCCAAAAGGATAGAAGCCCGGCGTTCCTGGACCCACTACCACCAGACAAACACCCCCCAGGTGGACACGACAAACTGACTCTCTGTGAAGCAAAGAAGAGGTGAGGTAAGTCAGCAGTTACAACAATATCTTTCAAAAGACACACGCTATCAGCAACACATTCAGGTCTATCTTTTTTAACTTTATGCAAATGAGCAGCTTCTCACAACAGGTGGAGGATCACTTATCCGCGCGCCACAGCAGTGAGAAGCAAGCTGCACAATTCTCATCACAATTCAAGTATACTGTGTAACAAAACACCAAGTTACTATCAACAATTAATCAAACACTTAATTACCTTTAACGTGTGCTGACAGCATGTGTCCTCACCCTTCCTTGCTTCACGGGCTCGATGTGTCAAACCCAGGCGCGGTCCTCAGCGTCTCACAAACGAACATCACAAGGTCAAGTTCCCGGCAGTTCTGCTTGAATCACACGCCTTAAATGCAGAACGCCATCCAATTATCTGCTTCAGCTGAAAGTCTTTAAGGTTCCATGTGAGCACCAGTCACAGGTGCTACACATGATGTTGATGAGGGTGAGGACTCTTCAGCCAGCACCTTCTCCACAGACAAATCAGTTCTCATGCCACCTGAAGAGCAAAGAAAAGAAAAGAACACCAAAACATCCAGCCACACCCCCCAACACACAACAAACTATTAGTATTGATTTGGACGCAGCCACATCAGATTACATTGTTGGCTTCCGATAAACCAGTTTCACTTTAAGTGGCACAGGGGCTGCTGGTTGAATTCAAGGATCACAAACAAGAATGCACAAAAAATGAGTGAATAAAAAAATAAAACCCCAAACACTGTCATCATCTTTCAAAAGCAGTAAAACACAGTATTCGAAGTCAGTTTATCTCAGTATTAGATACACCGTCATTTACGAACTAAAAGCTGCTGCTTTTCACACACTTTCAGCCCTGCAGCTTAAACAACTGAAATATGTCCATTAATGCATTGATTGGCCGAGTAAAATACATGTAGTAAATATAAATTCTTACCTGTTAGTTTCAATGGGATTCAGCTGAAAAAATGACCATCCCGAGATGAGCCAAAACGGTCTAAACGGTGAAGAAACATCGTAGTCTGTACACAGCTGCCCCGTGAGAGCGCCTCTCTCCCACCGAGTCTTATAAAATTATGTTAAAATTAGTCCATTTTATTCACTGACTGGGTAAAAAGTGATTTTGTTTTCTTTTTTTTTAACCAAATGTAAAGAGTTGGAGTCCAAAAGCTAGGGACCTGTCCAAAAAATCCAAAGTGAACCACAGCCATTGCAGAACAGGCGGCGAGAGTCAGCTGGCACAAGACTTGCGTCAATGAACTAGCAAGGAAGGGATGAATGAGCCGGTCTTTTAAAGTGCACTGATGTAGATGACTGATTGCAGTTGTGTTGAGTGTCCTTTAGATATTTAAATAATTCTATTTTCACAACGTGTAATGGGTTTTGCAGCAGATTTCTAAGGGACAACACTGTAACGTCCAAAGTGAACCTGAACTACACTACTCACAATGCTCCCTGCGTCGACCGGCCAATCACATTTTTGGCTCAATGATGACGTCATCAGCAAGCGACAGCCAGTCTGCCATAAATAAACACACAACAGACGGACTAAAATGTTTGATTTTAGGGTTTACAAATGGTTTTGACCCTTAAACTTTGCTCACTTTACTTCTGCATTAAAAGTCATTGATTGTCTGTACATGCTTACTCCAATCAAGGGTCACAGAGAGGCTGGAGCCCATCTCAGCAGTCATAGGGCGAGAAGCAGATGCCAGTCTATCAGAGGGCCAAACATATTCACACCAATGGTCAATTTAAAGTCTCCAATTCACCTACTTTGCATTGATTGTGGGAGTGGGAACACTTGAACGAGCGTGCGGAAAAAAAAAAAAAACGGTAAAAAAAAAAAAAATCTGTCCAAAAAAAGAAATAAAAATAAATAAATAAAACGGGGTTGTCCTGATGGGGGAGTTCGTGGTTACGTTACAGCAGAGCGCACCCCCCCCCATCTCACCTCTCGTGTTAGGTGAGCAACGCTGCACAGTGCAGAGTTTGTGCAGGGGGAGGGGGGAATCATTCAATTTTTGGACGAGGAGGTGGTCGAAACGGAGTAAGACATAATTATGGATAGGAAATGATCAAAGCCATCAGGTGCCCAATTTCGAAAGAAAAAGAAAGAAGAAAAGGAGAAACGAGCAAAGGAAAAAGGTATGTATTGATTTACGTTTTCCCGCAGCTTCACAGTACTTTAAACAGTGTGGATGTTGAGCGACCACAGAGTTTAATAGCGAAACAAAGACTGCAGCGAAACGAGACGAGTCATTGGATAAATGCTGGGCTTTGTCCCGCCCATCGGATGCTTAGCGTCTCTGGGGGTCTATGGGGCAGTGGGCTGGCCTCGTATGGCCCGGACGCTCAGCTTTTGCATGATGATTGGATGATCTGTCTGAGGCTGAATCCCTTTTTGATTGACAGCGAAATGAGCGAGTCAGCGATCTTTTGGTGTAAACATCCGTGGGAGCATTTTTTAATTTTCATTCTGTTCTGAGTTGAACCGGAGACTTTCCTAATCCTCTTAGTGGCATTTTCTTTGTTTTTTTTTTTTGTTTTTTTTGTAGCTGCTTGTGTTTGGAGACTGACTTCTATCACTCTTTCTGACTTCTATCGCAGTTTCTGTCCCTACCGAGCAGCGGGTGCTGCTGAGCTCCTCCACAGTCACAAAGCACTCAAAGGCGGACACACTTCACACTAGCCTCGCGCCAGTCCCAGCTAGCGAGCTAGCTAGGTAGCAAGCTGCACATAATGGCAGACAATTTTAATGTTGTGGACCGGATTTTGGCGAAGCCATTTGATAGTCTTCCTTACAAAGAAGCCGTGGCTGCTGTCATGGCTTCTGCTCTCAATGGTTTGAAGGCCAAAGTTAAAGCAACAGCCCCCAGTGTAATGTTTGTGCATTGCTATGCACACAGACTGAATCCGGTTCTGTCTCAGGGGGCTAAATGCTTATCTGAGTGCAGAATATTTTTTGCATCACTCTCTGGGTTTGCCACATTTTTCTCAAAATCCACAAAGAGGATGTCTTTTCTTGAGTCTGCAGGCTGCTCAAGGTTGCCCAGAAATGCTCCTACTCGATGGAATTTCACATCACGGATAGTGAGCACTGTGGCAAACAATTATGATGCCTCCTGCAAACTTCTGTATATAGACTGTTTTCCTCTTACTTCTTTTGCACTTCTTGTTATTTATGACAAATTATTGTGGTTTGCCATTTTTGCCTTTAAAGAGTGTTAACTTCTTCACTTGTTGCTTCCTGTTACTTATGATACACAATAGTGTTTGTTATTTCTTCTTATGTGTACAGTAATGGGTATAGAATTTACCTCTGTTGTTAGTTCATTTATTTATGATACATGATTGCGCTTTACCATTTTTGCCACTTTAATGTATAGGGTTTTTTTGTACATTTTTTGTCACTTCATGGTATTCTGTAATATACAGATTGTTTAACTTCTTTTGTTATTTATATGGTGCGACTTTAATGGAGGTTTAAGTCTTGTTCAATATGGTGAATGGTACTCTATGATAATGCAAAGTGCACTCTGTTGGTAAAACTGAATGACGTGCAATATTTTGACCATCGGGTGGTGCTGTAGTGCAGTTGTGCTTTCTTAAATACCTGTACTGTACATAGTTGTAAGGTGAAGTCACTGAGTCTTTTGTTTTTTTTTTTATGTTCAAAAACTTTATTGAAGTAATTATTGTTTATCTTTGTGTTTGTTATTGCAGTAGACATTAAAACTGGAAATTTGTGCTTGAAAATAGCTGTTGTGAGTTAATTTGTGGGATTGTGGGTGTTCTGGACAAAGTTAGTGTTTTCATGGGTGGTGGGGCGGAGGTGGTGGCCACGTTAGTGTGCGCGGGGGGGGGGGGGGGGGCACGCAGGGGGTTTCGCCCGGGGAGTAAATCACTCTAGGACCGCCACTGTCCAAACCTGAAAGATCTAGAGAAGATCTGAATGGAAGAGTGGACCAAAATCCCTGCTGCAGTGTGTGCAAACCTGGTGAAAAACTACAGGAAACGTTTGACCTCTGTAATTGCAAACAAAGGCTACTGTACCAAATATTAACATTGATTTTCACAGGTGTTCAAATACTTATTTGCCGCAGTAACATACATATATATTATTTAAAAAAATAAAAATCATACATTGTGATTTCCGGATTTTTTTTTTTTATTTTTTTTAAGATTATGTCTCTTACAGTGGACATGTACCTAAGATGAAAATTTCAGTGGGAGAACTTTCAAATACTTATTTTCCTCACTGTAAGTGTGTGTAAACGTATGTCCAAAACAGTAGCTCAAGATAAGACGACTGAAATCTGAACAAAGAGGATTTCACATGTACGTCAACAATTTTAGCAGCTTTAATTAGCAGCTTTATTCTTTTTGCAGCTTTTTCCTGTGCAGATGTGGCAGACAGCAGCAGCAAACACCTGCTGTGTGATGGGGGGTGGTGTGTGTGTGTGCGCACACAGTCAAAAGGGCAGTGGTGTCAAAAGTACACACATTTGTTACTTAAGTAGAAGTATAGATACTGCAGTTTAAAAACACTCTGGTAAAAGTTGAAGTATCAACTTGACCTCTTTACTCAAGTAAAAGTGAAAAAGTATGTGCTCCAAAACCTACTTAAAGTATAAAAGTATAAAGTAACCTTAAAAAAAAAAAGGTAGATGACACTATATGAATTGAAAGCTTAATTTAAAAACTGAGTCGTTCTACATGTGGCCCAAGACCCAAAACCCAAAATTACCCCCAACACCACCTGCACGAAAATGTTTCAATTCTAGAAGCTCTGAAATGCAATCTGGGACTATTCCAGACAATAAACTGCAGTGAGTGTAGCATCCATTTAGTGAAGGAAAAAAAAAAAAAAATACAACTTTCCTTACTCAGATTCATTCCAGTAGTATTCTGCTCTTACTAGGATGCAGCAGTTTTCTAGTTTGTCAGATAGTTCTGGAGGAAATCACTGAAGAAATTAACATATTGAAAATATGGTTTGACCGAAACAAACTGTCATTAAATAAGACAGGGATGAAGTGGAGGTGTAAGAGTCACTAAGTGTTCACAGGAAACACTTATTTATTTATATATGTATGTATTTATTTATGTATGTTCATTGTTACTTGCTTTTATATTTTCTGTTGTGTTTCTATTCAGGTTCTTTTTGCCTCTTTCTCTAGAATTGTATATAATAATCATTAGATTATTAATATATAAACAAAAATAAATTTAAGAAATATTACAATTTGAAAACAAATGCACCCGAACGTGATGAGAGCTCTATCAACTGTTTCAGAAGACCATAACAGGTCGGTTTAACATAGAAAAGGTAAATAATACTCACAGAAGTATGCTCTTTAGGGTTTTAGCGGGGGAAAATTAAGCGAAAGAAAGAAAGAATAAACGAAGCAATGGTCGAAGCATTGCTTCAATCTGCGAACCACTGCTTCGATTGGTTCACGGTTCAAAGCAAAGCGGCGCTGCAGAAAAGTTGATTACAGGCGCACATGACGTGAAATATATATATATATATATATATATACATTAAACTGAAGCCAAGAGTAATGAGGCTGTTTGTTTTAAAAATGTAAGGAATAGAAAGTACAGATACTTGTGTGAAAATGTAATGAGTAGAAGTCGGAAGTAGGCAGAAAAATAAGTAATGGAGTAAAGTATAGATACCTAAAAAGTGTACTTAAGTACAGTAACGAAGTATTTGTACTTCGTTACTTGACACCTCTTTAAAAGGGTCAAGTGTGTTGGGCTGACAGCTGTGTGTGAATGTATGCATATTTCAGACAGACAGACAGACAATCAGGCAAGTTGTTAGGCTACAGAGCAAAGCAGTCTGGGATGCTTAAGAGGTTCAGATGTATGGTTTGCTTGCACAGTGCACTTTGTGTATGCACAGGCAAATGTTTAGCTGTTGTCAGATGGGCTGCCTCAATAATCTGGCCAGACAGCTTGGTAATTGGAACACTGCATGAAGAGGGGGACCTGCAGCTGATAATACACCCACAGTCTGAAAGCTGCAGAAATAATAGGCGTTGGAGGGTGGGGGAGTGTTTCTGTGGTGACGGGGGAACAGTTGGGGTTGAGAGCACAGGGACTACTAGCAATAGTGTTGTGGATTGCTTGTCCTTGGTCCATCACCGGGGCAACCGCGTCATTGTCTGGGTCGATTTGCTCTGACCCCGCCCGTTCATCCGCTCAGTCTGGTCAAAGCCAATTGAGTGTCTGCCTGAAAGGATTCCGGTGGCAGCCATGAGAGCCACTCAGATTTTCATTTCAATGCATCTCAAATGCATTTCAAACAGTTTCACTTTCAACTCCCTCCCACTGCTGGGCCGACCACAATGTAGTCCTCTCTTATGTTATCGCCTGCTTGGGGCCTCTACCTCCCCCTACCACCCTCCCCTCCTCACAAGTACACCCGCAGCTAAGGAGACGAGCTCACCAGACAGGTGCCATCCTGTTCAGGTTGACAATTTGCCTTTTGGAAATCAGCCTCCGGTTCCGTTGTGTATTTTTAAAATCAGTTAGCCCCTCAGCTGATAGTCTGTAGTTCTTGTCTGCTCCCCCCTCCCACCTTCTATATTTCTGTGAGCTCCTTTAACTGTTAACATTTACAGAGGGGAATTCCTTCATTTAAACACATTAAAAGCAATTATATTTGGAAGTGCATTTTAATATCGTGCCTTAGGGAGCCCTTTATGATACTATAGTGCATCTGGAAAGTATGCACAGTGGTTCAATTTTTCCATGTTTTGTTATGTTACAGCCGGTTTGATTCTCCTTTATGTTTACATTGGCCTGTATTGTCTTTCAAATTAATATATACTAAATGACAAAGCCTGGTGTAGTGCTGAAGTGTCACACCACGGCTGAACCTGAAGCGGCCCATGTGGGTGGGGATGGGGAATGTCCCACCTCTCAGTAAGAGCATCCATCTTCTGCAGGCAGCAGCCGTCAGTGGGCTCATTATTTTAGTCTGCTTGCTGCTCAGCAAACTGAACAATGTTGGTTTTTCCCACAGCACAGCCAGTGCGCTGGATGTCGCCATGTGCAGGGAGTCACCGAATCACAGTCATGCAACATTTCACTTGTGAGCAAGATTACTTACATTGACTGGCGCAGTTGTCACCAAACCTTGTGTATGCATCACACACAGTGACCACAAGACGCGGAATCATTTAGGTGTCAAAGGTTAAGGTCACTTTAGCATACGTTGTCATTTTTTTTTTTTTTTTGGGTGCAATAACTTTAAATTGCTAGATTGTCACCAAACTTGGTATGTGTGTTTTACTTATCGTCACCCCAGGAAGCCTATTGCCTTTGGGGTCAAAAGGTCAAGGTCACTGGAGTGTATTTTGTAAAAATGTTGTGAGCACAGTAACATCTTTCCTAATTGCCTGATTGTCACCAAGCCTAGTATGTGTTAGGTATGTTGACCACAAGGAGCCTATTAGTTCAGGTCCAAAAGGTTTAAAAAAAAAAAAAAAATCACTGGACTGTACACTAAATCAAATCAAATCAAATCAATTTTATTTATATAGTGCCAAATCACAACAAACAGTTGCCCCAAGGTGCTTTATATTGTAAGGCAAGGCCATACAATAATTACGTAAAAACCCCAACGGTCAAAACGACCCCCTGTGAGCAAGCACTTGGCGATAGTGGGAAGGAAAAACTCCCTTTTAACATGAAGAAACCTCCAGCAGAACCAGGCTCAGGGAGGGGCAGTCTTCTGCTGGGACTGGTTGGGGCTGAGGGAGAGAACCAGGACAAAGACATGCTGTGGAGGGGAGCAGAGATCAATCACTAATGATTAAATGCAGAGTGGTGCATACAGAGCAAAAAGAGAAGGAAACACTCAGTGCATCATGGGAACCTCACAGCAGTCTAACACTACCAATCAAACATTCCCATTCTATTGAATGTTTGTTTCATATACCCACTTATTTACACTTATTCACTTTTTAAGTATGTGAAATTGTGATTACATTGTTTCCAGAGCCAGTGAAGGTTGTATTCTCTACAGCCTGAGTCTGTGGTGGTAAAGACCAAAGCTTTTCTGGTTGCACTTGTCCATACATGGCCTTCTTGGAGCATATAATAAGGCCAGGTATCTCCAAGAGGGAGGTCTTTTCTTTTTTCATCTTATGTTTGTCTTTGATCTTTGTCTGTTTGCACTAGTAAAAAAAAAAAAAGACAATGAAGAGAGCATCATTTACTTGCATCATTGTTCAGTCCAGCATTGAACAACTACTAGTTTACTCAAGTAGACTGATTCGAATGTGAAAATTTATTTATTAACTTATTTTTGTTTCAGTTAATTTAACTAGTTTCATAGGAATAGTGGTATTCTTCAAAGATGTGTATTGGTTCCTGCCTTGTTTCTTGCTTGCATGTACTGTGTGTTGGATAGGATTGTGGAGTCTCTAGTGTCAGAGTCTAGAATGACATGGGTGCCTTGTCCTTGAGTGAATGTCCACTGACCTTGACTCTGTAGATGACGCTGTGATTTGGGTGGAAGTTGGGAGACCTGAAAAACAAGTTCATACTGGAGGTTTCTGAGATTAAAAAAGGTTACCAACAGCTGTTGGAGGTAAGTGGCATCTGTTACATCTTACCAGCACATGCTAGCTGTCACTGAAAGTAATCATCCTGCTAATTACTCATACCTGCCCTACATTACAAAATGACAGTGTTTCCAAAGTTTTTTTTTGTTATCAAGCCTTCATGACAAAGAGACAATTGAGGCTTGATGTTTTACAGTTTAACCCTCTGGGGTCCAAAGGGATTAGTGAAATTTTTATTTGTTGCACATCAAAATTAAAAATCTTCAAGAATTCTTCAAATCTTTAGTGAGGATACATTTTTATTCATGTGGATGAACTGTTTTGATATTAGAAATGGCTTTATTGCCATTTTCATGGTACTAAAGTGGTGTAATATATGATAAAGATTTTAAAACACACACCTTCAGCAGCTTATTTAAGATCCGGTCACAGGGGCTGAAGCCTATCCCAGCAGTCATAGGGCGTGAGACGGGGTACATCCTAGACAGGATGCCAGTCAACACTTTAAAACAATGTATAATAAATTAAAAAATAACATATACACCCTGCAGTGCAGCAGCACCTGTTGGGAAATATACAGCGGAGATCTACAACATTCCAAAAACAAGTATTTATGTTTGTTACAAATACACTGTCTGCTGCTCTTGTCATATAATTCTTTTTTGGATGAATAAAATCAATTTGTGATGAAAACTGATGACAAAATTTCCATTGCTGCCTTAAAGAAAAAAAATGCATCACCATTGTGGAGGCAAAAATGATTTTAAGTCAAAGTGTCTGAAGCTGTGTGTGGAAATAAAGTCAAGGAATTGGCAGATTAAAATGACAGGCTTTAATTTGAGGCCTTGAAAACACATGCAAAGTCAAAAATCAGAACAGAGGATTTTGAATGAGTGTGTGTGTACACAGCATTTCTGAAGGAGATATTTTGTACATTCAGAGAAAGGGGGATTGCTGCAAACAGTCACATACACATTTGCCAATAAATGAAACATTACGTTTGTAAATGTAACATTGTAAACGTTTCCCATGAAAACTCTTGCTGAATAGTGAATGTTATCATGCATGTTTTGGTGTTGGATGAGAGATAGTGCCTTTTTCAGTGCAGCTGCAAAACTGCGAGGAGGCATTTTTAATAGAGTTTCGATGCAAAAGTTTCAGGCTATCTGTAAGACATTAAATGAATAATTTTGACACTGCACCATTCCTGAAGAAAATAATCCCTCCACCTGTTTACCATTATGATTTTCTTTGTCTTTAAGGCTACATTTGACAGAGCCATTCTTTTAGAGTTTTTGAGCCTTTACTGGTGTGTTTGAATGAGGATCTCTGGCTAACATATGCTGCAGCTGAGTGGAGCCTCTTGTAGCAGGCAGAGAGGAGACAGACCATGTGGTTTCTTCAGAATCTAGGATTAGCTCTGATTCAAAGATTCTCTGGAGGAGAGATACATTTTACAGATGAGAAAGTGTCATTTCAAGAAGTGGTTGAACAAAGTCTGATATTTTGTTGCTAATCTACATGCGGTATGAGATCTAAACATGATGAAAAGTACACTTAGATGTGGCTGCATGTCCACAGGCAGACAAACTTTATTATTCATTCGTTTTCTACACCACTTATAAAAAGTCACAGAGGAACTGGAGCCTATCCCAGGATTCATTGTGTGAGAGAAAGAGTACTCCCTGAACATAGACAAACACATTCACAGTGAGCTTTATTATTATAAATAAATGTAAACATAACCAACCAACACCACTCTCCCGTCACTTTACTTGTATTGGCAGGTACCGACCCCATTACTCAGCATTTACATCAGATGTCTCATCTATTTTGGCCCTGGCTAGCTGGTGTAATTGGGAATGAATGGTCACTTTTCTGTTTGTTGTAGCTAATGTGACCAAGGGGTAATGGAGGTCCCAGCCATGCTTGACAGCATTGTAATTGATGCTGTCTGAGTGCCTTCTGCTGGGCAAATGATGACACTGACAATGACACTGTTTTCTAATAGCCCAAGTGCTTTCCTGCATTATTTGGTGAAACAAAGTTTTCATTATTGGCAAAAATAATTCCAATATGATATACTGACCGATTATTATTGGCCAACTGATATAATCGTTGGGCTTTACCTAAAATATTGTAAATTGATGAGTTATTAAAACAGTCCACCCCATGTACAATTGTAAACATGTTTATTTCTGCTCTAAATTTGTGGATTTTAACATGGGGTTCTGTGATGGAGTCACTCCTTTTTGGAGCCAGCTTCAAGTGGCCATTCAAGGAACTGCAAAATTTTTCAGCTACATGTTGGCTTCATTTAAAAGCACGTGGTTGAGGCTTCATGTGCATTTCCTGTGTATGGGGGTGTCATTACGCTGGAAGATGCCCCTCCCGTCAGGATAAATGTATTGCTTCAGGATACAGAACAACCCTCAGGCTAAAGGGATGCAAATCAGATCATGATGGGACTTTACTCCATTCTTTTGCTGAGGAATTGTCTTTGATACTTTCTGCATAATCCCACATTTTAAATATGTTACAGTCCTATAGTGTGGTCAAGCAGTATAGTATCAGATCATTTATAATCAGGACATGCAGTATGAGAAAATGTGCTGGCTATGTGATTGCGAAAGTCTTGAGACACATACTTAACCACTGGTTTGAAAAGGAAATGAGTGGTCAATCAGGAGAAGTGGTTAGGAGATGGTCATCCATCTTCGGTCATCTCACAGCAGAAGCGATGGCCAGAGCTTTTATCACTCCGTATTGGCCAGGTAGCACAACCTACTCACTGTTGCAGTGAAGATTATAGTAATGCTACAAATGCAGGAAGGTGTCAGCAACAATCCAAAGGGATCCATTCACTTCTCTGCACGGCCGAGTACATCTTTTTCCACACATTAGGTGCAACCACTTGGTCAGCCATTTCTTTCATTAACTGGTGTGATTATATCTTATTAAGTACTTAGTTTTTGACTTATTACCTTAACAGTGAGGGATGAGTATACACAACAATACGGCACAAAAGGAATATCACTGTTTGGCACCAAATTAAAAGGCCTCATACAGAACAGATCAGTATGTTTTACTGATGGCAAATCAGAGAGCTGTCACACGTTGTTCCACTGTGATGATGTGAACACTGAGTGGAAATAATTACTGTTGTGTGTTGGGGGGTTTGGCTGGACATTTTGGTGTTGTTTTCTTTTCTTTGCTCTCCAGGTGGTGTGCAAACTGGTTTTTGTCTGTGGAGAAGGTGCTGGCAGAAGAGTCCTTCACCCTCATCAGCATGATTTGCAGCACCTGTGGATGATGCTCACGTGCAAACTTAAAGACTTTCAGCTGAAGCAGATAATGAGATGGCGTTCTGCATTTAAGCCATGAGTGATTCGAGCAGAATTGCCGGGAACTCGACCTTGTGACGTTCGTTTGTGGGACGCTGAGGACCGCGCCTGGGTTTGACACATCGTGCCTGTGAAGGAGGACGGGTGAGGGACACATGCTGTCAGCACACATCAGAGGTGATGATTGTCTGAATAAGTGTTAACAGTAATTTGGTATTTTGTTACGCAGTATATTTGAACATTGATGAGAATTGTGCAGCTCGCTTCTCACTGCTGTGGCGTACGGAATGATGATCCTCCACCTGTTGTGAGAAGCTGCTCATTTACATAAGGCTTAAATTCAGACCTGAATGTGTTGCTGATAGTGTGTGCCTTTGAAGGATATTTGTTGTAGCTGTTGACTTACCTCACCTTTTCCATCCTTCACAGAGTCAGTTTGTCGTATCCACCTGGGGGGTGTTCGGCGGTGAGTCTGGGTCCAGAAGCGCCGAGCTTTGATCCATTTGGGCGCTGGAGAGCGCGCCGTCCTTCACCTCGCCAGACAAACGCACATTTATGTTGTACACCAATTATTGCACAGGAGAAAAATAAAATTGTTTTGTTTTTGGAACCACTTTCTGGTTATTTAGCGCTGGGTTCAGTCAGACGCAGGTCCGCTCCTCAACCCGCGTCTGCACATAACAAATTACACCCCCAACAGACTAACATACCAGAGGAAAAACACTCTCTCTCTCTCAAAAAAAAAAAAAAAAATCATGCCTAAAGTATTTTTTCTAAACTACTACTGAGCCCTCATTGTGTGAATATGACCATGAGCATAGCTGTCATTACTTCGCAGTTCAGTCCAATCATCACAGCATTGCCAAGTTATCTTGGAAATAAACAAATAAATAAATATTTATTCTCAAGCCCAAACGAGGAAATAGATTCAGTCATACTGTAACACAACTGAATGAGGAGACTCACCAAGGACACCTCTCAAAAATGTAACTTTAAATTATACTTTATTAATATTAACCTTAATACTTAAGCTGATTCCAAGAGAAGGTGTAATGTTAAAAAAGGTGTTGTCACAGATGGCGTAAACCTATTAGTAATGGATTGAAATAATTATGCTGATTTGGTGAATCGGGGTGAAATCTTTGAAAATTTCACCGATTTCAAAACCGGTCCTGATGATGGCCATAACTACTGCCTACACCAAGTTTGGTCAAGACAAAAGATGGATCAAGACGTTACTGTGATACTTCAAAAACTCACACCGATTTGCTATTCTGGATGAAATTGGAAGGAACGGTGCTCTGTTGAAGGGTTATAAGAAGGAATATATTTGATGAATAAGAAAAGGACTTGTACAGAACAAAAATGATATCAAAATTTTGTATATGGTACACATAGGTTTCCTCAGTCCTTCATAGCCTGACAGACACTTAAGAGGTACTAAGCCATAATCTAACCTTAACTCAAAATGGTTTTTGCATCACCCCCCAGCTAATAGGATTAATAAATGGAATAGTTTTGACTATGTTGAATATTTGGTCTCCAAAGTAAGGGTCAAACAAGGTTGACGTCCATTGGATTCTATGACATGATGATATGCTATCCTGTAACATAATACCAAAGCATGACAGATGGTGGGAACTATTCCTTCTTAAAACCCTATTAACTAAACCAATAATTTGCTTCAAGCCTGATTTATGCTTCTATCTCCAGAGCTCCATAGTGATGCAGAGCCCTCTGTGTACGCTCACTGAGTCCCTCTCTGAAGCCCGACATACACCTCCCAAAAATTGAAACTACATGTCTAAACAATGGAGACTGCAAGGGCTGCAATTGGTCACTTTTCCGGTTTCACTCCTTCCTCTCCCATCAGATTTAAAAAGTTTTTGCAGTGCGCATGTTGATAACATTTCGATCATGGAAAAAACACAAAAAAACAAGAACACTGTTAGGGGCAGAAAGCCCGCAAATATGATGAACTTAACAAAAAAGTACAAAGACGCTCAAATGACCCGCAATTCATGAAGGGAAACTACACATGATGTTGATTTGGAGTTTGATGATTGTAATAAAGAAGTGGAACTCCTTGAGGAGAAAATTTGTCCAGAAAAAAAGGAAAAATGAATATGCAGGTGGAAAGAATGTCCTTGCCTTGTCCTTCACATCGTGCCCCCTAATATTTCAGTAGTAAATTGCATTACGATAACCACCGATACAACGGAGAACTTTGAAAGGGTCACGCCCATGTCAACATCACTGCTTAGCCACGGAGTTGTAGAAGCATAAATCAGGCTTCATTTTTTTTTTTTATCAAAATGGGAACAGCTTTAACTTTTGACCCCCGTACAAACGGAAACTGACCTTTGTCACACTTTCTGCTGTTTTTACCCAAATAGCTCCATACAATGGAGTCATAAAGTGCATTCGGAAAGTATTCACAGACCTTCAGTTTTTCCTCATTTTATGTTACAGCCTTATTCAAAAATGGATGCAATTCATTTTTTCTTAAAAATTTGGCACACAATACCCATAATGACAATGTAAAAAAGTTTTTTCTTGAAAAAACACCTGTACATAAGTATTCACAACCTTTGTCATGAAGTTCAAAATTGAGCTCAGGTGCCTCCTGTTTCCACTGATCGTCCTTGAGATGTTTCTACAGCTTAATTAGAGTCCACCTGGGGTAAATTCATTCAATTGGACAACCAAGCATGTTTTTATTGATGACCACAGGTTACTCATTTTCATAAGTTACTCATTTTTAAAGCTAGAAAAGTAATTAAAAAAAGTTATTTTTGCTGACCTGAAAAGCAATCCGATCAATGGCTTTTGTGATTCATTACACGACTAATGAATGTGTCTTGCTACTTACGCTTCAAAATTATGGTGTGGGGTGTTCCCCCCAAGGCACCAAAGATTCTAGGGCCGCCCCTGTCATGCTATGTCAGTTGTAACAATGAAGCAGATTCAGAGGGATACAGTGATTAGCATAGAAGTGCTTGGCTCCCACACCTTTAACAATGACACACTTCGTCTTGAAGGAAACTCCTTTATGTTGCAGGTAGAAGGTGTTTAAACATGGTTCTTGCAACACAACTACATACATATTTATCAGGACTTGCGGTATAAAAAGGCTGGATGCAGATGCTAGGCTCAGACAGTGGTGGGCACAACTAACCAAAAAGTTAGCTTTGATAACCAGTAAAAAAAAAAAATTAATTATCTTTATTACAGATAACCGATAACTATTAATATTGATGTGGACACGGCCACATCAGATTACACTATCAGCTTTTATATAATGGCTGAGTGGATCCTTGTCATTTGATTGGTGCTTTGTATGTCACATGACATGGATTAAGTCATCCCATTTGTGTTGAATTGCATTTACAGTGCAGCTTGGTTCCATTTAGAGTGCAAATTTGGTTCCATACGTTTGGTACCATTGCACTCTGCACACACACACACACACACACACACACACACACACACACACACACACACACACACACACACACACACACACACACACACCTTCTTGTGCGTGCAGGTACATTTGCACACATGCATGATCGCGCCCACACATGCTCGTGCACGCACACACATAACAAATCCACTGTGCTGTGTGGAGGCTGTTAGCAGGAAGAAAGCAAGAAAAGCTGGACTCATTTCTGACGTGATTTTTTTTCGCTGCACTGAGGACAGACACACAGTCTTTTTTTGGTAGCTAACGCTGCTTGTAAGACACACACACACACACACACACACACACACACACACACACACACACACACACACACACACACACACACACACACACACACACACACACACACACACACTGTGCTTTCTGGAGGCTGTTAGCAGGAAGAGAGAAGAAAAGCTGGACTCATTTCTGACGTGATTTTTTCGCGTGTCACGACCGATTTGCTGATGGAGCAAGACAAAGAAACACCTCCGTTTTGGTCTCACAGGACGGCTTTGAGATGGCGTTCAGACAGCTGTCGGTGGTTTTTCCATCAAGTGATTATCCGAGAAATTGTGGATGTGCCTGGACATGCCAGAACATGTCCCGTGAGGCTTCATCACGGTGTTGCTTTGCGCCATGCGGCACCGCCGCGACGCGCGGAATTCCTCCACACGTCTGTCTCAATGTGCCGAAAAAGTGCTGATGTCCACGTCTTTTCACAATTCCTGTGCTAGTCAGATGACGTCCCAGATAAAACACAGCGTCCAGTTTGGAAATGAACGGCACATTCCACTGTTACAGGAGTTTTTGTCATGGAAAGAGGAGCGGAGGCTTCGCGCGTCGCGGCGGTGCCGCATGGCGCACAACAACCCCGTGATGAAGCCTCACGGGACATGTTCTGGCATGTCCAGGCACATCCACAATTTCTCGGATAATCACTCGACGGAAAAACCACCGACAGCTGTCTGAACGCCATCTCAAAGCCGTCCTGTGAGACCAAAACGGAGGTGGTTTTGTCTCGCTTCATCAGCGAATCCATCGTGACGCGCGAAGCCTCCGCTCAGCTTTCCATGACAAAATCTCTTGTTAAAAGTGAAATCTGCCGGAAAATCTTTGATGTCCAGCTCTTGTGATAACCAGAGAAAGTGCACACAACGGTCCGGCTCCACAGAGCCATCCGTTTAGAAATGATCTGGTGGTTTGTGGCTCTCGATGGCGGCACGGAGCGTGGGGCGCCAAGCGTCCTTAAAGCCGTCCTTAAAGCTGTAGTAACAGTCCTTATTCTCTGTGAAGCCCGTAAAATTTTCACCGAAAGCCAGATAAATTTTTCTAATGGTTTCCAGCTGCCAGTCTCTAACAGTTTCTGAAAAAATTCTGATTGAAAAAAAGCCCAAATCATTCCGCCATTTCCTGACAATGAAAAATCCGCCAAGGGGTGGACCACTCCTCACTCAAAGCCTGCTCACAGGTGAATGATGCAACCGACAGGCGTGGAAAAACTCACGCATGCGCACAAGGGTTCAAGCTTGTCTGACGCAATCACACGTGATTCAAATCCATATGGTTTTTGAAAAAAATAATAAGGTCGGATACTTTTCTAATAGACCTTGTATACAGACTGTGATGACTGGATGGTGGGAAACAGGTGTGCAGGAAAGATCCAGAACAGGGCGTGGAAAAGCAAAAGAAAACCGCCCACCACCAAACACCCAGGTGACAAGAGAAAGCAGTATTATAAAACCAAAGCAGAAAAGTAACAGACAGAATCACATAAAGACATAGCAAAATTCATAATCCTGACAATATTATATGCACCGCTCATGTAAAGATGTTCACCTGACTTTATATGGACAAGAATGCTTTCACTTTGACTGCTATGGGCACTTTGAAAATATGAACTGTCTTTGTGTTTAACTATTGCAATGTATCTGTAATCCTGCAGTTTCCTTCATTTCCATTTGAAGAAATACAACATTTGTGTTGTATTGTTTCTTGGCTAAAACTACATGCATCTTATTTATTTAGTGGAATGTTAAGTTGACTATCCATAGAAGTGTGTTTAAGCATTTTTCCCCCGTTTTGTTTATATTACAGATTTTCTTCCAGTATGCAGGTGCCGGTATCTAAATGCAGTTACTCGAGGAGTGATTGGAAATTTTTTAAATCAGAGTAATACATCAATGTCAGCAGGAAGGGGAGCTGGTGGTGAAATACGATTTTCTCTGTATTTCTAGAAGGAAGTTCCCAACTCAGTGAAATTAAAATAAACTACTGTATTTTCCAGCCACAGCCTGTTTGCCAAATGTCTGTGGATGTTGGTAAGTAGCTTTAAGAAAACACAGAACTAGATGAGCCTCAATTAGAACTTAAGGAAAAGCAGTTGGATTTTTATTCATTTTTTTTATTTTTACTTCAGGGCTTTCTATTATATAATTATATAATGTGATTATTAAGGGAATTAGAATTTACAATTCCATACCTCTTATCAATGAGCTTTGTGTTATACTTAATAGTAGGGCTGCAAGTCCAAATTATTTTAAAACAAGACTAATCAAACAAATAGCACATCGATTAATCTGGCAATTAATGCAACAATCGATAAATTAATCTGTTAATTAGATATTGATCTTTTGCATTGTTGCCTTGTCTTAGCATGTTAACTAGTTAACAAAAAAATGTAAGAAAATAAAACCATGTTTTCAAAATGCCTTTACCGAGTAACCCTAATTGATTTACAGGTTTAGTTACATTTGAGAATGTGCTGGTACCATGCATCGCTGCATTTACCACACTGCTGAACCTCCTTGGGTTTTGGATGGAAACCACCCAGGGAGACAACCAGTCCTGAACCAGTGGGTCCTTGGTTCAGACCCCTGTCAGGGTGGAAAATCATTAACACCCTTGGCAAGTCCCCAGGTTGCTTCCGATGTGTAGTGTGCACCTTGCATGGCATCATTAGTGTGTGGGTGAATGTGAGACATCAGTGTAAAGCACTTTGAGCTTCTTATTCATATGGACAAGTGCTAAATAAATACAGTCTATTTATATACTCGGTTTCACTCCAACTATATCTCACTAAACTTAAAAAATGTTTTACTGTCCTTTCAAGTTTTGAAGCATTTATTTTCATCTTGTATCAAAATAAAATCACAATAAATAAATCCAGTAATTGATCTACACACTTATTTACTCTCCACATGAGAGTCTGTCTAGATATTTTTGTATTTCAATATTGCCACAATCTGTCTGGATATTTTAATACATTACACTTTTGTCCACAAATTACACAGTGGTCACATGACCCGACAAAGTTTGCAGAAATGTAACCACATATAGCAGGAGGTGGTAATGGTAGAAATATGTTTTTTTCAAATATGCTTACATCCACTTCAGAGATTGTGCATTGTATAATTTGGGAGATATTTCATATACGAAGCGGGTGTCTACCATGACAAAACCCCCCCATCCCATGCAAAAAGAAAACTGCAATATATACTGTAATTTTAACATCTTTTGAAATATTAGAATGTAATTGTTTTGACTTCATGATTAGTTTTGATAAACCCTGTATTGAACACAACATTCAAGTTTATGATATACAACCCCTGGCAATAATTATGGAATCACCGGCCTCGGAGGATGTTCATTCAGTTAATTTTGTAAAAAAAAAGCAGATCACAGACATGACACAAAACTAAAGTCATTTCAAATGGCAACTTTCTGGCTTTAAGAAACACTATAAGAAATCAGGAAAAATAATTGTGGCAGTCAGTAACGGTTACTTTTTTAGACCAAGCAGAGGGAAAAAATATGGACTCACTCAATTCTGAGGAATAAATTATGGAATCACCCTGTAAATTTTCATCCCCAAAACTAACACCTGCATCAAATCAGATCTGCTCGTTAGTCTGCATCTAAAAAGGAGTGATCACACCTTGGAGAGCTGTTGCACCAAGTGGACTGACATGAATCATGGCTCCAACACGAGAGATGTCAATTGAAACAAAGGAGAGGATTATCAAACTCTTAAAAGAGGGTAAATCATCACACAATGTTGCAAAAGATGTTGGTTGTTCACAGTCAGCTGTGTCTAAACTCTGGACCAAATACAAACAACATGGGAAGGTTGTTAAAGGCAAACATACTGGTAGACCAAGGAAGACATCAAAGCGTCAAGACAGAAAACTTAAAGCAATATGTCTCAAAAATCGAAAATGCACAACAAAACAAATGAGGAACAAATGGGAGGAAACTGGAGTCAACGTCTGTGACTGAACTGTAAGAAACCGCCTAAAGGAAATGGGATTTACATACAGAAAAGCTAAACGAAAGCCATCATTAACACCTAAAGAGAAAAAAACAAGGTTACAATGGGCTAAGGAAAAGCAGTCATGGACTGTGGATGACTGGATGAAAGTCATATTCAGTGATGAATCTCGAATCTGCATTGGGCAAGGTGATGATGCTGGAACGTTTGTTTGGTGCCGTTCCAATGAGATTTATAAAGATGACTGCCTGAAGAGAACATGTAAATTTCCACAGTCATTGATGATATGGGGCTGCATGTCAGGTAAAGGCACTGGGGAGATGGCTGTCATTACATCATCAATAAATGCACAAGTTTATGTTGATATTTTGGACACTTTTCTTATCCCATCAATTGAAAGGATGTTTGGGGATGATGAAATCATTTTTCAAGATGATAATGCATCTTGCCATAGAGCAAAAACTGTGAAAACATTCCTTGCAAAAAGACACATAGGGTCAATGTCATGGCCTGCAAATAGTCCGGATCTTAATCCAATTGAAAATCTTTGGTGGAAGTTGAAGAAAATGGTCCATGACAAGGCTCCAACCTTCAAAGCTGATCTGGCAACAGCAATCAGAGAAAGTTGGAGCCAGATTGATGAAGAGTACTGTTTGTCACTCATTAAGTCCATGCCTCAGAGCAGGGGTGGGCAACCTGTTCCAGAAAGAGCCATGAGGGTGCAGGTTTTCTTTGCAGCCACTGACTCCACCAGATGATTTCACTGATTAACTGATTCCATCTGCTCAAAGTGATATTAATCAGTAAAATCACCTGGTGGAGTCAGTGGCTGCAAAGAAAACCTGCACCCTCATGGCTCTTTCTGGAACAGGTTGCCCACCCCTGCCTCAGAGACTGCAAGCTGTTATAAAAGCCAGAGGTGGTGCAACAAAATAGTAGTGATGTGTTGGAGCGTTCTTTTGTTTTTCATGGTTCCATAATTTTTTCCTCAGAATTGAGTGATTCCATATTTTTTTCCCTCTGCTTGGTCTAAAAAAGTAACCGTTACTGACTGCCACAATTTTTTTCCTGATTTCTTATAGTGTTTCTTAAAGCCAGAAAGTTGCCATTTGAAATGACTTTAGTTTTGTGTCATGTCTGTGATCTGCTTTTTCCCTACAAAATTAAACAACTGAATGAACATCCTCCGAGGCCGGTGATTCCATACGTTTTGTCAGGGGTTGTATAATGCTCCTGACTTGGTAATACTTGTTTTAGAAAAGTCACAAAACTTAAATAAGAACTGATATTATTACAGTGATCATGCAATTACACATGTAATTTCAAGTCACAGCATGGCAAGTTGTAGTAAATCAAGTGTCATGGCCAAGCCAAAAACAAGATCTCAGGCTAAAGAATTTGATAAAACCTTTGACAATGGTTTATGTTTTTAAAGTTTTTGAAGAGCATGGCCTCCTCCTAAGTTCTCTTATTCCACACAGTGTGACTGAAATAAAACCTTTGACAATGGTTTATGTTTTTAAAGTTTTTGAAGAGCATGGCCTCCTCCTATGTTCTGTTATTCACACAGTGTTACTGAAATAAAACCTTTGACAATGGTTTATGTTTTTAAAGTTTTTGAAGAGCATGGCCTCCTCCGAAGTTCTGTTATTCACAAAGTGTTACTGAAATAAATCCTTTGACAATGTTTTTTGTTTTTAAAGTTTTTGAAGAGCGTGGCCTCCTCCTATGTTCTGTTATTCACACAGTGTGACTGAAATAAAACCTTTGACAATGGTTTATGTTTTTAAAGTTTTTGAAGAGCATGGCCTCCTCCTAAGTTCTGTTATTCACACAGTGTGACTGAAATAAAACCTTTGACAATGGTTTATGTTTTTAAAGTTTTTGAAGAGCATGGCCTCCTCCAAAGTTCTGTTATTCACAAAGTGTTACTGAAATAAAACCTTTGACAATGGTTTATGTTTTTAAAGTTTTTGAAGAGCATGGCCTCCTCCGAAGTTCTGTTATTCACAAAGTGTTACTGAAATAAATCCTTTGACAATGTTTTATGTTTTTAAAGTTTTTAAAGAGCGTGGCCTCCTCCGAAGTTCTGTTATTCACACAGTGTTACTGAACTAAATCCTTTGACAATGTTTTATGTTTTTAAAGTTTTTGAAGAGCATGGCCTCCTCCGAAGTTCTGTTATTCACAAAGTGTTACTGAAATAAAACCTTTGACAATGGTTTATGTTTTTAAAGTTTTTGAAGAGCATGGCCTCCTCCGAAGTTCTGTTATTCACAAAGTGTTACTGAAATAAAACCTTTGACAATGGTTTATGTTTTTAAAGTTTTTGAAGAGCATGGCCTCCTCCTATGTTCTGTTATTCACACAGTGTGACTGAAATAAAACCTTTGACAATGGTTTATGTTTTTAAAGTTTTTGAAGAGCGTGGCCTCCTCCGAAGTTCTGTTATTCACAAAGTGTTACTGAAATAAAACCTTTGACAATGGTTTATGTTTTTAAAGTTTTTGAAGAGCATGGCCTCCTCCTATGTTCTGTTATTCACACAGTGTGACTGAAATAAAACCTTTGACAATGGTTTATGTTTTTAAAGTTTTTGAAGAGCATGGCCTCCTCCGAAGTTCTGTTATTCACAAAGTGTTACTGAAATAAAACCTTTGACAATGGTTTATGTTTTTAAAGTTTTTGAAGAGCATGGCCTCCTCCTATGTTCTGTTATTCACACAGTGTGACTGAAATAAAACCTTTGACAATGGTTTATGTTTTTAAAGTTTTTGAAGAGCATGGCCTCCTCCGAAGTTCTGTTATTCACACAGTGTTACTGAACTAAATCCTTTGACAATGTTTTATGTTTTTAAAGTTTTTGAAGAGCGTGGCCTCCTCCTATGTTCTGTTATTCACACAGTGTGACTGAAATAAAACCTTTGACAATGGTTTATGTTTTTAAACTTTTTGAAGAGTGTGGCCTCCTCCTATGTTCTGTTATTCATACAGTGTTACTGAAATAAAACCTTTGTGAAAGAATTGTGTTTATAAAGTTTTTGGAGAGCATGGACAAACTTTACACATAGCGGAATAGCCAGATAATTGAAAATAGACCATACTTTGTTAAATTCAAGGAGTGGGGGGTTATTTTCAAGATATAGGATTAATTTTCATGCCAAAATGCTGGTATTAATATTGTGAATCATTTCCCAAGTGGATATATTGAAATTCTGACTTGTGATTTTACCACCTCCTGCTACACATACGTACCTCCTTGCAGAATGCAAACTGCAAATACTGAGATCCAGACTAAATACTAAGATCCAGCTGAATATAGCATCATGTTAATAGCATCCAGTTAAAAATACAATGAGGCTACATGTACCCAATTTATAGTGCAGGAAACGAACAGAAAGAGATAAAGATGTGTAATGTTAACTAGCTGCAGTCAGACGTAATTCAAACTCCTAAATTTCCAATAAACAGCAATGGATGTCAGGCCTATGAAGGCACAGTCTACACACGGCTAACATCCAATACTGTTTGGGATATTGTAGAGAAAGAACAAATGAGTGGTTATTTATTTCAGGTCTTTTATCGACCACACTGGTCATACTGAAGAGTATGTGTATACACACACACACACACACACACACACACACACACACACACACACACACACACACACACACACACACACACACACACACACACACACACACACACACACACACACACACACACACACACACACACACTAACGTTTGCATTGTAATGTGTCTTAATGAAGTAAAGCACTTTGAAATATATTATTATTATTGTATTTCTAGGGGTGTTTGTGTGCTTGGCTTTAGCGCGGAAGGTTTCCGGTTCAAACCCCACTCCTGCCACATCTCTGCATGTAACGTAGAGTTGCATCAGGAAGGGCATCTGGCGTAAAATGTGTGCCCAATCAGCATGCAAATCCACCTTGGATTTGCTGTGGCGACCCCAAGTGCAAACAAGGGAGCAGCCGAAGGGTCTTACTATTATTATATTTCTGTAATGTGGCTAAAGTGGCATTGCCCCATCTTCCTGACTTATGCATGAATGCATCTTATGGCAGCTAAAGCACACATCCAAATTTATATTGTAATTTATTTTATAAATTCATATAATTATGCCAAATCACTCATCAATTGTTCAGTTTTTTTTTTCTGAATTCTGCAGTGTTTGGAATGTGTGTGTGAGACTACTGAGGAGATAATGAGACAGGAAGCAGATTGTGAGATAAGGGAGGCAACAAAGGAGACCAAATTTTATATATCCTTAATTGTCTTCCTGTGCCAAAGTCAGACAGAAGAGCACACGGAATATGAGATAGCATCTTCAAAGAGACTTCACCATAACTTCAAATACGGCCCAGCAATGTGTTGTGTACAGCTGGATAAATGAGAAAGATTACCTGTTTGTATACCGAAAGAGTGGCATGTCACAGTTAGTACAGTCAAGAAAAGAAAGTCATCAAATGGCAATAATAATGATGGATGAATAAAACACATCATTTCTCTTCCACAGCACTCAAAATAAAATAAAATAAAATATCCTTGGGTAAAAAAAAGCTGGTGATATGATTTCTGTCACATTTCTGATACTGTTCCTTTCTCACAGGGTCAGTGAAGCTCTTTGTTCAAAGAAACTCTTTACTCACCCAAAGTGATGGAGGCAAATTTTAAACTCAAGTAAATCTACCATGATTTTTTTTTTTGGTATTTATCCACTTGATAAAGACCTGTCTTAACACGAACATCTTGGAGATTACAGTGAATCAAAAGGAGGCCTTGCTTGCTAATTTAATGACCTGTTCCTTTCCTTTTGTTTTTGATTTTCAGGAGGCTATCTCAAAAGGACATTCATTTATTCCAATTAAATTTGATGGTGAGGCAAAGCTTGGGTCAAGGTGATTAAATATGAATGCAGAACCAAATCACAAGTGGCTCTTCATTCATTCATATTCTAAACCTTATTCCAGTTTGGGGTTGTGAGGTTGAGGGAGTGTGGCAGGACTGCAGCCTATATGGTCATTGTGCCAGAGGTGGGGTACACCATGGACAGGCCACCATGGTACTACAAAGATACTGTACATACAGATAGACAAACTCATTCATACTCACACCTACAGTCAATTTCGAGTAACCAACCTGCATGTCTTTGGAGGTGGGAGGAAGCTTGAGCACCTAGAAAGAACCCGACATGCAAACATGGTGGAGAACATATGATACCAGTGATACCAGTGAACAGTGATACCACTATGGATTCTGGGATCACGATTCAGCAAATACTATTCCCTGGCATTTTGCAAAATTTGGGAGCATCAAGTCATTTTCACCATGCTTATCAGATCCATAGAGACTGTTGGTGTCAGTGGTTGCGTTGACATCACCCAAGATGAGAGAACGGTCACCCCCGAGGCACTCATCAATCACCCAGTGAAGCTGGAGTGATGCTACAGTGAGGATTAGGGGGATGTCTTCTTCTTCTTCTGATGTCTTCTTCACTTTCATGTTTTCATTTATTGTGAAGCACTTAGTAAAATTTTATATTGTGCCATAAACGCTTTTGTTGAGCAACGAATGAGGTGCAATATACTGTAAATGTCAGTGATAGTTTACTATTGTGCTTGTACTGAAACAATGAAGTAACACTATGAAAACTTTAAATGTCTGCAGTTGTGCAGATCAGCAGAGGATTGGCACACTGGTGCTGTTGGGCCTGGTGATAATAGTTTACAGGTGTATCTTTGTGGCTGATTCATTATTTAACGCACTCTGGAGGCTATAAAAAGCTGGTGCTTTTCATAGCCTCCGCCACTCTTTTCTGGGGCTGCTGGAGGATGTCTACAAATGTAGAGAAACGGTTCTCGCATTTCTAATTTTCATTTAGCATCTGGTGGAGTATATAGATGCATTTATATGCAAATTGGTGACTGAGGGAGTGTCAGCATCCACATATGGCGAACTGCTACAATGACAGTCATACTTGTGCATGCACAAATGAAGCAGAACCACATGCATGCACAGCTTTAACAATATAGGCATTTTAGGCTTGAAACTATTCAATGTCTTGTGCTTCTACAACTCTAGAAAGTATGGGAAGATGTATGCATGATAAATGTGTTTGTAGTGGGGCTTCTTTGACAGTGAAAGACAAATACATACTAACTTTAGGATATTATCTTAAATATACTGTGTTGTGAGCAGCTTCTCTAAAAGTGCTGCTTTTTAAAAATATATCTTCTGTATTTTTGTTGAAGGTGGTCATTCAACCTGTGTAGCTTTACACAATAAAATCTTGTCCTACCATTATATGAGAGTGATGAAGTGGCTCCATCTCGAAGACTCTCCCCTTTGTGAGTGTCACTCGTGATATTTATTCTCCAATGGCATCATTAGGAGAGGAAAAGCTGGAGGGTGCCATATGGACACAACTGCTGCTTAGTTGAGTCCATTATTTAATAAAACATGCATGTACCCCAACGTTAGGTGTATGGCAGTACCCAAATGGAGGATTTCAATGATTATTTTTGTCCTTAATAATGAAATGTGCTACACAAAAAGCGTAGTGCTTTGCATTAAAAGCTTAAAATGTCTATACCACAGAGGAAAAACAAAGAAGCTGACAATAATATATGATGATACATTGCATCCAGAAAGTGCTCACCTGACTTCAATTTTTCCACATTTTGTTATGTTACAGCCTTATTCCAAAATAGAGTAAATTTTTTTCCTCAAAATTCTACTCACAACACCCCATAATGACAAGATTTTTTTTTAAATGTTTACAGATTTATTGAAGATTTTTAAAAAAAATGGTAAAATGGACTGCATTTATATAGTGCTTTTCCATCTGCATCAGATGCTCAAAGTGCTTTACACATCAATGCCTCACATTCAGCCCGATGTCAGGATGCTGCAATGCAAGGTGCCCACTACACACCGGGAGCAACTAGGGGATTTAAGGATCTTGCCCAAGGGGCCTTAGTGATTTTCTGGTCAGGTTGGGATTTGAACCGAGGATCCTCTGGTCTCAAGCCCAGGAAAAACCCTTAAGAAAGCACTTGTGCATAAGTATTCACACCCTTTGCTCAATACTTTGTTGATGCACCTTTGGCAGCAATTACAGACTCTAGACTTCTTGAATATGATGCCAGAAGCTTGGTGCACCTATCTTTGGGCAGTTTTGTCCATTCCTCTTTGCAGCACCTCTCAAGCTCCATCAGATTGGATGGGGAGCGTCAGTGCACAGCCATTTTCAGATCTCTCCAGAGATGTTCAATCGGATTCAGGTCTGGGCTCTGGCTGGGCCACTCAAGGACATTCACAGAGTTGTCCTGAAGCCACTCCTTTGATATCTTGGCTGTGTGCTTAGGGTCATTGTCCTGCTGAAAGATGAACAATCACCCCAGTCTGAGGTCAAGAGCACTCTGGAGCAGGTTTTCATTCAGGATGTCTCTGTCCATTGCTGCATTCATATTTCTCTCAATCCTGACTAGTCTCCCAGTTCCTGCTGCTGAAAAACATCCCCACAGCATAATGCTGCCACTACCATGCTTCACTGTAGGGATGGTGCCTGGTTTCCTCCAAACATGACACCTGTCATTCACACCATAGAGTTCAATCTTTGTCTCATCAGACCAGAGAATGTTGTCCATCAGTGCCTTTTGGCAAACTCCAGGCAGACTGCCATGTGCCTCTCACTAAGGAGTGGCTTCCGTCTAACCACTCTACCATACAGACCTGATTGGTGGACTGCTGCAGAGATGGTTGTTCTCCTCTCTCCACAAAGGAATGCTGGAGCTCTGACAGAGTGACTATCGGGTGTTTGGTAACCTCCCTGACTAAGGGTTTGGGATCTGACTGTCAACTGTGGGACCTTATATGTAGACAGTATGTGTCTTTCCAAATCATGTCCAATCAACCAAATTTACCCCAGGTGGACTCCAATTAAGTTGTAGAAATATCTCAAGAATGATTAGTGGAAACAGGATGCACCTAAGCTCAATTTTGAGCATCATGACAAAGCCTGTACTTATGTACAATGTGATTTCTTAAGTTTTTAAAAAATATATTTTAATAGATTTGCAAAAATCTCATTAAAACAGTTTTCACATTGTCATTATGAGGTATTTTGTGTAGAATTTTGAGGGAAAAAAAAATTATTTCATTCATTTTGGGTTGTAACAGTCCAACTTTGTGAATACTTTCTCCATGCACTGTATCTGACTGCTCACTTTAGCCAGTGTTGTTTACAGGAGTGCCAATTGACTTTCAGATCTGTGGTTTCCTGCATTTTTTTTTGTTTTGTTTCGCCAGGAAAGATTTTTGAGACCAGTGTAAAATTCTGGGTGGGGGTAGGCCAACTCCATTCACCACGGGTTGTAGACGAATCGTGGTTCATTTATTTTTTTGGTAAACAGTTCCCTGTATGTCACAAGAAACAAGAGGCCTGAATGGACATGTTTTGTGGGTGTGTCCTCACAGCAAATCAAAGCGCTGCCGGTCAAGCAACCAAGCGCGTGCCATTTCACCCATATTGGCCTCTCTTCATTGGCTCCCTGTTAATTCTAGAATAGAATTTAAAATTCTTCTTCTTACTTATAAGGTTTTGAATAATCAGGTCCCATCTTATCTTAGGGACCTCAAAGTACCATATCACCCCAATAGAGCGCTTCGCTCTCAGACTGCAGGCTTACTTGTAGTTCCTAGGATTTTTAAGAGTCGAATGGGAGGCAGAGCCTTCAGCTTTCAGGCTCCTCTCCTGTGGAACCAGCTTCCAATTTGGATCAGGGAGACAGACACCCTCTCTACTTTTAAGATTAGGCTTAAAACTTTCCTTTTTGCTAAAGCTTATAGTTAGGGCTGGATCAGGTGACCCTGAACCATCCCTTAGTTATGCTGCTATAGACTTAGACTGCTGGGGGGTTCCCATGATGCACTGAGTGTTTCTTTCTCTTTTTGCTCTGTATGCACCACTCTGCATTTAATCATTAGTGATTGATCTCTGCTGTCTTCCACAGCATGTCTTTTTCCTGATTCTCTCCCCTCAGCCCCAACCAGTCCCAGCAGAAGACTGCCCCTCCCTGAGCCTGGTTCTGCTGGAGGTTTCTTCCTGTTAAAAGGGAGTTTTCCTTCCCACTGTCGCCAAGTGCTTGCTCATGGGGGGTCGTTTTGACCGTTGGGGTTTTTCTGTAATTATTGTATGGCCTTGCCTTACAATATAAAGCACCTTGGGGCAACTGTTGTTGTGATTTGTCGCTATATAAATAAAATTGATTTGATTTGATTTGATTTCTCCCTCATTTGAGCGGATGGCATCAACTGATCAACAGAAAAATAAGCATTGGATAATTAGCACATTTCACTGGACTTTCTATGGCTGGAAAAAACACACCCATGAAACACAGAAGCAGCTGTTTTTTTTGTTTTAAACCATTGCAGGGACTGAAAGAAAGTCACACGACTGTTGTCCAGCTCAGAAAGCTCACTTTTGTCCTCTTCTGACCGAATCGCCACACGGTAAAAACTTTGGATTTTACAAAGAATGGAGCAACACTACATTGCAAAAAACTTTGCAATATACAAATCATGGAAAAATGAAATTGGATGCTGAGTCCATATAAACTATAATGCACAGTGCATCCAGAATGTATTCACAACACTTAACTTTTTACACATTTTGTTATGTTACAGCCTTATTCCAAAATGGATGAAATTATTTTTTTCCTCAAATCTCTACACACAATACATCATAATGACAATGTGATTATTATTATTATTATTTTTTTTACATTTTCGCAAATTTATTGAAAATAAAAAACTAAGAAATCACATGTACATAAGTATTCACATCCATCGCCACTAAGCTCAAAACTGAGCTCAGGTGCATCCTGTTTACACTGATCATCCTTGAGATGTTTCTACAGCTTAATTGTAATCCACCTGGAGTAAATTCAGCCAATTGGAGATGATTTGGAAAGGCACACATCTGTCTACATATAAGGTGATATAATGTCAGAGCACAAACCAAGCATGAAGGAATTGCCTGTAGACATCTGAGACAGGATTGTCTTGAGGCACAAATCTGGGGTACAGAAATATTTCTGCTGCTTTGAAGGTCCCAATGAGCACAGTGACCTCCATTATCCATAAATGGAAGACGTTCACAGGTCCACCAGGACTCTTCCTAGAGCTGACCACCTGTCTAAACTGAGCGATCGATCAGGGGAGAAGGACCTTAGTCAGGGAGGTGACCAAGAACCTGATGGCTGTAATTGCCGCCAAAGGTTCAGCAACAAAGTATTGAACAAAGGGTGTGAATACTTATGCCCTTGTGATTTCTTAGGTTTTTTTATTCTTAATAAATTTGCCCCCCCCCCCCCCCCCAAAAAAAATCATGTTTTAATTATGGGGTGTTGTGAGTAGAATTTTGAGGGGAAAAATCTGCACAGGACGGCTTTGAGATGGCGTTCAGACAGCTGTCGGTGGTTTTTTCCATCGAGTGATTATCCGAGAAATTGTGGATGTGCCTGGACATGCCAGAACATGTCCCGTGAGGCTTCATCACAGCGTTGCTTTGTGCCATGCGGCACTGCCGCGACGCGCGGAATTCCTCCGCACATCTGTCTCAATGTGCCGAAAAAGTGCTGATGTCCACGTCTTTTCACAATTCTTGTGCTAGTCAGACGACGTCCTGGATAAAACACAGCGTCCAGTTTGGAAATGAACGGCACATTCCACTGTTACAGGAGTTTTTGTCATGGAAAGAGGAGCGGAGGCTTCGCGCGTCGCGGCGGTGCCGCATGGTGCACAGCAACGCCGTGATGAAGCCTCACGGGACATGTTCTGGCATGTCCAGGCACATCCACAATTTCTTGGATAATCACTCGATGGAAAAACCACCGACAGCTGTCTGAACGCCATCTCAAAGCCGTCCTGTGAGACCAAAACGGAGGTGGTGTTGTCTCACTCCAGTAGCGAATCCATCGTGATGCGAGAAGCCTCCGCTCGGCTTTCCATGACAAAATCTCTTGTTAAAAGTGAAATCTGCTGGAAAATGGTTGATGTCCAGCTCTTGTGATAACCAGAGAAATGGCACATGATGGTCACGGATCCAGACAGCCATCCGTTTAGAAATGAAATGGTCGTTCAGCCTGTCGATGGTGGCTTCGGAGCGCGGCGCGCCCCACAGCCGCTGGGGGCCGTCCTTAAAGTGACAGTAACACTCCTTATTCTCTACCAAGCCCGTAACATTTTCACCGAAAGCCAGATAAATTTTTCTAATGGTTTCCAGCTGCCAGTCTCTAACAGTTTCTGAAAAAATTCTGATGGAAAAAAAGCCCAAATCATTCCGCCATTTCCTGGCAATGAAACAACGACGAGGGGGCTGGACCACTCCTCACGCATGCGCACGAGGGTTCAAGCTTGTCTGACGCAATCACACATGATTCAAATCCATATGTTTTTTGAAAAAAATAATAAGGTGGGATACTTTTCTAATAGACCTCATATATATATATATATACTCAACAAAAATATAAATGCAACACTTTTGGTTTTGCTCCCATTTTGTATGAGATGAACTCAAAGATCTAAAACTTTTTCCACATACACAATATCACCATTTCCCTCAAATATTGTTCACAAACCAGTCTAAATCTGTGATAGTGAGCACTTCTCCTTTGCTGAGATAATCCATCCCACATCACAGGTCTGCCATACCAAGATGCTGATTAGACACCATGATTAGTGCACAGGTGTGCCTTAGACTGCCCACAATAAAAGGCCACTCTGAAAGGTGCAGTTTTGTTTTATTGGGGGGGATACCAGTCAGTATCTGGTGTGACCACCATTTGCCTCATGCAGTGCAACACATCTCCTTCGCATCATCCGTGAAGAGAACACCTCTCCAACGTGCCAAACGGCAGCAAATGTGAGCATTTACCCACTCAAATCGGTTACAAAGACGAACTGGAGTCAGGTCGAGACCCCGATGAGGACGACGAGCATGCAGATGAGCTTCCCTGAGACAGTTTCTGACAGTTTGTGCAGAAATTCTTTGGTTATGCAAACCGATTGTTCCAGTAGCTGTCCGAGTGGATGGTCTAAGATGATCTTGGAGGTGAACATGCTGGATGTGGAGGTCCTGGGCTGGTGTAGTTACACGTGGTCTGCGGTTGTGAGGCTGGTTGGATGTACTGCCAAATTCTCTGAAACGCCTTTGGAGACGGCTTATGGTAGAGAAATGAACATTCAATACACGAGCAACAGTTCTGGTTGACATTCCTGCTGTCAGCATGCCAATTGCATGCTCCCTCAAATCTTGCGACATCTGTGGCATTGTGCTGTGTGATAAAACTGCACCTTTCAGAGTGGCCTTTTATTGTGGGCAGTCTAAGGCACACCTGTGCACTAATCATGGTGTCTAATCAGCATCTTGATATGGCACACCTGTGAGGTGGGATGGATTATCTCAACAAAGGAGAAGTGCTCACTATCACAGATTCAGACTGGTTTGTGAACAATATTTGAGAGAAATGGTTATATTGTATATGTGGAAAAAGTTTTAGATCTTTGAGTTCATCTCATACAAAATGGGAGCAAAACCAAAAGTGTTGCGTTTATATATATATATATATATATATATATATATATATATATATATATATATATATATATATATATATATATATATATATAAAAAAACACATATAGAACCAATATTAATCTAATATTTCTATTGCAAAAGAAAGCTATAAGAATCATCAGTAATAAGCCATATCGGGAGGCCAACAAATCCGTTATTTGTTGGTTTGCAAATTTTTAAATTCTGGGACTTAATTATATCACAATACAAATTATGTATAAAGTCAAAAATAAACTCTTGCCTAAACATGTCCAGGATCTGTTTAAAATGAGGGATTCCTGCTACAATTTGAGAGGGACATTATTATTTGAGAAACTAAGGATCAGAACTACTGCAAAAACTCAGTGTTTCCATTAAGGGTGTTGATATTTGGAATAAGTGTCCTGATAATATTAAGTTACTTGGTACCTTAGTCAGCTTTAAAAGACTTTACAAAAATAATATACTTACTCATTATAGTTTGGAAAATTCGGTTTACCATTTTGTTGTTGTGCTTGGGTTTATGTACTGTTGCTCGTTTGGTTATGTTTTAAAATTCTAGTGCACTGAGTTGTTTTGTTTGTGCACATTTCTTTTGTAATGTTGTTATGAGTATATATGTTTATATGTGGGAGCTCAGATGAAAAATCCAGTATCGTCAAAACCATAAATTTCCTCATATGTACAGAGGTGTCAAGTACAAATACTTCGTTACTGTACTTAAGTACACTTTTTAGGTATCTATACTTTACTCCATTACTTATTTTTCTACATACTTCTGACTTCTACTCATTATATTTTCACCCAAGTATCTGTACTTTCTATTCCTTACATTTTTAAAACAAACAGCCTCGTTACTCTTGGTTTCAGTTTAATATTTATATATATATATTTCACATCATGTGCGCCTGTAATCAACTTTTCTGTAGCGCGGCTTTGCTTTGAACCGTGAACCAATCGAAGCAGTGGTTCGCAGATTGAAGCAATGTTTCGACCATTGCTTTGTTTATTCTTTCTTTTTTTCGCTTAATTTTCCCCCGCTAAAACCCTAAAAAGCATACTTCTGTGAGTATTATTTACCTTTTCTATGTTAAACCGACCTGTTATGGTCTTCTGAAACAGTTGATAGATGTATTTTATAACTTAAAAACGGGAGCGACGCTAACGCATTAGCATGTCTATGGCATTTTCAATGTTAAAACTTAGCATTAACCAATTGCAGCTGTCATCACGTTCGGGTGCATTTGTTTTCAAATTGTAATATTTCTTAAATTTATTTTTGTTTATATATTAATAATCTAATGATTATTATATACAATTCTAGAGGCAAAAAGAACCTGAATAGAAACACAACAGAAAATATAAAAGCAACTAACAATGAACATACATAAATAAATCAAATCAAATCAAATTTATTTATATAGCGCCAAATCACAACAAACAGCTGCCCCAAGGCGCTTTATATTGTAAGGCAAGGCCATACAATAATTCCGAAAAACCCCAACGGTCAAAACGACCCCCTGTGAGCAAGCACGACAGTGGGAAGGAAAAACTCCCTTTTAACAGGAAGAAACCTCCAGCAGAACCAGGCTCAGGGAGGGGCAGTCTTCTGCTGGGACTGGTTGGGGCTGAGGGAGAGAACCAGGAAAAAGACATGCTGTGGAAGAGAGCAGAGATCAATCACTAATGATTAAATGCAGAGTGGTGCATACAGAGCAAAAAGAGAAAGAAACACTCAGTGCATCATGGGAACCCCCCAGCAGTCTACGTCTATAGCAGCATAACTAAGGGATGGTTCAGGGTCACCTGATCCAGCCCTAACTATAAGCTTTAGCAAAAAGGAAAGTTTTAAGCCTAATCTTAAAAGTAGAGAGGGTGTCTGTCTCCCGGATCTGAATTGGGAGCTGGTTCCACAGGAGAGGAGCCTAAAAGCTGAAGGCTCTGCCTCCCATTCTACTCTTACATACCCTAGGAACTACAAGTAAGCCTGCAGTCTGAGAGCGAAGCACTCTATTGGGGTGATATGGTACTATGAGGTCCCTAAGATATGATGGGACCTGATTATTCAAAGCCTTATAAGTAAGAAGAAGAATTTAAATTCTATTCTAGAATTAACAGGAAGCCAATGAAGAGAGGCCAATATGGGTGAGATATGCTCTCTCCTTCTAGTCCCTGTCAGTACTCTAGCTGCAGCATTTTGAATTAACTGAAGGCTTTTCAGGGAACTTTTAGGACAACCTGATAATAATGAATTACAATAGTCCAGCCTAGAGGAAATAAATGCATGAATTAGTTTTTCAGCATCACTCTGAGACAAGACCGTTCTAATTTTAGAGATATTGTGCAAATGCAAAAAAGCAGTCCTACATATTTGTTTAATATGCACATTGAATGACATATCCTGATCAAAGATTTCTCACAGTATTACTAGAGGTCAGGGTGATGCCATCCAGAGTAAGGATCTGGTTAGACACCATGTTTCTAAGATTTTTGGGGCCAAGTACAATAACTTCAGTTTTATCTGAGTTTAAAAGCAGGAAATTAGAGGTCATCCATGTCTTTATGTCTGTAAGGCAATCCTGCAGTTTAGCTAATTGGTGTGTGTCCTCTGGCTTCATGGATAGATAAAGCTGGGTATCATCTGCGTAACAATGAAAATTTAAGCAATGCTGTCTAATAATACTGCCTAAGGGAAACATGTATAAAGTGAATAAAATTCGTCCTAGCACAGAACCTTGTGGAACTCCATAATTAACCTTAGTCTGTGAAGAAGATTCCCCATTTACATGAACAAATTGTAATCTGTTAGATAAATATGATTCAAACCACCGCAGCGCAGTGCCTTTAATACCTATGGCATGCTCTAATCTCAATAATAAATTTTTATGGTCAACAGTATCAAAAGCAGCACTGAGGTCTAACAGAACAAGCACAGAGATGAGTCCACTGTCTGAGGCCATAAGAAGATCATTTGTAACCTTCACTAATGCTGTTTCTGTACTATGATGGATTCTAAAACCTGACTGAAACTCTTCAAATAGACCATTCCTCTGCAGATGATCAGTTAGCTGTTTTACAACTACCCTTTCAAGAATTTTTGAGAGAAAAGGAAGGTTGGAGATTGGCCTATAATTAGCTAAGATAGCTGGGTCAAGTGATGGCTTTTTAAGTAATGGTTTAATTACTGCCACCTTAAAAGCCTGTGTTACATAGCCAACTAATAAAGATAGATTGATCATATTTAAGATCGAAGCGTTAATTAATGGTAGGGCTTCCTTGAGCAGCCTGGTAGGAATGGGGTCTAATAGACATGTTGATGGTTTGGAGGAAGTAACTAATGAAAATAACTCAGACAGAACAATCAGAGAGAAAGAGTCTAACCAAATACCGGCATCACTGAAAGCAGCCAAAGATAACGATATGTCTTTGGGATGGTTATGAGTAATTTTTTCTCTAATAGTTAGAATTTTATTAGCAAAGAAAGTCATGAAGTCATTAGTAGTTAAAGTTAAAGGAATACTTGGCTCAATAGAGCTCTGACTCTTTGTCAGCCTGGCTACAGTGCTGAAAAGAAACCTGGGGTTGTTCTTATTTTCTTCAATTAGTGATGAGTAGTAAGATGTCCTAGCTTTACGGAGGGCTTTTTTATAGAGCAACAGACTCTTTTTCCAGGCTAAGTGAAGATCTTCTAAATTAGTGAGACGCCATTTCCTCTCCAACTTACGGGTTATCTGCTTTAAGCTGCGAGTTTGTGAGTTATACCACGGAGTCAGGCACTTCTGATTTAAGGCTCTTTTTTTCAGAGGAGCTACAGCATCCAAAGTTGTCTTCAATGAGGATGTAAAACTATTGACGAGATACTCTATCTCACTCACAGAGTTTAGGTAGCTACTCTGCACTGTGTTGTTATATGGCATTAGAGAACATAAAGAAGGAATCATATCCTTAAACCTAGTTACAGCGCTTTCTGAAAGACTTCTAGTGTAATTAAACTTATTCCCCACTGCTGGGTAGTCCATCAGAGTAAATGTAAATGTTATTAAGAAATGATCAGACAGAAGGGAGTTTTCAGGGAATACTGTTAAGTCTTCAATTTCCATACCATAAGTCAGAACAAGATCTAAGATATGATTAAAGTGGTGGGTGGACTCATTTACATTTTGAGCAAAGCCAATAGAGTCTAATAATAGATTAAATGCAGTGTTGAGGCTGTCATTCTCAGCATCTGTGTGGATGTTAAAATCGCCCACTATAATTATCTGAGCTAAGCACTAAGTCAGACAAAAGGTCTGAAAATTCACAGAGAAACTCACAGTAACGACGAGGTGGACGAGAGATAATAACAAATAAAACTGGTTTTTGGGACTTCCAATTTGGATTGACAAGACTAAGAGTCAAGCTTTCAAATGAATTAAAGCTCTGTCTGGGTTTTGGATTAATTAATAAGCTGGAATGGAAGATTGCTGCTAATCCTCCGCCTCGGCCCGTGCTATGAGCGTTCTGACAGTTAGTGTGACTCGGGGGTGTTGACTCATTTAAACTAACATATTCATCCTGCTGTAACCAGGCCTCTGTAAGGCAGAATAAATCAATATGTTGATCAATTATTATATCATTTACTAACAGGGACTTAGAAGAGAACAGGTGACTTAGAAGAGAAAATACATACATAAATAAATAAGTGTTTCCTGTGAACACCTAGTGACTCTTACACCTCCACTTCATCCCTGTCTTATTTAATGACAGTTTGTTTCGGTCAAACCATATTTTCAATGTGTTAATTTCTTCAGTGATTTTCTCCAGAACTATCTGCCAAACTAGAATACTGCTGCATCCTAGTAAGAGCAGAATACTACTGGAATGAATTTGAATAAGGAAAGTTGTGGGGGGGTTTTTTGGTTTTTTTTTTCCTTCACTAAATGGATGCTGTACTCACTGCAGTTTATTGTCTGGAATAGTCCCAGATTGCATTTCAGAGCTTCTAGAATTGAAACATTTTCGTGCAGGTGGTGTTGGGTGTAATTTTGGGTTTTGGGTCTTGGGCCACATGTAGAACGAATCAGTTTTTAAATTAAGCTTTCAATTCATATAGTGTCATCTACCTTTTTTTTTTAAAGGTTACTTTATACTTTTATACTTTAAGTAGGTTTTGGAGCACATACTTTTTCACTTTTACTTGAGTAAGTAACTTTTACCAGAGTGTTTTTAAGCTGCAGTATCTATACTTCTACTTAAGTATCAAATGTGTGTACTTTTGACACCACTGCATATGTATACCTTCTTTACTTTCTTTATTTTTTATGGTATAAGGGAAGGGTATCTATAAACTTTGCTTCTGCCTTCACCCTTTAAGCTAAACAGATTTATTGTACGTTGTTGATTTTATGAGTGTGTTATTGTTTGTGTTGTTGTTCTGTGTGCTGAATAAATTCATTCATTCATATATATTTCAAATGGCAAAAACAAATTGAAATGTGTTGCATACCAAGTGTTCCCATACTTTTTGATACCTCTATTGCTGTGTTTACTTCAGTTTGTTCATTCTCTCCTAGTAAGTCCCTTCGGCTGCTCCCTTGTTTGCACTTGGGGTCGCCACAGCAAATCCAAGGTGGATCTGCATGTTTGAATTGGCACAAGTTTTACGCCGGATGCCCTTCCTGACGCAACTCCACATTACATGGAGAATCACTTAAAAAGTGTCCTAAAAATATAATTCTTACTCTGGAATTTGGCCACAGATATGCTCAGATTTGCTCCTAGAACCTCCTACCTTTTGAAATTTTCTTGGGGTAGGCCCCCTCCGCACCTTCCCCGCACCATACCACTGGTGGTGTCATGGTCCTTCGGGCCATTTCAGTTTTTTCCATTATGACCTGTTGGCACCCCGTGTATAATTTAAATTCAAACTGCTGTGTTACATCTACATGGAGTAATACAGAAATTACACAAAAGACTAGAGTGGACATCCTTGTTGCCTCATTTATGAATTGAATGAAGTTACACAATGTAGGCAACGCAACCTGTTTGCACCATAGCAGCTTGGGGAGGGGAACATTCATTCTACTGGCTGACGACTAAATGCTTCAGAATCAGAACAATGCCAGAGCCGTTGCCTGGGTGATAATAGAGGCGACTCTTTGGACAGATCACAGATATGATTTCAATTAAATTTCAAGTCACAGGAACACAGTTATTGAAATCCCTTATCTAATGTGGCGTTATTTATATAGAGGCCTATTGGAGACCATTTACAAGAACTGATTTTCCCAGAAAAAAACACAAAGGTAATCCCTTATACAAGATAGTCATTCTGTCAAGATAATTAAATCTCAGGAAGCTAATTGCCATGCAACTCTTTCAGCCAGTCATCACCTAGTATACAAATGGCATGACATGGTGTCGTGACCCTGAGCAACCGTGGCAAAGAAATAAAAAGAGCCAGCTTATGCTGGAAAAAAAAAAGGAAGAAAAAAATGACAGCTGCCTGGGGACAATAAATTGCAAATAGGTGGTTTGAATACGGTCTTGGTAAAATTTAAACATGGTCAAATTTGAACCTCTCTGAGATGCACTCATTTTGGATGTGTATTTCAAATTTCACAAAAATCAGATGAATTTTGTTCAAGTTATTTTGGGCTCAAGAATCAATACTCTGTTTAGAAAAAATGGGCAGGCCTTAGCGGATCTTGGTCAAACCACAAACAATTTGTAAGTTGACCACAAAGCTGCTGTAAGCTGTCATTTACAGTGGTACACTTTCAGTAGTAAAGGCAGGCAACGTATATACAAAAAGATAGAAAAATAACTGACAGTAAGAGCACAATACCACCTTTGTCATCGGACACAAACTTGTGGTTACTACCTGCGACAACACTGTGACTATCTTATGACAAAATTATGAGCCGTCTATAATCCGGTTGTAATGCTCCTTAATTTGTGTGACGCCCAGAGTATCCTCACTGAAAGACGTCTGAATCTTCCGAATGGTTTCCACCTGGCTGTCTCTCACAGTTTCTGGAAAAATTTGATTCAGCACTGCTCCAGTTGCTCAGCCATTTCCCTGACAATGAAAATCCAATGACGGTGGTGGACCAGTGCTCACTCAAAGCCTGCCCACAGGCGAATGACGCAACCGACAGGCGTGAAAAAACTCACGCATGCGTACGAAGGTTCAAGCTTGGCTGATGCAAGCGCACATGATTCAAATCCATATAGTTTTTTTTTTAAATAAAAGGTCAGATAGTTTTCTAACAGACCTCGTACGTGTTAAAAATGCCATTTTGACCTGGATATTGAGCCAATAAAATTAAATGACATTAAATTATGTCAGAAAAGTAATAAATTTACTCTGACACACACACATTCCCAATATTAGTGTTGAAAGTTACACGGATCTGCGCTGTTCAAGCTGCTGAGCTGAGGCATCCTGCTGCAGCAGCTGTTCAACGCAGCTCCTAAAACCATTACAATACATTTATATACATATTATATTTTTACACAATTATCCTTTATTGACCGAGTTTAATTCATGACATCAGTGGTGTGGGTACACGTCTCTATGTGTGGGTGTGACTGTGAGCGGCACAGCGTGGGGCATTATAATCTCATTATTTTAAGGTGCAAATAAAATTTAAAAAATCCCCAGCGTTGTCGAATAATTTTAATCACTAATGACAAGTATTTTAACTAGACATTGGTCTAGCAGTGGAAAATATCAACTAGACATAAGTGAAGAGTTAATAGTCCGTGTCATCGGGCGACACAGGTACGGCAGGAAACATACAGCTGTTTATCATCCGAATATCACGGACAAAGTGACAAGAAGAACCAAAACCACTTACTTATGGAAGGAAATATTGTCTTCCTTGTTCCTCCGTTTGTGGTTTTGCCAACATGCGCAGCTTTCCGGCATATTCCACCTGTTTCTTGAACTTCTATCACGCAAATCACGAACTTGCCCGGAATTAAAATGGCGTTCACGCCTCCTTACTGACAGTATTTACTTAATGGTTTTCATTATGCTTTTGTTCTTATTTTGAAATTTCAATAAGTGGACTGATATGTTAAACATGGTGTGAATGCCATGTGAAAGACTAAAGGAAGATAATTTTATGTTTACTGAACAAGTAGTAGACTTTTTTTTTTGTATATTGTTCTGCAAGCCACTTTTAATTACAAATTCATCCGCACACGCCTGATTTTTCATTATCCTTCATTTGTTTGGCAATTTTTGTTGAAAATTTAGTAGGTGAACACTGGGTGTGTTTAAAACAATATTGTGGTGCTCTTAATTCATAATGTGAAGTAAAACAGAGCATGCCATGTAAAAGAAACAGTTTTATTTTTGCTTAATAAACTGTACTATGTGGTCAAGACTATTTCTATTTAGTTTCTTTTGTCTGTATTAGCATATTTGATATTGTTATAATCCAGAAGTAATTGAAAGTAATCAAATTACATTACTTTAATATTATGGTACTTGGATTACGTTACTGACTACATTTTTCAACAGGTAACTAGTAACTGTATCGGAATACATTTTTAAAGTAACCCTCCCAACCCTATATATATATATATATATATATATATATATATATATATATATATATATATATATATATATATATATATATATATATATATATATATATACTTTTTGTCACATGTGAGAGAGCTGTTAGAGAACTCTGAGGAGAGAGAACGAGGACGAGAGTGAAAAGACATGCATGAGTTAATTATAGATTCTGAAGTGAATAGATGAATAGAGACGAATGAATAAGGGGCCCTACAGCTGGAGGCCAAGCCTTTGGGTTGAAATGCATCACATGTTTTCGTGGCCCCTCGTAGTACAAATTATCCCCCACACTGGTGGATCCACAGATGCTGCCATTTCAGATAAAGCCAAGCTGTGGGGGTGGGATGGTGTGCTGCATTTCAAGGCTGCTGAGTAGCAGACCGGATGAGGCATTTGGAGCCAAATCAGCCAACAGATCACTGCTGGGCCTCTACAATTCTGTGTTTTCTGTCCAGCAGGCAAGTATTTCTACCAAATCTGCTTCCTTGTTTACTGGCTACATTTTAAATAGCCCCTGGATAGGCTGAGCTCTCAGTGGGGAGCAGGAGAAGATGAGGGAAATTGATGAATAGAAGGAGAGGAGGGAAACAATGGGTAAGACCTTGAGAGAGAGAACAAATGTACAGTATTCATGCAGAGGGGTGCTGAAAGAAATTGTTTCCTGAAGCACAGGTTTAAGATAAGCTGGTGTGTTCACACCTCATCATATTAAAATATTAACAATCAATGCCTCTGGGGGCTCTGCAAGCTTTTTTTTTCGTGCTCTCATCACGAAATGAGTCACATTTTCATGACACTTTTTTCTTTTCATTTTACAATTTCTAACCCTACTCCTTCCCCTTCCTCTTACCTGAACCCTAACTCCCACAGACCTCCCCCACACACACATTTCGTGATATGTCACGAAAATTTGGTGGTATCACGAACCAATAGATTCATTTACTTTTCGTGTGCCATTACGAGATTGGGTTGGCTCTGCTTACCTTCGGCAGTTCCTTTGTTAGTGATGAATCATTTTTCAAAAATCTTTTTATGAGGGAATAAGCAGGAGTAACTGTGGAAGCCGTCATGGAAGCTATAAAAATCCCAGCCCAGTCTCATGGTTTTTTTTTTTTGTGCATCCTTCATGAAATGCGCTGGCATTTTGTGACAGTTTTTTTTATTTTGCTAATTCTAATATTCCCCTTCTCCTAACTCTAACCGTAACCATAGCATTAGTGTCTACTTTCCCCAAACGTTCAATTAATTAATTGAATTCTAATTTGAAGGATACTTTATACGTTAGCTTCGCTTAAGTTAGCTAATTTGCTGTCTGATCACGCACACTGTTGATATAGCTGTAAACCATCTAGCAGGCCACAGAATGTCAAAGAGCACTTCCAGACAAACTCAAAAGCTAATTGGTTAATTAATGACAATCCAAAACATTTTCCCCACATGTTAAAACAGCAAAGGTATTCATTTGAAATTCTGAAGGCCTCAGAGGAATTTTTTTTTTCACCCCGAGACAGTGGGAGAAATCTGATTGGTTAAAATGATGTAAGCAGCACAGCTCAGGGATCTTAGAAATGAAAGCATTTCACTGTTATAGATGTCAATAAATAAATAAATAAATAAATAAAAATATATAAAACATGCATGAAAAAATTAAATTACGAAAATAAATGTTATCATTCTGACAAGTTCTGGGCCAGCACGAAAGACCTTGGGCCTCATGTACAAAGGTTGCGTACACACAAAAACGTGTTATATGTCCTCTCCGCACTAACATTCAGATGTATCAAAAGTGAAATGACAGTGGAAATGCGCGGTGCGAAATGCCAAGTTCAGGGCTATTCCATAAAAGTTTATACAGCTCTTGTTTCTCTGGCGACAGTTAGAGGTGATGCTGGGAAACTTAATAATGTGAAAACAAGAAGTCATAACAGTGATGTACACTTCAGAGACAAACTTATGAGCAATTAACACATCCATGTGTTTGCAGTTATATGGGTGGACATAAAACCATGCACAAAGTGATGAGGAAAATGAGACTAAGAATGGCTGCGTTAGCGTTGTTAGAAGACCTTGCATATGGTGCAACCTGAGGTGAGCATGTATTCAGAGAGCGCAAGGGTTTACTTGCAAATGATGATAATTGGCTCATAAACCAATTTTGATTACCAAGGCCAGTGTTACTGGAGTTGTATGCAGAATTGCGGCCGTCCCAGAGTGCAATATGGCGAGGAGCCAGCTGTCTGTGCCCAAACAGGTGCTGACCATGCTGGGCTTCTTGGCAACAGGAGCATTCCATCGGGAGCCCACTGACTGGTCAGGAGTGTGCCTGTCAACCTTGAGCCAAGCCATGCCAGCTGTTTGGAACACAATCATCTGAATGTCATCCAGGTACATCATATTCCAACATTAAAGCTCAATTTGCAGCAAGAACCAGTTTCCCAAAAGTAATCGGAGCAATTGACTGCACACATATTGCTATAAAGGTGTCATCACATGATGAATTTGGTTTTATTAATAGGAAACATTTTCAAATCATATTTGAAGCATAAATGCATTGGGTTGTGTTAGCTTTGGTGTGTGTGTGTGTGCTGTTCTGAGCTCCCACTAACTCCCACTAACAAGCTCCCACTAACTTTTTTCTGTTTCATATTTATTCCATTTGACAGAGTACCAAATAAACTATCCCCGCATGTCTCCACTTCATTTCCATCATCTGTAGCTCACACTCAATATAGTTTATTTTCTGTGTTCATGTTGACTGATCTGACGGAGTGGGGAATCCTATCTTAATCTTAATTTTAGCTGTTTGTTTCAATTAAATTCATCATCACAGCCTGACGAAAATGTATCTACATAAAGCATCAAACAGCGATGTATGAAAATAGTTTCTTATCATGGCTGAAGAAACGTAGCATTTTAAAAGAAGCCCCTCTGTGTTTCCAGCCTGAATTAGAGAATACGGGCGCTTTGCTCCACAACAAGAAAATTAACTTATTTTAAAAGTTGAAAGAGTCACAGCACCTCATTCATTCACATCAGCATTTACTGCAGACATAAGTCGACTCTTAGAGATAGGGTGAGAAGTTTGGTCATCCGTGGGGAGTTCAGAGTAGAGCCACTGCTCCTGCATGTTGAAAGTAGCCAGCTGAGGTGGTTTGGGCATCTGGTAAGGATGTCTCCTGGGCGCCTCCCTAGGGAGGTGTTCCAGGCAGGTCCACCTGAAAGGAGAACCCGGGGAAGACTCAGGACTACCTGGAGACATTATATCTCCACACTGGCCTGGGAACACCTCAGGATCCCCCATTCAGAGGTGGTCAATGTGGCACAGGAGAGGGAAGTCTGGGGTCCCCTGCTAGAGCTGTTGCCCCCACGACTCGATCTTGGATAAGCGGTTGATGAGTGATGAGTGATAAGTTGACTGTTCCGGTGATGAAAAAAAAAAAAAATCCCATGACCCACCAAGACAAAAATTAAGATAAAATCTAAAAATGCTAAATGACTCTGTTTGGCATCCGTGTAAGAAGTGAAAGAGGTGAAGAGCTTATGGCTTCCTGCTGTATTGTAAACACATTAACCCATACACTCACATCCCACTTGTGGGGATTTATTTTTAGCAAATGTGTTTAGCATGATTTTATATATATATATATATATATATATATATATAGGTCTGTCCGAATATTAACGGACCTTTTTATTTTTTTCAAAAACTATATGGATTTGAATCATGTGCTCTTGCATCAGCCAAGCTTGAACCTTTGTACGCATGCATGAGTTTTTTCACGCCTGTCCGTTGCGTCATTCGCCTGTGGGCAGGCTTTGAGTGAGCACTGGTCCACCCCCCGTGTTGGATTTTCATTGTCAGGAAAATGGCTGAGCGATTGGAGCAGCGCTGAATCAAATTTTTCCAGAAACTGTGAGAGACAGCCAGGTGGAAACCATTCGGAAGATTCAGATGGCTTTTGGTGAAGATACTCTGGGCGTCACACAGATTAAGGATCATTATAACCGGATTAAAGACGACCCACAGCGGCGCAGGGCGCGCCGCGCTCTGAGCGGCCATTGACAGGCTGAAACGACCAGATCATTTCCAAAGTGAAGGCTGTGTTGATCCAGGACGTCGTCTGACTACCAGAGAAATTGTGGAAGATTTGGACATCAGCACTTTTGCGGCACATTCCACTGTTACAGGAGATTTTGTAATGAAAGACGTGCGGAGGAATTCACGCGTCGGGACGGAGCCGCTCATGGCGCGCAACAAAAAACACCTCCGTGCTGGAAACCATTCAGAAGATTCAGACGGCTTTCGGTGGCTTTTCAGTTGAGTGAGTATCCGAGAAATTGTGTAACAGCTGGGCATGCCACAACATGTCCTGTGAGACTTCCAACACTGAGGTGTTTTTTGTTGCGCGCCATGAGCGGCTCCGTCCTGACGCGCGAATTCCTCCACACGTCTTTCATTTTAAAATCTCCTGTAACAGTGGAATGTGCCGCAAAAGTGCTGATGTCCACATTTTCTGCAATTTCTCTGGTTGTCACACGACATCCCGGATCAACACAGCCTTCACTTTGGAAATGATCTGGTCGTTTCAGCCTGTCGATGGCCGCTCAAAGCGCGGCGCGCTCTTCGCCACTGTGGGCCGTCTTTAATCCGGTTGCAATTCTCCTTAATCTGTGTGACGCTGATTGTTATGTGTCGACGCGGGTTGAGGAGCGGACCTGCGTCAGACAGGACCCAGCGCTAAAAATAACCAGAAAGCGGTTCCAAACAGAAACTATTTATTATTCACCTGTGCTTAAAAGTGTAAAAACATAAAAACAACGTCCCTCTGGTGGAGTGATTCGTGGCTCGCTCTCCAGCACCCGCAAGGATTAAAGCCGGCGCTCCTGGACTTCCTACCACCGCCAAACACCCCCCAGGTGGACACGACAAACTGATTCTCTGTGAAGCAAAGAGAAGGTGAGGTAAGTCAACAGATACAACTATATCTTCCAATAAACACACGCTATCAGCAACACACTCAGGTCAGTGTCCTTTTTTTACTTTATGCAAATGAGCAGCTTCTCACAACAAGTGGAGGATCACTTATCCTTCACGCCACAGCAGTGAGAAGCAAACTGCACAATTCTCTTCACAATTCCAGTATACTGTGTAACAAAACACCAAGTTACTATCAAAAATTACTTAAACACTTAATTACCTTTAGTGTGTGCTGACAGCATGTGTCCTCACCCCTCCCTGCTTCACGGGCTCGATGTGTCAAAACCCAGGCGCGGTCCTCAGAGTCTCACAAACGAACGTCACAAGGTCGAGTTCCTGGCAGTTCTGCTCAAATCACACATGACTTAAATGCAGAATGCCATCCAATTATCTGCTTCAGCTGCAAGTCGTCCAGGTTGCACGTGAGCACCAATCACAGGTGCTTTCCATGATGTTGATGAGGGTGAAGACTCTTCAGCCAGCACCTTCTTCACAGACAAATCAGCCCTCATGCCACCTGGAGAGCAAAGAAAAGAAAAGAACACCAAAACATCCAGCCACGCCCCCCCAACACACAACACCGATAGAATCTTCACTGAAAGCCATCTGAATTTTCTGAATGGTTTCCACCTGGCTGTCTCACACAGTTTCTGAAAAAATTTTCATGGAGCAAAGTGGCAGTCGCTCAGCCATTTTCCTGACAATGAAAATCCGACGAGGGGGCTGGACCAGTGCTCACTCAAAGCCTGCCCACAGGCGAATGACACAACCGACAGGCGTGAAAAAACTCACGCATGCGCACGAAGGTTCAAGCTTGGCTGATGCAGTCACACGTGATTCAAATCCATATAGTTTTTGAAAAAAATAAAAAGGTCCGTTACTTTTCGGACAGACCTTGTATATATAAAGAGGTCCCTTTTAATGTGGCTCAGTGAATAATGAGAATAAATGATGTAAAAAAAATGACTTTTGATACTTCATTGATATGTTATTGGTACAGTAGTGACAGCTGGTAAAGTGTGATAGATGTCGGCACTTACAATGATTGTACATGCAGTCAAATTTTAAAAGGGACCCCTTTTCAAGCAGGAGGTTGCTTCATTTGGTTCCAGCGGATCTTGAGTGACAAGTGTTTGTCACATCATCCAGTAAGAAATCAATCATTTTCTTCCTCCTCCACCCAAGAAATGATGATCTCAATGTCAGAAGAGGTCTGTTGCAGTAACTTTAAACTTGAGATTCAAATGCCTCTCAGTGAATTTTGTCTTCATTTTGTTTGTCACTTTTATTTTGATTGATGGCTTTATAATTATTTGTGAGGTGGATTATTTTTTGAAAAATGTTGTTGCTGTTTCTTTTTTCGATGATCTGACATGACACAAGATAGCAGAGATGACTGTCCAAAGCTACAGCACTTGTTAATCATGAAGTTAGAAATTGAAGCCAAATGGTTAACAATAAGCAAATTTAGAACTTGTGAAAATTATAACATAGACATGAAGGACCCAGCTTGTATGCCCAACACTGTATCTAGATGGTTGCCATTTGTCCAAAATGGTGTGATTGTTATTGTGATTCTATTATTATTGGCTTATTTTGCAGAGATTTACACTTGCGGTGACATTGTAACTGGTGCAGTGTTACAACCTATGCCAAATAAGTGTAAACCAGACCGGAAAAAGTAAGTAATAAATAATAAATACATTATCAGTCAAAGGTTTTTGCCTTTAACTGATTTTAGTTCTGCTGAAATGGCAGGCAAATAGAATATTGTCCTGCTGTCCATCAGTGCTTCAGGGTTCATGTGTTTTGATTCTCTCAAGTTCAACAAGATGGACATGATGGTCACAAAAGATCTGATTGCCATCATCACATTTGTGTTTCTTGATTCTTTCATTTGTTCCTGTTGAGACTGCAAATACAGCCGTCAGCTTCTGGAGAAGTGTCACGCAACTGCTTCAACCTTCACAGATCATCGTAAGCTTCCCTATTTACATGATCCATGAGTTCCACATCATGGTCATTAAACATCTGACTGGCATCATCACCTTTGTGTTTCTTGATTCTTTCATTTGCCCAATCACAGTAAGCATAGACATCACAAACAGCTAACAATGCCGTTAGCTGTCCTGCTGAGCCTGCTAACAGAGCCATCCACCATCGCGATACCTCTTCCTCTCCACGGCTTAATGGCCACACTCTCCCAAAATTGTATAACCTTGTATTGTAGACATACAGTATGTAGAAATAAAACAAATTCCAGACACTTCAATGTGAAACTAATCACTGTATGAAAGTAAAATTCAGCTGGCTACCTCCCCCACACCCGCTGTTGATGACACAATGCATTCTGGGTTGATTATGCAATAGGAAGAATGGCCTGAACCCTCACCCAAATGATCATGCTGCCAGGGAAATTCTGGAATTCACCTGTGTGTGCTACATTTGGTTCAAAATGAACTTGTCCCCATTGACTGACCATTGGCAAATTTGATCTTTTGTGGGCAATTTCAGAGCCCACATGTGTGTCAAATGTGGTGGACATTTGAATGGAAAATCATCATTTTATACTTTGACCTCTATGACCTTGACCTTTGCCAAAGCAAAAATGTGTAGGGGCAATTCTGAGGTCAACATACATGGACACAGGAAGTGTGGTGTATACTGGCCCAAGTACCTTGGAGGAGTACTGGAACAAACAAACACACAAACAAGCATTTCTCAAATTATAGTACAACCCCAATTCCAATGAAGTTGGGATGTTGTGTAAAATGTAAATAAAAACAGAATACAATGATTTGCAAATCCTCTTCAACTTATATTCAACTGAATACCCCACAAATACAAGATATTTAATGTTCAAACTGATAAACTTTATTGTTTTTGTGTAAATATTTGCTCATTTTAAAATGGATGCCTGCAACACGTTTCAAAAAAAGCTGGGACAGTGGTATGTTTACCACTGTGTTACATCACCTTTCCTTCTAACAACACTCAATAAATGTTTGGGAACTGAGGACACTAATTGTTGAAGCTTTGTACGTGGAATTCTTTCCCATTCTTACTTGATGTACGACTTCAGTTGTTCAACAGTCCAGGGTCTCCATTATCGTATTTTGAGCTTCATAATGCGCCACACATTTTCATTGGGTGACAGGTCTGGACTGCAGACAGGCCAGTCTAGTACCTGCACTCTTTATTATGAAGCCACGCTGTTGTAACACGTGCAGAATGTGGCTTGGCATTGTCTTGCTGAAATAAGCAGGGATGTCCCTGATAAAGACGTTGCTTGGATGGCAGCATGTGTTGCTCCAAAACCTGAATGTACCTTTCAGCATTGATGGTGCCATCACAGATGTGTAAGTTGTCCATGCCATGGGCACTAACACACCCCCATACCATCACAGATGCTGGCTTTTGAACTTTGCACTGGTAACAATCTGGATGGTCTTTTTCCTCTTTTGTCCAGAGGACACGACGTCCATGATTTCCAAAAACAATTTGAAATGTGGACTCATCAGACCACAGCACACTTTTCCACTTTGCGTCTGTCCATTTCAAATGAGCTCGGGCCCAGAGAAGGCGGCAGCGTTTCTGTATGTTGTTGCTGTGTGGCTTTCGCTTTGCATGGTAGAGTTTTAACTTGCACTTGTAGATGTAACAACGAACTGTGTTAACTGACAGTGGTTTTCTGAAGTGTTCCTGAGCCCACGCGGTAAGATCCATTACACAATGTTGTTTTTTAATGCAGTGCCGCCTGAGGGATCGAAGGTCACAGGCATTCAATGTTGGTTTTTGGCCTTGCCCCTTATGTGCAGAAAGTTCTCCAGATTCTCTGAATCATCTGATAATATTATTAACTGTAGATGATGGAATCCCTAAATTCCTTGCTATTGAATGTTGAGAAACATTGTTCTTAAATTGTTGGACTATTTTTTCACGCAGTTGTTCACAAAGTGGTGATCCTCGCCCCATCTTTACTTGTGAACGGCTGAGCCTTTTGGGGATGCTCCTTTTATACCCAATCATGACACTCACCTGCTTCCAATTAGGTGTTCTTTGAGCATTCATCAACTTTCCCAGTCTTTTGTTGCACCGTCCCAACTGTTTTGAAATGTGTTGCAGGCATCCATTTCAAAATGAGCAAATATTTGCACAAAAACAAAAAGGTCTATCAGTTTGAACATTAAATATCTTGTCTTTGTGGGGTATTCAATTGAATATAGGTTGAAGAGGATTTGCAAATTATTGTATTCTGTTTTTATTTACATTTTACCCAACGTCCCAACTTCATTGGAATTGGGGTTGTATGATAGTATCATACAAGTATGTTAATAATATGATCATATGATTATAGTACATACTATAGAACTCCTGTATATACTGTTCAACTCCTCACTCGGGGGAGGCGGAGTAACAGGAAGGCAGAGGTTGGGAATGAGAATGCGAGGAACAGTAGTAGCCAGTAAACCAGTATTGATCAGTATGTCTGGTATTGATATTGTGTATTTGTATTTATAATTATATTTGCAAACTTTTTGTTTTTTTCATTTTTGATACTCTGTGTGCTTCTTACCCTGTGTGCTGCTATACAGTGCTGCTGGAACCTCAATTTCGCTGAGGGAGTCTTCCCAAGGCATCAATAAAATTCTATCTAATCCAGTAAAATTGTATGATTATAGTATGGTCGTGTGATTACAACTATATTAGGATTACACGATGATCATGTGATTATAGTATGACAGAGTGATTGTGTTGTTCCAACAGTTCACAGCTTTGTTTAATACCAAGATGTGTCCGGTATGGTACATAAATCTCAGGGTCATCAAATGCAGAGACAGACAACCGCAGATGAAAATACATTAAAAACATCTCTGTCTGAGGGGACCCCCCCCACTTAGGTGTTTGTATGTTGTGAGTTTTAATTAATTCATTGCATCAAGTAAAGAAGCACTGGAGCTCTGGTTTGATCTGCAGCATGCACATGGGTGCACATCAGCTCACTGTCTCCCAAAAAATAAACCGAGGTTAGTATTGGTGCTAATACGGGTACATGAAGCATCAACTGGTGTATCTCTAACTGCTGCTCTCACTACACTTGTTTCTGTTGTTTGCCTGACATAATGCTTTTTAAACAAGATGACAGCAGAGAGAGGAATTAAACAGGATGTGCTTTGCTCTAGAGAAGAAGTTTGTGTTGTGTAAGTGCTGACAGGTCTGGAGGCCCGAGGACATTGTGTTTGATCATGACATTGTAGCTCTGCCCACAGCTATTGTGTGAAATTGAGTTTTCTCTGCAGCAATGAGCAGAGCACACTCACTTATAGATTCTCTGTCTGTCAGTCTGCCAGAGAGGTCAGAGGATTTTAGCAGCTGACACCACACTTTAGTTCTCATTTTATTGTCCAGTTGAGGGAAATGTTCAGCTGTGAAATAATAGCTTATATCTTGTCTCACCCTCTTGTTTCTTTTCAAGTGAGATGCAATTCAGATTCAGATGTCTATATGTGGCCCTGCAACAGACTGATGTACTGTCCAGGGTGAACCCTGCCTTACGCCTTATAACTGCTGGGTTAGGCTCCAGCTCCCCCCGCCCCCCGTGACCCTTAACTGGAGTAAGCGGTTGAAAATGAGTGAGTATGAGAAGACAAGGAGGTGATTACCTTCAGGTGTGACCATGTGAAGAAGCTGTGAAAAGTGTGAGGTGTTCCTGAACACCTCACACTTTTCACAGCTTGCAGACATCACAACCTGACAGATGTGCTTCATGACAGCACGTAAACACCTTGTCTCTAAGGCTTCATTAACACTACCACCTCATCGCTTGTGTCACACATCAGATATGCAACACGGTATCAATCACATCTTTGGATTCATGCTGGATGACTTATTCTTCAAAAAAAAAAAAAAACGCGCTTCGATCTGTGAACATTCTGGTTGCGGGTGTGGTCCTACCGTACTGCTAAGGAAAACAAACATAATTCTCTTTACTGACACACAATAATATGTAGGTGACATATTGTCCATTACACTGTGCTGGTGTGCTGTAGTGTACCTGTGTTGTAATACTAAAGTCTGTGGCTTGAAGCCATGGGTGCTTAGGGAAAACATATAAAAAAGAAAAATAATTTGATTCTCTCAGAAGAATCTCTACGGATTTGGTGAACCATTCGGCTGCCCCTCTTGTCTTCTGCCCTCCCCTACAGTCTGATGTTGTCAAGGCAACTACAGACATTATGCACACACTGACTGATGCAAACTCATCTGACTGATACGAACTCATCTCATCTGCATACCCCTACCACTGCGCCCTGCCACTCCTCCTGAGCTTGCAACTGCACAGGATACTGCTGTCTCCCCCCCCCCCCCCCCCCACACACACACACTCACACTGCCTCGGTTTGGATGATGGACTGTCTTAAAGTTTAGCGTACATAAGCAGTCAAATGTAAATGTATGGTTGTTTTAATTCTGATGTGTGCCATTAATTGATGTGTTGCCAACTTACAATAATTGTGGATTAATTGTATTTTTGTCTGAGGTGATTGGGTGTGAAATTTTGTTGCACTTCTTGTAATATCTATCTATCTATCTATCTATCTATCTATCTATCTATCTATCTATCTATCTATCTATCTATCTATCTATCTATCTATCTATCTATCTATCTATCTATCTATCTATCTATCTATCTATCTATCTATCTATCTATCTATCTATCTATCTATCTATCTATCTATCCATCCATCCATCCATCCATCCATCCAATTTGGGCCACTTGCATATGTAACGGTGGCACAGCCACACCTGTTGGCCTCCGTTTAAAAAAAAGTATTAAAAAAAGGATTCTCTGGTTACAAGGCCAGAGCCCTGGGTTTTAGCCTTCTGGTTAGAGAGTCCGACTCCCATGCTGGAGATCGTGATTGGAGATCGCAAATGGGCGGAGTCATAACAACACAACGCAGAGTGCAGCTGCTACAATGGTGCCGTGACCCGGATGGGAGTGAGTTTAGGGGGTGAGTGTAACGGAGGCCAGCAGGTGTCGCTGTGCAGATGTAGTTAGTAAACCTCACTCCCAACAGCAAAAAGGATTCTTTGGTCACGAGGCCAGAGTCCTGGGTTTTAGCCTTCTGGTTAGAGAGTCCGACTTCCATGCCGAAGATCGTGAGTTCGTGTCCCGAGGGGAGCGAATGGGCAGGGTCATAACAACACAATGCAGAGTGCAGCCACTACACATACTGAGAAATAAAGCAGGAATTTTATTGTCACTCAACCTAAGTCCTCACATGCAACTTCCAGAGATTACAGGAAGCTGCAGTATTTGCTACACAAACCCAGTCTGCAAAAGAGGATGAAGTATTTGTGCGCCTTTAAAGACATTTTGAAAAGAAATGTCTCATTGAAGCATTTCTGTCTCCTTTTCTTCCACTGGAATGTTTGTTTGCAATCACCTTGGAAACCTGAATTGAGAGTTTCAGGTCAAAACCATGAAAACAAAGTTATCAGATAGGGGCTGCCTCTAAAAGAAGATGAAAATATACTGTCAAAAAAAAAAATAAAAAAAAATTCAGATATTGGTTCAAAATTGAAATTAGACATGAAGACATGCCAGATAAATGTACCTTTGGAGGCCTGAACGTTTGTGTGAGCCCCCAAGTAGTGTCGAAAACATAGATGGATGGATGGATAGATAGATAGATGGCATAACTGCTGTAAAATTAGCTTGAATCCATATGTGTATAGCACGGAGTGTTGGACTACTCCATGCAAAATCAGTTAAAATTATATTGGCAAACTAATAATTCATATATTATACATTAAATATGCAGCGGGGGAGGGGGGGGGGAGTGCAGTGGGGAGCTCCTCTAGCATTTTGCTGATTCGCTCCCATTTAGCAGCATTAATGTGGTGTAACTCTGTAAAATAACTGCAAACTCCTTTGTTCTTAGCGTCGAGCCTTGAAATTCTATTTGCCAATCTGACAACATATACTTTATATAGTTGTGCTCAAAAGTTTACATACCCTGACAGAAGTTTTGCTTTTTTGGCCATTTTTAAGAGAATATGAATGACAACATGAAAACTTTTTTTCTCTCATGGTTAGTGGTTGGGTGCAGAGCCGGCCCAAGGCATACGCCAACTACGTGGTCGCTTAGGGCCTCCACGCCACCAGGGGGCCCCAAGAGCACCGAGACGTTGTGATAAAAAAGTAAACATATACATGAAATTAAAATAATATTGAATAATTTAAACGAAATTGTATTACACCCGAAAAAAAAAATTCATTTTGACTAAATACCAATACTAGGTTAATTGATACCTCCTGTTGGCTGCTGCCACCGTTGGGCAAATTTAGATGCACCGTTTGGGTCAGGTGGTTGATGACTAATCGTGAGGAAGGAAGTGAGTGCAAGTCATGTCTCAGAAAAGAAATTATCCCTCTGGAGCGGAGAAAAGAAAAAAGAATTTGGAAGACGAGAAAAAACAAGACAAAGGTAGGTTTGCATGTCCAATATTACAATTTCTGTTGTCATTATTTGCGAAATGCTCCGTTCGTTTAGTGTAAAGTGCTTTAGGTGTCTTAAAGTCAGAGGCGATTGCTCTAAGACTGCAAGGGAAGCTCAGCTTCCCCTAAAATGTCAAAAAATAAGTGATCAAATATATACTGTTGTGTTTACATGTCATTGACTAAATATGCGCTACAACGCGCTCAACTTTTGTTCAGAATCAGCTTCTTATCACTGGTAATGACGCGGCTTTCCTCTCACTCAAACACGCAGCTTCACAGTGCTTTAAACAGTGTAACGACAGAAAGACTGCAGCGAAACGAGACGAGTCATTGGATAAATGCTGGGCTTTGTCCCGCCCATCGGACGCTCAGCGTGTCTGGGGGTCTATGGGGCAGTGGGCTGGCCTCGGCCGGCCCGGACGCTTAGCTTCTGAATGATAATTGGATGATCTGTCTGAGGCTGAATCCCTTTTTGATTGACAGTGAAATGAGCGAATCAGCGATCTTTTGGTGTAAACATCCGTGGGAGCATTGTCATTCTGTTCTGAGTTGAACCGGAGACTTTCCTAATCCTTATTATTAGTATTTTCTTTGTTAAAAATGACTACCGACAAATCGAGCTTCTATTTCTGGTGTGTTTTTTTTTTTTTTGTAGCTGCTTGTGTTTGGAGACTGACTTCTATCACTCTTTCTGACTTCTATCGCAGTTTCTGTCCCTACCGAGCAGCGGGTGCTGCTGAGCTCCTCCACCGTCACAAAGCACTCACAGGCGGACAAACTTCACACTAGCCTCGCGCCAATCCCAGCTAGCGAGCTAGCTAGGTAGCAAGCTGCACATAATGGCAGACAATTTGAATGTTGTGGACCGGATTTTGGCGAAGCCAGTTGATAGTCTTCCTTACGAAGAAAAACTTAGAGTTAAACAGCAGGGCAGATCAACTCCTCAGATTAATTTGGTGCAAAAAGTGGGGAAAAGTAGCTCAGCTCTCAATGGTTTGCAGGCCAAAGTTAAAGCAATAGCCCCCAGTGCAATGTTTGTGCATTGCTATGCACAAACATTGCTGTTATGTTGTGGATTTCTATGTTCATTTTGGAGATTATTTAAGTATTGTATTTAATTTTGATTACAACTTTATTTTTCTGTAAGACAATGTCAATGTCATTTGATTCTATTTTGTTTTTGGATATTGAACATTTTGCACACCATTGCGCATCTGAAAGAAATTAAACTATTTAACGTGTTTACTATAAATGCAGTCTCCTGCCTGCTGATGTTACTTTCAAATAGTTAAATTAATGAGCCATACTTATCGTACATCACTCTGTATGTAGAAGTTAATTAAAACGTATTTATGAGTTTGCTACCCATTTAAGGTTAAAAACAAGAATGACACCTGTATGAGGTAAGATAATTACAAATAATGCTAATGATTGTGGGTACGTTACACACATAACAGTGTAGCCTATGGAATAATGAGGCATCTGGTGCTGAGGTGATGGTAGTGGGGGGCCCACATGAAATTCTGCTTAAGGCCCCATAAAGGCTTGGGCCGGCCCTGGTTGGTTGAAGCCATTTATTGTCAAACAACTGTGTTTCCTCTTTTTAAATCAAAATGACAAGAGAACTACCCAAATGACCCTGATCCAAAGTTTACATCCCCCTGTTCTTAATACTGTGTATTGCCCCCTTTAACATCAATGACAGCTTGGAGTCTTTTGTGGTAGTTTTGGACGAAGCTCTCTGATGGTAAAGCTGCCACTGAATATGTTTCAGACTTTATTTACATTAATTACAAAGAAATACAAACAGTATGGCACTTTATGTTAAATCTGCTTGGAGTAGACAGTTCTCAAAAACTGACTGTGCAAGAAGGAGAAGAGTGAGGAAAGCCACCAAGACACCCAGTGGATATATTGGATAACGGTGCTCCTAAAGTCCACATAGAGGGAATATTAATAAGATCAGTCCCAAACTTCTCTGCTGTCACTAGGTTAGTAGAGAGTGTTCGATTGGTCAAAGCCCAGCTCGAAGCTCGTTATTTCCGCCCTTCTCTGTTTCATTCATTATGGATTACCTGCTCCCACCTGCTTGGCTTCATTACTTTCTCATTTACAGTTTCTCTTGTCTGCTGACTCTTCTTTTTTCCCACAGTCCTTCACAGCTCTCCCGGTCTCAAACCACACCAGCATCACTGCGCTCTTTGTCTGCTGCTCCTCTCTCTTTGCTTAACCTCTCTATCCACTCTGCTCCCATTCTTCATTCTCATTTTCACCATTCACAAATTTAACTCTTGGCTAAAGGCAGCAATTCTTAGCAACCACTGAGTGTAGTTTGTTGATTGCTTCTTAGTGCTACTGTCAGGTATTTCTGGGTCGGTGAGTTCCGGAAACTGAATTGACATTAAGAATGACCGTTTCTCTTCTTTTGCCATGCAGATTTAGATTTAGAAACATAGGCATTGCACTAAAGAATCCCATTCACGAACTCGTAAAATAGATCGGAAGGTGTTCAAGGAAATCGATCTGGGAAGTTTCAGTTTGGATTGGAGAACATTCCAATCATCAATATGTAACATGCAGATTGCAAAAAAAAAAAAAAAAACACAAAACAAAAAAAAAAAACAAAACAAAAAAAAAAACGATGTGATTGAGGAAATCTGAGCTCAGATTCAGCACCCCAAGTCCATGCAAAAAAAACAAAAAAACACAACTTTTTTTTGTTGTTGTTGTTGTTGAATAATTATACAGTAGTGTTCAGAATAATAGTAGTGCTATGTGACTAAAAAGATTAATCCAGGTTTTGAGTATATTTCTTATTGTTACATGGGATACAAAGGGAACCATGAGATTCAGTAGATTCTCATAAATCCAACAAGATCAAGCATTCATGATATGCACACTCTTAAGGCTATGAAATTGGGCTATTAGTAAAAAAAAAGTAGAAAAGGGGGTGTTCACAATAATAGTAGCATCTGCTGTTGACGCTACAAACTCAAAACTATTATGTTCAAACTGCTTTTTGAACAATCCTGTGAATCACTAAACTAGTATTTAGTTGTATAACTAGTATATAGTTGTATAACCACATCTTCACATCTGCGAGGCATTAATTTTGTTGGTTTGGAACCAAGATTTTGCTCGTTTCACAGTAATAGTGTTGTGTTAATAATCAGAAAGAATTGGATTCTATAATAAAATATTCAGTTGTAGACAGTTAAATAGAGTGTGTAACTTACCACACTATGTCGACAAAAACCTGTGACTCACTCCACCATGATATGATGCGCTCATGCCCGTGGAGATGAATAAACACAAGAGTGGACTTTGTCATTCACTGAAGCAGCCAGTGATGAGTTGGTCCGGCTGCTATCTTGGGAGAGAGACTGAATGATGTTCCACAATGTAAACAAAGCAACATGTACGCTGCTTATGCTGCAAAAGTAGCAGAAATGTTTGGCAAGCGGGATCCTGTCTGTGAAATGTTGTTGCTATTTATTATGTGGATCTGAAAACAGATTTTTGTGTCAAAACAAAACAAACAAAAACAATTTTATAGCAGATCAACAGATGGCACAAAGTTAACGTGGTGTCAAGTCTGTCAGTCACAGTGTGCCTGTCAAGTCAAGTCTGGGAGCATGCGCTGGTGCTGTGCTGGTGCCGCACTTTGCTGTGTTCACAACACTTTGTAGGCTGGCTGGAGGCCTACAAAGTGTTGTAGGTTGTTGTTGATAATTTACATTGGATTAACATCAAATCAAAAATGACTTTATTGTGAATTATACCATGGTCAGTGAGAATTCCATGTCTAACTGGCGTGCATTATTTTCGTGTATACGCACACATAGTTTGGTGAGTTAAGTCACTTGTTATAATCACTCTCCTCTGGTTGTCACCATAGCAACACGCAAATCAGTTGGCGCAGATCAGCCGTGTTTTGACAGGTGAATGACAGAAACGAGATAAAAAATGGATTTCCAAGTGAATTTTAATATTTTTGACCAAAATAAAATGTTTGAGGAAGGCAAAGAGGAGGAGAGTAGACAAGAAGAACAGCAAAAGGCATGATTTAACGATTTAACTTCGAACGAACTGGACAAGATTGAAGACGGAAAGAAGAAGAGAACAGTTCTGTCCTTGCAGGCTGCCGGAGTGCTCCGCATCAAAACAGCGAGCGTAGTTTCTGGACCTGTTGCCAGAGTTGGCTGCAGCTCCACAAAGCAAAGAGGGGGGTGGTGAGAGTGGCCCGCTGTGGCGCGAGCCCGCAGACACGGTAAGCACATCGGCGGCAAAATATCTTGAGACTGGCATAAAATAGTCCCAAATACTTATGCATTTTTATCAAGTTCTGTTAACTTAAATAAATATTTGTGTGTTAGCTCACTGTGTGGGACCATGGTATAAGCGGACGGTTTGAATCCATTTCGCGTCGTGGTGTTTTAGACTCCGTGTCGTGCATTCAAACCATATAATGCACGGCTTCTCGTTGTTTAATCCTTACTTACAGTTTTTGTATTTCAAATGTGTTGAAGAAAGCAACATTTTTCCTCCTACTACTTATGTTACTGCTACTTTCTGACTTCCTCACCTTGATAAGGCTCGCTGTCTCTGGCTTTCTCAGCAATAATGTTGAGCCCTACTTTAAGAAGGCTGTAAAATACTCTGAGCTGGCCTTTTCTTTCCGCCCACATTGGATCGAGCATCAGTTGGTGAGCCAAGCAAACTGGGAGGGAAATCTTTTCATCTCACATGGTGACAGGTTGAAATAAATATCAGCTGACCTAGCAATGTATTGAAGAAACTGCTAGAGGAAAAAAAAAAAACTTGCTTGGTCACAGCAGTTTCATTCACTTAATTTGGAGATGCAGCTTGTTCATAAAATTTAGCTCATATTTTTTTCACCAAACTATAAATTCACCTTGTGACAGACTGCTGTCCTGTGCAGGGCGTGCCCCGCCTCTCGCCCTATGATTACTGCCATAGGCTCCCGTCCCCAGTGACCCTTGGTTGGAGTAAATTGGTAAAGAAAATGAATGAATGAATGCATGAACTATGCAGTTTGGTATTTGGACAAAGGCATAATTTTGTAATCTTGCCTCTGTACACCACCACAGAGGTGTTGAAATGAAAAACTCAAGGTGTGCTTGTCATGTAGACTTTCAGCTTTTACTGAAGGGGTTAAAAAAATTCAGTATTAACCATTTCACATTTTTTCCCCCATCACAACCACAGAAACCTCTAACTCCTTCAGAGCTGTCATGGGTGTCTTGGTGGATTCACTCATTTGTCTTCTTCTTATACAGTCAGATTTTGAGAAATGCAGACTTCAGACAGATTCATCATACAGTACCACATTATGTGTATTTCTTCATGATTGATGGAAATGAAGTCCAAGACATATTCAGTGAAATGGAGGTAAATATTCATGTATCCATCCCTTGACTTGTCTAACGAACACTGGCTGTAAAAGTGATTATTTGTATTAAAATAATCCTTATATTTAGTTTGCACAATTACTTCTATGCTCTGAAAACAGATGCACTATGGATACAGATGGTCATAATTCCTAAATGTTAATACAACCATTGTTTGTTAAACCTCGAATTTAAGCTCTTTAAGATGTGCTTGGATTGTTTAAAGGCATGCATTTCAGAGCTTCCAGAATTCAAACATTTTCATGCGAGAGGTGTTGGGGGGTAATTTTGGGTTACAGCTTCTTTTGTTTTTCGCCACTTTCATCCCTGAATATGTCAATTGTGAGTCACTTTTGTGCAGATTAAAAGTCATTAACTGGGACTCCTGTCTTGTTGCTAGAAAGAAACGAGAATCGTCCTCCGTTCTGTTTACACAGCTCCAAACGCTGTGCGGCTCTCTGCTGAGTCAAGTTAGAATGATAGAGTCCAGTCGGAATTAATAACTTCAAAGCAAAACACTGTTTAAATCCATTGACACCTCTTCCAAATGTTGTAATATAAACGAACTGCAATCGATCAAAATGTTTTTCCTCCCAAAATGAGACGTCCTGCACTGACGTGCAGCAGCCGGTTGAGCTCAGCTCAGAGGTATGGAGAGACATTCATGCCAGAATGTCTGAAAGGAAATGCTTTTGACAAAAACTACAGATATTATTTATTTTTATTTATGTCCAGAGATCAAGGATCCAGTGACCAATTTAAAATGTTATTGACATAGAAAACCTGTAAAGCCTACTTTTAGTACACAGAAAATTCACAAGAGGTATCGATAAGGGAATCGATAAGGAATCGGATCAATAAGCGGAATCGATAATGGCATCAGTATCGATAAAATCTTATCAATACCTTTCCTTATTCGTGATATTGTGATGAAAAGCACCTCATTTTCGTCATGGCAGCACAAATTCATTCTAATTCATTCCGTGATGGCTGCAAGCATGAAATTAAAAGTGAAGCAGGGGGGCTTGTTTTGGAGTGGTTATGGTTAGGGTCGGGGTAGGAGTAGGGTTAGGAATAGTGAGTTAGAAAAAACTCTGTCCCGAAAATTTGACTCATTTCCTCACAGAGCACGAAAAAAAAGAAAGGAAAAAACATGTGAGACTGGGCTGGCAAATACAGTAATGTCCACCTCACTCCCCATATTTTTATTTATTTATTTTTTGCTGTTTCTTAAATGGTGTGAGTGTATATTTTCATTAAAATAAAGGCTGATGTGTTGAGCTGTGAGCTGTATTTGTCCCATCAGCAGGTTATGGCAACACCTTTTTAATGATGAAACTAATTTATTTGAACTTGCAATCTCTGTGACATTGATAAGCAGACTTACACTGAACTCTAAACTGGACCAAGATAAAAGGTAGTTATATTCAGTGACTACAGTCTATTACTACTACAACCATATTGCAGTAGTTTTAATCTACCTTTTCCAGTTAAATATGGCTGAGGTTGTGTTAAACATGATGTGAAGCCTTGTTGAATGGCACGTTCCATCTTTCACCTCATGAAATATTCATACCATTGAAAGAACAAAATAAACATTCATTATTTGTTTTATATAATGGCGAAATAGATCCTTGTCATTTGATATTTCATGAATTTATAAACAGAAAAGGGACTTACATTTGGCAAATGGTACGAATAATCCATGTCAAGTGACATACAAGCCAACAATCAAATGCCAAGGATCCACTCAGCTGTTATATAAGCTATAATTACCTACATCAATGAACTAATGTGTTTTCATAAGCTTAAAATGAGCCTTTCATATGTACATGCGAGCGGGCCCCTTCATATATGCCACTAAAGCCTGGTTCACAGGACAAGATAATTAGGCCGATATCGGACCCGATCTTCCCCTTCCGACGATCTTAAGGACGCCCCGACAATTGTGATGACTCTAAAGATAATCTTATCAGATATTCCTGCCGTGTGTGGTGGTGTGTGTCTGTCTTTTTGTATTGTTTTTTTCCACTCTGTTTTAAATAGTCCACAAAGAATCTCTGTTTGTTTACTCTGAAGTCACGTTTAGAGATTTTGTGAGATTTCCTGTCTGACCTGGGAATGTTCGTGTGTGAAATTTGTTCGTGTGTGGTGTGTTGTTTTTACCATCTGGCTGAACACCACACACTGTACCACCAAACCTGTTAGATCCATGATTTTTTTTTTATCTCCATGTGTGTGGTCTCTCAGGTTTTGGAAATCTACAGATAATTTGAAAATCCTGTTATGTGAACCAGGCTTAAGATGCACAGCAGATGTTGACACAGCAGCTCAAAGTGGATATTCCCCGGTCCACTACCAATACACTCCCTTTCCCCTACCACTTCACACTTTTACTTCATTTTTGCACATTCACAGGAATGCACAAGTCAGAAGAAAAAGAAAAAAAGAAAAGGTTTAAACAAATTGCTGTTGTTCATTACAACTGAATTCTATAGCTTTGATGCACATTCTCTTGGTTACATTTCTTCCGTACATGTGAAATCACTGATGATATTCCTTTTTCAGTGAAATCCTCTGTTGTTGTTGTTGTTGTTGTTGTTAAAACTGATTTGGGCTTTGTGATTGTTCTGGCTTCAGAACAAATCTTTTTGCAAACAAAAGCACAGCCCGTGTCTCAGATGGGGAGGTAGGAATAAGCCATTCCAAAATCCGCTCAGGGACAAATAAATTCCTCTGCACTGCCTAATTATTCTGTTGGGTTTTAGGGGTTCCTGGACACTATTTTCAAATAGACTCGTTCTAAAGGGATTAATTTCTCTTATGCTTTTCCTAATTAAAGCATTAACAAAATTAAATACTCTTTAGGGCAGGGGGATGCTTCCAAGGGCTGATCTGTTCATAGCTGCAACAGCTGCATCAAAAATGTATTTAATCTGAGAATAATGCACTGGTTACACAAGATAAACACATTTACTCTGGGCTATAAAGCCCTGGGATCGATAGAAGCTATTGCTTTGTTTACTCTCTTGTTTATAGTTTGATTGCTTCCTGGTCATTCCAAGAAGTGTAGGAATGGAGAAAGCAGACTAGCAGAGGCAAAGACACACAGCGTCTCAGCGGTCTTCATCATCGGCTCGACCATCATCTTCATCAAAAGGTCTTGCCCTTTTGAAGCGCCTGGATGTGAGAGATGTGAAAGTTGTGAGGTTCGGGCCTGAGTCAGTTTGGTGTTTGACTCATTGGAGAGTCAAAGGCTTCAGCTTCCCACGCTGTTCTTTAGTACTAATGACCAGGAGTGTAACAATTCACCAATAAAAATCAAAAAGTGTTGTTAAAGTAAAAGATAGGACTACGTTGATGCACGAACCCCTGAATTTATCTAAACGTGCAATGTAAATGTACAGTTGTCGTTGACTCACTTAAGATATATTATGCAGCTGCTTCCATGTCTCTCATTCAAGCTCAAAGATTGACGCGAGTCTCCAACGAAAACACCCACAGCAATGTTAAATTTGCTTGAGAGGTAAAAACAAAATCAACAACAGCAATCAGAGATTTCTGACGTCCACCAATTATGGGCAAATCCTGCCCATAATTGAACTGGGTTCATCCAATGAGTCATTTGTTTGTTTCTTCACTAATAAAACCCACTAATTGGATTGGATTCCATCTAATAAATACATGTAGTCCCAACTAAATTAAATTACATTGTCTTCAATGAATGTGCTTTATTTGAGTTGGGGCTACATATATTTATTAGATGGAAATCCTGCACATAATTTAGTTGAGTTCATCCAATGAGCCACTTTTGAGTATATAATGAGACTTTTAAAGCTCTGTCTGAAAGCATCCTATCTACGTCCATGGAAGTGCAACTCCTCCTAAAGCATCTGGTAAATTTCAGTTAACCTTCAGACAATGGCAGGACAACATATGAAGATGTGCTTGAAGGAAATTAATTCTGGTCCAGCAATGATGAGAGATGACTGGACTTTTATCATGCTAAGTGCCACTCACTTCTAAATCAGCTGAATTTATGTAACATGTTTCCATCTTATGCAGCTGCTCAAACCATTTTAAACAAATACGTTGCATTGGCCCATTCAAACTCATGCACTGATTTCTGTGTCCTGAGTGCACAATGCAAAGTGTTTAACTGCACATGGGAGCAACCTTTGTGGATTAAGGACTTTACTCATCATTTTGTGAGCTTGAGCTCAGCTCTCTAACTGTCTTCACCTCAGTTGTTGGTCATGGGCAGAAACATTTGTTCAAACTTTAGACAATCTTAAACTTTATAGATGTATTTTTAAGCAGAACATTTACATAATGGTCCTTTCTGCTCCAATTTTATGTATTTTTCAGTTTCCACCCCCATTATAATATTGATGACTTTGTTTCTTTTAAATGTGTTACTATTTTTATTTTCATCTCCCTATTACCCTTGGTTGTGCATTGACAAATAAAGATGTTTTCAAGTTGTATTGTTTTGTGTTTCTCTCTTTTATTCAGTTTTTTTTTCTTATTTGTAAAACAGTTTGAGTTACTTAATAAGAAAAATGATTGACTAACTGACATCCAGTCATGGCTGCAAGGATGGGATTTTGGTCTGAGGCCGAGACAAAACAGAAGCTGAGCTTGGTGGCAAAAATAGTACATGTTCATTCTCGAGGGAGCACAAACGTCTTTGGTTAAATTTAAATGCTGTGATGTACATATCTGACTGAGTACTGTGGAATTACGGAAAATGTATTAACATAACTGCCATTTACATGCTCAGTGGGTCATAAGTAGCCAGTGAACATACGGTCTTGCCAACATCATAATCACATCCCAAATTTAGCATATTTCTGTGCTGGGTTACACGAATTCTTCAGCCAAAGTTGCATTACACTGAACTTTTCTGCACATTGAACCTTCCTGCACTCTGGAATGTTGAATTCCGAAGGGGTATATGTAGCGGCTGCACTCTGCATTGTGTTGTTATGACTCCGCCCATTCGCTCCCCTTGGGATGCGAACTCACGATCTCCAGCATGGGAGTCGGACTCTCTAACCAGAAGGCTAAAACCCAGGGCTCTGGCCTTGTGACCAGAGAATCCTTTTGAGCTGTTGGGAGTGAGGTTTACTAACTACATCTGCACAGCGACACCTGCTGGCCTCCGTTACATATAGGTCCTCACGCTGATAAAAAAACTGGAGGAGGATTTTAAAAACAACAACATTCATTGCCATGGTAGAGAGGTTTGTGTCTCCCTAAGAACCTGAAAGCTGTGTTGTCTGGAGCTTTTACGCTCCTGGTAGGGTCTCCCATGGCAAATCGTCTCAGGCGAGAGGCCAGAGTAAGATGGTTCACAATGACTCCATGGAAAAACAGGGAAGTGGAAATGTGATTCAGCCTGGGGGAAGCCTGGGGCCCCCGTCTGTAGCCAGGCCTGTATGGAAGGCCTGTCAGCAAGTGCCTGGTTCCCGGGCTTGCCAGGCACACCCTGAAAAGGTAACACTGACTTTCCAGCTCCATCCTGTGGGATCACCACCCATGGGGAAATCGCTGGGGTTAGGTGCGCTGTTCCGTAGGTGGCAGTGAAAGTCAAGGGCCTCAACACGCCAGACCTGACTAGCAGAGGCTAGCTCTGCATGTGTGGAACATCACCTTGCTGTGGGGGAAAGAGCCGGATCTTGTGTAGGAGGTGGAGCACTACCAGTTAGATCTGGTGGGGCTCGCTGGCTCCGGAACCACTCTTCTTAATAGGGGTTTGACCTTATTCTTCACTAAAGTTGCCCAGGTTGTGAGGAGCCGGTTGGTTGTGGAGATAGTCATGTGTCCTCGGATGAGTGCTAGTATATTGGAGCTGTTGCCCCCGTGACTGAATCCCAGATAAGTGGTTGAAGATGAGCGAGTCATGAACATTCATTACTTGAATCCACTAAATACCCAAAAGTTAAAAAAGGTTCCCAGTTCCAGACCACCTCTGACCATTCTCCATGTAATGTGGAGTTGCATCAGGAAGGGCATCTATTGTAAAACTTGTGGTAAATCAACATGCAGATCCATAACCAATCTGCTGTGTTGACCCCAAGTGAAAAACGGAGAAGCTGAAATAACTTGCTTATTTTTTAATATAAAAACATTGGGTTTGGTCCATAGTTTCCCTATTCATGACAGCTGTACAGGAAGGGGTAATTTTTATACAACTCCCTGGTGTAAGACATTTTAAACCAGAAAGTTATACATCATCAGAGGGGTGTTTGATTGAAATGACAGCTACCTTCCTGGCAGCGAGCTGCTAGCACAGGCTGTGAGTTCTTTTCTGAAGTTTACATAAAAATATGAGATAATATGGCTTGCTATGCAGTTAAGTTTAGTCATGAATCATCTAAGATCTCTGGACTACAGTGAACTTCAGTGAGCAAAATTTGTTATTATTTAATTTGTACAATAACACCATTATAGGCATGACAGTGGCTTTATGGCTAGCACTGATGCCTCACAGAAAAAAGGTCATGGGATCACTTTCCACCTGTAGCCTTTCTGTGTGGAGTTTGCACATTCTTCCCAAGTTTGTGTGGGTTGCCTCCCCTGTGCTCCGGCTTCCTCCCACATCCAAAGACATGCAGGTTAGGTGAACTGGAAACTTTAAATTGTCAGTAGGTGTACATGTGGGTGTGAATGTGTTTATTTCTCTATATGTGGCCCTGTGAAAGACTGGCGTCCTGTCCAAGGTGTACCCTGTACCCTATCTCACACCATATGACTGCTGGGATAGGTTCCAGCCTCCCCCATGACCTTTAATTGACCTTTAATTAAGCAGGTATAGAAAATTGATGGATGGAACACCGTTAGCGCTAATTACCATGTATCAGGAGCTCAGTAACAGTAGCTACACTCATATTGCCTTGGTTACTGGCGCTGTATGCAGGTGATAGTTTTAATTACATGTATCCAGACTGCGAGTCATTAAAACCACCACCCCATCCACAAAAAAACATGCAGATGGGGTGATGGCTATCAAACAGCTGAACCCAGGTCAGCTAGCTTGTTCACCTTAGCTAGTTTGATAAATTTGTGGTGGGTGTGTTCAAGCTTCATCCCTTTACCCATTTACTGGTTGAGCAAGATGCACTGCTAAGACTAACTTTGATTCCCCTTCTATTCAGAGCATATCTGCACCTGTTCGAGCTAGTCTCAACCTGCTGTCTACTCTCACCCCAGATCGTCATCTGCAGCCATCATAGTCCATGAAGATTCATGTGCGACCTCATTTGTAAAACTGTCCAACATGGGCTCAGAGGTGATCCTTGATTGAATCCTACCTTAAACACATCTCTCATTCATGCTGTGGATCTTGCTGCAGTCACATTTCCTTACACAGATCCTGCCACTCCAGTCATCCTCATATAGTAACACACCTCTTCTCTTAGCACCCTATGATAGGCTATTTTAAATTCACAAACACAGAATGCAACTGCTTCAGGTCTTCACCGTAATTTTCTATCAACACTCTCAGAGCAAACATTGCGTCTGTAGTGCTTTCTCGGTTGAGAAATCAGTTGAACTTGCACTACTTTCCCAAAACTTTATGCTATAGCTGATTAAATTTATGCCTCTGTAGTTAATACAGATCCACTCATTCAACATTTTATTAACCAATCTGGTTAAAAGCTCCACTGTCTTCTCTCCTGAACATCTCTATGCTTCCAGTGGTATGTCATCTGTTGTGTCTTCCTTCCCACTTTTTGTGCTGTGCATAGCTGTCCTCATTTAATCCTCACTAATCTGTTCAATGTCTGAACTTACTTTCAACCAATAATAATTACACCTTGGTTAAACATCAAATGCTACAATACTACCACTGCAGAAAGCTCTCCACATCATTGAACATTTACTTCCTCTATTTTCTTAATTTATCAGCTCCTCAAAATGTTCCTTTCACTTTATTAACGTGCATTCATTGCTTGTCAGCACATTACCATCTGAATCCTTTGTCACCCTACCCTGCTGTAATCCTTTCTAGCTCAGTCCGTCTGGGCAGTCGGTACAAGTCCTTTTCTCCTTCCTTAGAGTTGTAAGTGTTCTACTCCACTTACAACTCATTATATGCCCTTTCTTTATCTTTTGCCACATCTCTTTTTATCTTATAACACATCTCCTTGTACTCCTATCTACCTCTGCAATTTTCAGATTATCCCAATCCTTTTCACTGACCTGTTTCTCTTTATATTTTCCTGAATTTCTTTATTCCACCACCAAGTCTTGTTGTCTTCCTTCCTCTATTCAGATGTCACACCTTCCTTATTGTCTTCCTCACCAACTCTGCAGTATCCAGTGGGACTTCACCTCTATCCAGTGACTGCGTCACCTCCTCTCTGAATTTCACAAGACAGTTTTTACAGTCTCTACCAGCTCATCTAACTCACTTCAGAAATGTTATTTTCCCTTCATCTCTCAACTCACTTGTGGGGCATACACACTGATCATATTAATCACCATCTCTTCAATTTCCAACTTCACCCACGTCACCCTGTCAGACACTCACTTAGTTTCTAGCACACTCTTAATATAGATTTCCTTCAGAATTACTCCAGCACCATTTCTACTCCCATCCACAACATGAAACAACAACTTGAACCCACCTCCAGTGCTTCTGGACTTCCTTCCTTTCCACTTAGTCTCTTGTGCACACAGTATCTGCCTTTCTTCATTCCTTCATATCAGTCTCCCTTTAACAGTCATACTGCCAACATTCAAAGTCCTGACTCTCTCTCCGAACATCTAATCTTTCTCCTTTCCCACTGCCTGTGGACATGTTCTCTGCCTGGATCATTTTCTTTTTTTGCCCAACAGTGTCTGTGTCAGTCCGTGCAGGCATTTATCCCCGTCCACTGTGCGAAATACAGTGGACGGGGACAAATGTAACTCTTCCCAGGTACAGGACTTGGCTGAGGATAGCAAAGTGCTTAGTCTGCCGTCACCGTGACCAGATGCCCTTCCTGATGCCATCATGCTCTTTAAATCAGGCTTGACAGTGACACTCAGAATGCACTGACTCTTGCACCCCATGCGTCTCTGGAAATCAACTGTTGAGGTGAGTGGCACCAAAGAAAACTTGCACTGTCTTGACCCCTCACAACCACCATTATAATAGATAGGGAGACAACAAAGAGGACAATTCACTGCATTACCACCAGAAGAAAGGTCATGTATTCTGCAGGCTATAAAAAAAAAAAAAAAAAAAAAAAAAAAAAAAAAAAACTAAATCTACTAAAACACAAACAAACATTAAAACAGATTTTAATTTAATAATAATAATAGTGTGAGGCTGAATGAATGTGATTCCATCAGCCTGATTTAGTATTTCAGCACCATGGACAGCTCCGAGAGCCTTTTTCTGTGACCTTCATGTTTCTGTCAGGATGAAAATAATATATAATATGTTGATAGAAATGTATATTTCTGTGAAACCAACATAAAAATAATAATGCAAGAAGCTAGAACTGTGTTTAAATTACCCAAGTCTGCTGAACCAAGCATTACTACCCCTGCACATTGCATGCCGCCTCTTGGGGCATCATTATTCTTTACATGCTGCAAAGTGTCTGGCTATGAATGTATAACAACAATAAATCTGCAAATCCTTGTGAATGACCGCAGGCATTGCTCTCCAAATGCTTGCAAGGGCAATAAAAATGTTTTTACAGCAATCATGCGCTAAAGGAAGTGAGCAGGCAAAAACTGCATAGCCTTCAGGTGCACATATTGATTTAACAGTATGGAGGGGTGCTATTTCAAAAAATTTGGAAATCTATGAATGTTTGCATGGAATATGGAAATATACACAGAATAAACCATAGCAGGATAAATTTTGTGTCATTTGGTTCCAAAAACCCATATGGACGGAGCGTTTGAAAATGTCAAGTAACGCATGTGTCGTACATGTGCTGTTGACGTAGAAAACCACTCTGTTGCTTATAATTAGTTCATTGTGGCCATGTCATTCTTTACATGTGATGATTATACTCAACTGATGTTCCTGAAATATAAAGTACAGAGATTTTGTTTGTTACAATTGATCATAACATCCATCCATCCATCCATCCATTTTCTTCCGCTTTATCCAGAGTCAGGTCGTGGGGGCAGCAAAGCTGCTCAGACCTCCCGACACACACACCTCCCCCAGCTCCTCCGGGGGAACCCCAAGGCGTTCCCAAGCCAGCCGAGCGACGTAGTCCCTCCAGCGTGTCCTGGGTCTTCCCCGGTGCCTCCTCCTGATGGGACGTGCCCAGAACACCTCTCCAGCGAGGCATCCAGGGGGCTTCTGGAAAAGATGCCCGAGCCACCTCAACTGGCTCCTTTCGATGTGGAGGAGCAGTGGCTCAACTCCGAGCTCCTCCCGAGTGTGGAGGAAATCCATCCCGGCCGCTTGTACTCACAATCTCATTTTTTCTGTCATGAGCCAAATCTCATGACCATAGGTGAGGATCGGAACGTAGATCGATCGGTAACTCAAGAGTTTTGCCCCTACTCAGCTCTCTCTTCACCACGACGGTCCGATACAGCGACCGCATCACTGCAGACGCTGCACCGATCTGTCTGTTGATCTCTCGCTCCATCCGTCCCTCACTCGTGAACAAGACCCCGAGATACTTAAACTCCTCCACTTGAGGCAAGGACACTCCACCGACCTGAAGAGGGCAAAGCACCTTTTTCAGTCGAGAACCATGGCCTTGGATTTGGAGGTGCTGATTTTCATCCCGGACGCTCCACACTTGGCTGCAAACCGCCCCAGTGCACGCTGAAGGTCCTGATTTGATGAAGCCAACAGAACCACATTGTCCGCAAACAGCAGAGACGAGATTCTGTGGTTCCCAAACCAGACCCCCTCTACACCCTGGCTGTGCCTAGAAATTCTGTCCATAAAGATAATGAACAGAACCAGTGACAAAGGGCAGCCCTGGCAGAGGCCAACGTGCACTGGAAACGGGTTTGACTTACTACTGGCAATGTGAACCAAGCTCCTGCTGCTGTCGTACAGGGACCGGATAGCCCTTAGCAAAGGACCCCGGACCCCGTACTCCCGGAGCACCTCCCACAGGGTGCCCCAAGGGACACGGTCGAACGCCTTCTCCAGATCCACAAAGCACATGTGGACTGGTTGGGTGAACTCCCATGAACCCTCGAGCACCCGATGGAGCGTGTAGAGCTGGTCCAGTATGCTGCGACCAGGACGAAAACCACACTGCTCCTCCTGAAGCCGAGGTTCAACTATCGGTTCAAATTCTCCTCAACCAGTACTCTGGAATAGACCTTACTGGGGAGGCTGAGGATTGTGATCCCCCTGTAGTTGGAACACACCCTCCGGTCCCCCTTCTTAAACAGAGGGACCACCACCCTGGTCTACCAATCCAGAGGTACTGTCCCCGAACGCCACACAATGCTGCAGAGGCGTGTCAGCCAAGACAGTCCCACAACATCCAGAGACTTAAGGTACTCAGGACGGATTTCATCCACCCCAGGAGCCTTGCCACCAAGGAGCTTTCTGACCACGTCAGTGACTTTGGCCTGGGTAATGGATGAGTCCGCCTCTGAGTCCTCAGTCTCTGCTTCCTCTTCGGAAGATGTGATGATGGGATTGAAGAGATCCTCAAAGTATTCCTCCCACCGCCTGACAACATCCCCAGTCAGGGTCAACAGCTCCCCACCCGAACCATAGACAGTGCTGGTGGAGAGCTGCTTCCGCCTCGTGAGGCGTCGGACGGTTTGCCAGAATTTCTTCAAGGCCGACCGATAGTCCTCCTCCATGGCCTCCCCGAACTCCTCCCAGACCCGAGTTTTTGCCTCTGCGACTGCACGGCCTGCAGCATGCTTGGCCTGCCGGTACCTGTCAGCTGCCTCCGGGGTCCCACCTACCAACAAATACAAGTAGGACTCCTTCTTCAGCTTGATCATAACATATGTACTGAAATTAGTTTTTTTGTCAATTACTCTTAAAACACAACAGATAGGTTATAGACGTTGAATATAAACTTGGGGTCAAGCAACATTTGGAGCCAAATTTCAAGTCTCTAGGTGCAGTGGTTCTCAAGATATGACATATTCGTCAATATTTTTGGCAATTTTTGAACCTGATATCTTCACCGGCTCCGTCCATATGGATTTTTGGAACCAAATGACCCAAAATTTATCCTGCTATGGTTTATTCCGTGTATATTTCCACCCCTCGCTATTATTAACAGCTACGTACTACAGGCAATATGAGATTTATAATGACTTAATTTCAGTTTCAATTTTAATTTATTCATACAATTCAAAATCACAATATAAATCAACTCAAGGTGCTATACACGAGGAAGTTCTAGACCAGCATTTTTTTAATTGTGGTTTGCAGATCACTTGTGGTCCTTGAGCAAACCCTAGTTGTTCATGAGTATATTGCTAAAATGTCATGTTTTAAATTAATATCATATTCTAACTGAAAAATGTTTCTCAAACTGTTAAAAAAAAACCCCAAATTCAAATAGCTATAGCAGCATATATGCATTACTTTCTTTACTAACCCAACTTTCATTAAAAAAATTACTGTTTTTGGATATTTGGGGAGTTCAGTGGTAAGCAGGTTTTTATAATGGGTTAAGTGGTCCTTGGTCTGAAAAAGTTTGTGAAACACTGTACTAGACCTTATCATAGGGTTTGAGGCAGTGTACCCCCTGGACAGGATGCCAGTCTTTCTCAGGGCCACATGTAGACAGAAAATGCCATTCACACCTGTATGCACACCTACAGTCAATTTAAAGTTTCCAATTGACCTAACCTGCATGTTTTTTGGATGTGGGAGGAAGCCGGAGCACCCAGATAGAACCCACACAAACACGGGGAGAACGTGCAGTTCACAATAACAGATGGTGGAAAAGACAACCAGGAGGTGAAGACTGGAAACCCAGTAATAAAGACTACATTAGTAACTCAGTGACTGTAATAATGTCATATCAGTAATTAAAATGGAATATTGTTTAATTCTTATCCCAACCCTGTTCCATAATTTTGCATAAAACAGGATCTCTGCTGGTTAAGCTCAAAATGGCAATTCTATTTAGCAGGTTGTTAACTGTGCAGCAAAAATCAATTTTGGGTAGCCTGCAGCAAAGTGGAGTGTCCAACTCATGTCTTTGTGGAAAATGAGTGGGGGTTGATATGGCTGCACCCACACCCCACCTCAACACACACGCACACGTGCACACACATGCACACACACACAAATTTCAGTGTTACCAAAATAACCCCACCACAATACTGACATTTCTTATTCAAGATCCTTTTTAATCTGTTTCTCAACACCACCATTATTCTCCAACTGATCCAGTCCTTTGCCACCAGTCCTTAATCCACCTGTGCCCATCACAAAAGGCATCCAGTGTAAACTTTGTGACAAATCACTGTGCAGATACATGTCAAATCTACTGTGGTGACCCTGAGAGGGAAAAAGGGAGAAATGGAAAAAACGTCTATTGCAATGTTCATGTTTGAACTAATTTTGACCATCCTCAAACATCTGCTGTATTTAATCATGATGCCTGTGAAAAAAAAAGATTGACATGTTACTATGTTTTAGTCTCAGTGGCACACACAGAGCTGCACATGCACACATACACACGTGTGTGAACACACACACACACACACACACACACACTACATATTTGTAATTCATGATTCAAACACATGCATGCGAGGCACATTCACTTGTTGCCAAATACTGCCATTTATAAGCACAACCATTGGAATATGGGATCACAAAAATCACTGTTCTATAACAATGGCATGAAAGCTACAGATGAATGTGCTGTTGCGTTGTAAACTAGAGTAGCTGACAGTAAAAATTAAATAAATAAATCAATAAATAGGCACATCACTACAAGGACTGGTGTTTACCTCCTCTGGCAGTTTGTGCACAAGAATTCTGAGGACATCCCAGGTTGATCTCTGTATGAATAATGGATGGGACCATCTGTTGCACTCCTCGTGGGCTCTCCTTCTTTGCTGCAAGGGGAGAACTGCTATCAAAATGTGAACATGGGTTTTCTGCAGTTTTTTATGCAAAGAAACTTAAATATAACTCAGTGCTAAAATACCCTCAGCCATATAATCATTGTCTTCTTTTTAACTTGGAGTTGTTTAATTGGAATCCCAGTGCATAATATAAAATACAGCACACTATGTTAACAATGTCATTCAAACACATGCAAACAAACATGACCTGCTCATAATTTACATGTAAAGGAGAAGAAATATGTCCCAAAAGAATGAGACTGTCTTATCCCAACTTGCAAACTATTTAAAAAGGACATCACAACTCCACATTACATTGCAACACTGCAACCTTCCGTACTGAAACCAAGTGCACTAAACACTTGGCCACCACCGTTGCCTATAAGAGCTACTAAATAGCAGGGTAGTAATTCATTTAAAATTTTATAAATTAAGAATAAAACCTTTAAACTTAGATATCGAGTGAAATGGAGCCAGTAAAGTGAGGCCAAAACTGGGGTAATATGAACAAACTTCCTGATTCTGGTTAGAACTCCAGCAGCAGCATTTTGAACCAGCTGCGGACCATTCAGGCCCCATTGTGATTGAGGCAGCTTCAATCTGGATTGGTTTTTAGTCAATAGTGCATAGACCTGTTTTTCAAATGCAGCTCATCCTACACACTTGTCCAAACTCAGTACGGCACAAGACGAAAGGCATGTGTCTGGATGTTAGCTATGGGAGTGTGTGTGTGTGTGTGTGTGTGTGTGTGTGTGTGTGTGTGTGTGTGTGTGTGTGTGTGTGTGTGTGTGTGTGGTGTTGTGTGTGTGTGTGTGTGTGTGTGAATCTGGGACATTAGATATGGGAGTGTGTGTGTGTGTACCTGGACATGCAAGTGCAGGAGTGTATGTGGGTGTGGATCCAAGGTGTGTGAGACAAATGGAAGGGATTGCACCCTGTTGGATTTTCTTAGCGAGATGGTACCACAGATAAAGAAGGTTGTTTACTGTCCTTGCTGTTGCAGCCTCGCTGAGCGCCACCACAGTGGGGATGATGCTGTTGGGTGCATGAATGAAGTGAGGAAGATTGGCTTCATGATCCCCAAGATAGCTGGATTCCAGCCACATTTGCATTCTGACCTTGGTGAAGGAGCTGGTTTGAACCGGATTGTTTTTTCTGGCTCAACCCATTCCAATTTGCACCCTTCACATTCAGAAGAAACCTACCTCGAGGGTGACTTGGCCCAAATCCCCTTCAGGCCAGATGTGCCAACTGCAGTCTGAACAGGCCTCTTAGTAGTGTGTGGCAAACCAGAAAACAAAACAATGCAGTCACTAATTTGTTCTCCTGTGAAGACAGCGACATCTCCAAGCACATCTGTCCAAGGACCTCATGACTCCATAAGCTCTGGCTACGTATTTGTCCTTAATGTCCAAGGACCCAGAGGTAAATAACGATCACATCACTTTCAGTACACCTGGAAGAGAAGCATCAGCTGTGGAGTGTCTCTGTTATTCTGCTGCTCCCTATAATGTTCCCATTATGTCAGAAGGGCAACTATCATCATGTTTAAGCAATTGCTGTGCTAGTTTGATCTGTTGTGTACTGGGTAATTATGCATACGTTATTAAGAACATGCAAGCAGCAGACACTTTAACATTTACTTTTAAATGCATATATAAGTAGATGCATTACAAATTCTGTCTCCCTGCTGCTATAGTATCGACATGTTGCACAGAAATCATAACAACTCAGATTTTGGTTGTTACAGGTCATGTGATGATATACCTGTATTAATTTGTGCACTTCTGTGAACAGTCTGTAAAGCACACACCAATCAAAACAAACAGCCACTGGGATTACCGAAAACAAAGTACTCATGAGTACTCATTTTTGTGTTTCTGACAGCATTTACATCACTCTGAGCAAATGTCCCAGCATGCTGTTGAATAGAATGTAGAAAAACTGCTGCTAATATTAAGAATGGAGCCGCTGATTAATTGCAAAGTTTACATAAGTGTGATGTCGTGTCATCAATTTCAATTTCAGTTCAATTTATTAATTTATACAGCACCAACTCATGACAAAGTCACCCCAAGGCGCTTCACACAATTCATAACAACACAAGGTAATTAAAAATCAAAATTAAAATCAAGAAAAGCACAATAAAAAGATAAAACACAGTGGAATTAAAAAGAAAATACAAAGCAAACAAAAAAACAAATTAGATTAATGATAAGACAGTCTAAAAAAGTGGGTCTTCAGTCTTGATTTAAAAGTCTCCACCGTGTCAGACTGCCTAATAACTGCAGGTAGATCATTCCAAAGAGTTGGACCACAGTAGGAGAAGGCTCTATACCCCACAGACTTCTTGTTCACCCTTGGAACACACAGAAGCCCTGCAAACGCAAGGGCCGCGCAGGTATGTAGGGCTTAACCAAGTCTGCCAGGTAGGAATGTGCCAGTCCGTGAACAATTTTATAAACCAACAATAAGACTTTAAAATCCTATCTGGCAGAAACCGGTAGCCAATGAAGGGATGCCAGAATGGGTGTAATGTGGTCAAACCTTCTACTTTGTGTCAAAAGTGTGACAGCAGCATTCTGTACCCATTGAAGTCCCCGAATGCTAGACTGCGGCAGGCCAGAAAATAAAGCATTACAATAATCCAGTCTGGAAGAAATAAACGCATGTATCAAAGTCTCAGCATCAGCCATAGACAGGATGGGACTAATCCTCGCCACATTTCGCAGATGGAAGAAGGCAGTCCTCGTAATGTCTCTAATTTCCGTCATGATGATTTGTTTTTAAAGTGATAACCGTGTTAATGTAGATGCAGTCTCTGTAAAAAAAAAAAAAATAAATAGTTGGGGGTTAAATGTGCTGTCTCCTCTGTATGTAGCACTGAACAAGCCGGTGTGCGCATTAGTTGTGCATTAGTAGAAAGTCCACTGTCTCCAGAAAATAACATATTACCAACTTTTTCCAATGAAAGAAATACATTACAGCTACATTTTCAGGCAGCCTGTAAAACAGCATTGTGGTGTAGTTCCAACTACACATCCAAACAGCTAGTTAAAAGAGCGTTGTAGGGAGTTTCACATGCACGTGCATCATTGCGACAGTTATAATGGTATAGTGCCGTCCTCCAGTACAGAGAGCAGATTCAGCACACATCTGGATCCAAAATCCACCAGAAAACATTAAATGACTTGGGGGTGAAGTGTGTCGTCTCTGTACTAAATGAACCGAGCACCATGCGCGATGCTTGTCCACATTTGTGAACTGGTAGAAAGTCCAAATCTCCTGAAAACAATTTATTAATGACTTTTTCCAAGCATCTGCTCGCAGGTCCACTATGACTGGATACTGAGCCATTACTTTCATATGAATGGTCAGTAGTTTCATGATCTGGTGTTACAACATTTGTTTCCCCTTGTCTGTTTGATGTTTCTGAGTTTGCATGGACCGATGTCCATAAATACCTGCTGTCTCTCCGAGTGAGAGGTACATCAGCGACCACTAATTGTGACCACCTATGCACTGATGGACTTACAATCAGGAATACTTTGATGTTGTGTTGTCAGTGGTACCTTAAATAACATGCTATATGTCCTTCAAGACCACAATTTGCCCCAGTGTTAATTTTGACAGCATTTTTTTGTTTGATTTTTAGTCATACGAGGGCTGTCCATAAAGTATAGGTCCTTTTTATTTTTTTCAAAAACTATATGGATTTCATTCATATGTTGTTTACGTCAGACATGCTTGAACCCTCGTGTGCATGCGTGAGTTTTTTCCACGCCTGTCGGTGACGGTCATTCGCCGGTGAGCACTCCTTGTGGGAGGAGTCGTCCAGCCCCTCGTCGAATTCCTTTGTCTGAGAGTTGCTGAGAGACTGGCGCTTTGTTTGATCAAAATTTTTTCTAAACCTGTGAGACACATCGAAGTGGACATGGTTCGAAAATTAAGCTGGTTTCAGTGAAAATTTTAACAGCTGATGAGAGATTTTGAGGTGATTCTGGCGCTTTAAGGACTTCCCACGGTGCGAGACGTCCGCGCTGCGCTCTCAGCAGCGTCGTCAGCCTGTTTCCAAAGCTTACAAACCTCCACATTTCAGGCTCTATTGATCCAGGACATCATGAGAGAACAGAGACGTTTCAGAAGAGTCCGGGTTTCAGCATTTTATTCCGGATAGTCCACTGTTAAAGGAGATTTTTTTTAATGAAGACGTGCGGACAGCGGCGCGGCGGCACAGGAGAAACACCTCCGTGTTTGACCATTTGTTAAAATCCAGTTTGGCTTTTGATGGCTTTCAGTGGAGTGAGTATATGAGAATTGTTTATCAGCTGGAGATGTTTCCAACTTGTCCTTAAGCTTCAGCAGAGGTGTTTTTCCTGTGACGAGCGTTGCGGCGGCTGCGAGCCGACGCTGCAATCCCCGCACGTCCTTTCATTAAAAAAATCTCCTTTAACAGTGTAATATCCAATAAAATGCTGAAAACCGACTTCTTCTGAAACGTCTCTGTTCTCTCACGACGTCCTGGATCAATAGAGCCTGAAATGTGGAGGTTTTAACTTGAAACAGGCTGACGACGCTGCCTGAGAGCGCTGCACGACGTCTCGCACCGTGGGAAGGTCCTTAAAGCGACAGAATCACCTCAAAATCTCTCATCAGCTTTAACTTTTCACTGAAAACCATCTTAATTTTCGAACCATGTCCACTTCGATGTGTCTCACAGGTTTAGAAAAAATTTTGATCAAACAAAGCGCCAGTCTCTCAGCAACTTCTCTGACAAAGGAATTCCGACGAGGGGCTGGACGACTCCTCCCCCAAGGAGTGCTCACAGGCGAATGACGTCACCGACAGGCGTGGAAAACTCATGCATGCGCACGAGGGTTCAAGCATGTCTGACATAAAAACATATGAATGAAATCCATATAGTTTTTGAAAAAAATAAAAAGGACCTATACTTTACGGACAGACCTCGTATTTGATTAAAATGTAATTTAGTTTTACTGATAATTTTATCATCTGAATTAAGATTTGAATCTAAAAGGAGTCAAATCTTCTAACTAAAACTAGACTAAAAGTGAAACAATTAAGATGCAAAATTATCAGAAAAACTAAATTATATTTTAAATCAACTATAACTAAACATAAACAATTTATTGCTAAAACTACATTACGTTTCAGTCAACGTCTGTCTGCTTCATGCCACCAGGAAAACACCTCTGAAGCCGCCACTGAATTAAGCCAGGGGACACGCACAGCCTTGTTGGCCACATCTGGTAAATGAGTATGCTAAAAACAAACAAACAAATAAATAAATGCAGATGTGTTGCCTTTTTTCCTAAATGTTAGTCAGTACCTCCACCATTGAGAGTTGGGGAGGTTGTTTTCCGCCCATTTGTTTGTTTGTTTGTTTGTTTGTGAACAGCCTGGAGCCCACACTTTTTTTATATATCATTATGAAATTTTTTATAGAAGATTCATATCCTCATAGGCAAGAACTGATTCAATTTCCAAGGTCATAGGTCAAATGGCAAAGTCAGGAAAATTCTTAGAAAACTAGAAAAATCTCTATCTTTAACATTGAACAAATTTTCAAAAATTCATAACTGTCAAAAAGATCAAATTTCTTCATATTTGAGAGCGTTTTGTAGGACAGCATCATTTACTGACTAGCAAAGTTTGATCCGGATCTGATCCAGATAACAGATTTTGTGGCCATTTAAATTTAACATTAAAAACCCCATTTAATGTATATTTTGCATTATATCTTCAAATGTGCCCCAATCACTCTCATATTTAAAAGTGAGGTGCAAACTGGCACTCACTATCACCTGATAAAGTTTGATCCAGATCTGATCCGGATTGTGAATTTGTGGACATTTGAATTTAATAATGAAAAGCCCCTTTGGTGTACATTTTAAATTATATCTCAATCCAAATTAACTCACTCACTCTCATTTTTCTATTATGGATTTACCTACACCACCAAAATTGGATGGAGGTTCCAATTTTATCCCTGTTGGTCTGTCTTCCAGTCATCAGTTAGAAACCAAGTGCCAAAAAGCAATGGCAAATTGTGCACAGCAGAGATAACCAATGTTCTGTGAAAATTATCTGAAAAGAATTCAGAAAGTGTAAAAGTTGGGGGAAAAAAAACCCTTGACAACACCACAAAAAAACTTTGATTCAAGTGCATGAACGTACGTATGAACGTACATCCTCCTGACATTTGATCACATCTAATTTAGCTTACAAAAAGCCACTTCTAACAGAATTTTGACCTTGAGGTAAAAATTTGTGGAACTGGAATCTTGGTGGAGGTTTGTGCTCTATGAGCGCGGTGGTCTAGTATTAGGATCGTAAGGAGATGTGGGAACTTCTGCATAAACCTCTTGAGCAATGCACACCTCCTTTTCCTCCTCTGCCTCCTCCTCTTCCTCTTCCTCCTCCTCCCTCCTCCCTCCCGTTATTTGAATCGGGAGCCTGCGCAGCGATCTTTTGTTCAGTAGCGCTCAGCTGCTGGAGAGGTGAGCACCACTGGCTGCTGCTCTCTGCTGCTGATCGTCTCCGGACGCCGCTGTGCGCACGGAGGCGACACCACACCATCCTCTCCGAGGCTGACATCTCCAACACACATCCCCCAGCTCCCACGGGCTGCCTCGTTGTCAGCCCCACTTGGCTTTTTACGCGTTGGATAGTTCAGCTCCTGGGAGGCTGCAGCATCACTCTCCATCTCCGTGGACCGTGCACTGCTCCATCCCTGAGGTGAAGTTATTTCAGCTGCTGTTAGATGATTATTTTGTGGAGAATTGGAGATGTGCAAAACTTGCATGTAATTAATATGCACTCAGAACAGAAAGTAGAGGATGGAAGTGAAAATATGGTGTGATGAGTCTTTCTGGTTGTGAGTAAAATTAAGTGGTAATATTTGTTTTCTTTTTATTTGAACCATTTGCTTTCACTTGCCATAATCTGAACTTGTCTTTTTCACTTAAACCTATGATAGAAGGCTGTAAGTGCGACTAATATGTTTCTGTTTTAGCCACAGCATGCAGCTCTTTGTCATTTCCCCCTTTGGTTGCATGTTGGAGTGATGCTCTAATACTTGTTTTCGTAATGCATATAGCAGAACAGTAAACCCTCTTTTTTTTCTTTTAAATGTGCTTATAAATTTTGTCTGAATTAGAAAATATTGAGAATGATTTAAGTGTTCGGATGACTGCACACTTCCATCTCATTCATGAAAAAAGAGGGTTAGCCCTCTCTTCTACTAGCGAGCCTTCAGGTGGGGGAGATGAGTAGGTGCAGAGGGAGCTGTTGGACTGGGTGAAAGTCGATATGTCAGTGGTGTCGGCGTAGCAAAAAGGGTAAACTGGAAACATTACCTTTGATGGCTTAGACTTGGCTATCTCAATTATTTCAGTGTGTGCAAACTTTGCTGTCATGCAGCTTCACCTCTGTGCTAAAGGTCAAAGGCATGGTTGTGTGGCTCAGGACACGATTTTGGTACGAATGGAAAAAATAAATCAGATTTGAGCTCAATTTTTAGGTTTGCTTTGTTTTTATTGTGTATGCCAGGCAGTGAGGTGACTACCAGAGTTGCTTATGAGCCTCTGGGAAATTAAACAGAGATTCAAGCAAGCGGTTTGTGAAATGGTTACCAGCCTTCCTCTCTGTCTGTCTCTCTTTCTTTCTCACTACTATGCTCTTGCAGAAGCAGCCTTTCCTCAGCAGATCTAGAGCTGAAATCATTTCAGTCTTAGTTTTGCTTTTATTCTTTTTCATGTGGTAGTGTAAGAGTCCAGCTCTTTTGAATTGCCAAAGTGAAACCCTTGGCTGTGGATGTTATAGCTATTTTAATGAGGAAGAAGCAGGTGAGTAGTTTTTTCTTCTTGCTCAGAAAACACCCCGTTTCATTTAACTATAAGAACTGCTAGTTCGCAAAAAAAGTTAAAACAACAACAACAACAAAAACACATATTTTGCAAGTTGTTAAGATGTTACTGAAAGTGGTAAGCAAAGCTTGATTTAAAGTCAAGTTTCAAGTTCAGTGTACTTAAAGCTTGTTAAAGCTAAAACTGTGCAGGTGTTCAAGTATGTCGGGGTCTTGCTCATGGGGGTAAGTGGAGCATATCATTGATAGACAGATGCAGGCCTGCGTTTGAGGACGTGAGGATGTTGTACAGGTGAAGAAGAGCTGAGCCAGAAGACAACGCTCTCGATTTATGAGTCCATTTAGACTCCTATCCTCACCTATGGTCATGAGCTTTGGGTAATGACTGAAACATGAAGATCGTGGATACAAGTGGCAAAAATAAGGTTTCTGCATTGAGTAAGAAGGGTCACACTCAGGAGCAGCGTGAGAAGTTCAGATATCAGGGAGGGACTTGGAGTAAAGCCAACGCTCCTTTGCATTGAAAAGAGCCAACTGAGATGTTTGGGCATCTAGCGAGGATGCCCCTGGTCATCTCTCTAAAGAGGTCTCCCAGGCACATCCAACAGGAAGGAGGCTCTGGGGAAGACCCAGGACAAACTGGAGGGATCACATCTCCAGGCTGGCTTGGGAATGCCTTGGGATGCCCCAGAAAGAGTTAGAGTACTTGGAGAGAGATAGGACAGTGTAGGATGATCTGCTTCTTTTGCTGCCACCGTGCCCAGGACCCAGATAAGCAGCAGCAAATGAAAGATTATATGAGCCCCAATATGAAAAGAAACAATGATGTATTGCACAATTTTTATGCACTTCTTCACATTCACGTTTTAATTTTTTATGGCTGTGACTTCGATTTAGTACCTTGCACAAGGGCAGTTTGATGTAAAGAACAGATGGGGGGTTGATCCACCAACCTTTGAACTTACAGATAACCTGCTTTAACATCGGAACACAGTCACAGAACAGAGTTGGGACATTTATCAGGTTAATGCTTTTTTACTTCTGCGTTGCTGACATTGTGTAAAGTTTTGGCTGAGATAGTGCAGGGGAATTGTAATTAAACTCTACAGAGGATTTTTGAGGTACAAATGTGCAAGCCGCGGCACCTCTCAAAAGGCATGAAATCTCTGCTGCAAGTAGAAAGAAGCTGATTGGATAGCATTTACCCACAGTGGTCAGGTGGTGGCTTGAACTACAACAAAATAACAGCGAGGGAGGAGCTCAGTGTCAAGAACACTGATGAACTTCAGCATACAGATAGTTACTTGGTTCCAGCTTAGTGCTTGTTGTTTTGTATAGAGGGTGGTTTCGTGGATCTTTCATACCAATTGTGTCTGAGGTTTGCATATTTCACATTTTATTTTACATGTCAAGCAGTGTGGAACTTGCGCTGGTTCAATCTTGGTCTTGAGTGACTCTTAGCCCTGCCTTGTTCTTGTCTTGACTTGGTCTCAACCTGTCTTGACTTGGTCTCACAAGTCTTGTCTTGGTCTCCGTCTTGATAATCTCATGGTGTTGACTGATTGCAGTACATACAGCCCCCCCCTCCCCCATTGATGCGAGGGGTAGTACAATCAAACAGGTACTTGATTTTCATGAAAATTTTCATTGGTCAAATAGCATATCACTACTGATATGCTAGTTAGTGACACAATAGTGACACAAAACTAACTCAGTAAGCTCAGAATGTGTGTATTGCCTTAAATCTCCAACCCTTTTCTTTTTTTGCAGTACTAGTCAGCTTAGACAGTTAGCTTAACAGGATGGGTTGGGCCACCAGTATGTAGACCGGTTCAGTTTCTGGTCACACTACTGTCTGAGTCCTTGGACAAGTTGCAGTTGTGGTTGACATTTACGTACATACACTCAGCAAGGCCATGGATGTCATGGTGTACCTTAGTATACAACTAGTACAACCCCTGGCAAAAATTATGGAATCACCGCCTCAGGGATGTTCTTCAGTTGTTTAATTTTGTAGAAAAAAAGCAGATCACAGACATGACACAAAAACTAAAGTCATTTCAAATGGCAAACTTTCTGGCTTTAAGAAACCTATAAGAAATCAAGAAAAAGATTGTGGCAGTCAGTAACGGTTACTTTTTAGACCAAGCAGAGGAAAAAAACATATGGAATCACTCAATTCTGAGGAAAAAATTATGGAATCACCCTGTAACTTTTCATCCCCCAAATTAACCCCTGACGTTTTGTGTCATGTCTGTGATCTGCTATTTTTTCTACAAATTAACCAACTGAATGAACATCCTCCGAGGCCGGTGATTCCATAATTTTTGTCAGGGGTTGTAGAGTTCCACATTAGATTTAGAATGTATAATAAAAGATATACCTTACTGAATTTTCATGGTAATTTTAGACATTTATTGATGTCTTTATTATTTTGCCAAGGTGGAATGATTGTACAGCATACCTCACCAAAAAACAAGAACTGGGTACACAAGTTTGAAGTTTATTTAGATCTTCTCTATCCATACCAGGGTCAAAATTATAATATACATAAATATATACATATACCACTAATATTTAGTTAAATGTTCCTCGACCAGATGCTTTTGGTAGCCATCAATAAGCTTCTGGTATAATTCTGGCTGGATATTTGACCACTGTTCTTGGCAGAATTGTTAGAATTCATTGAAGAGGTTGGTTTCCTGGCACAGACTGAGGTTTAAGTGTAGCCCACAAAATTCAATGGGGTTGAGGTCAGAGCTTTGGGAAAGACCATTCCGGAAGCTTAATGTTAGCCTGGTTTTCTCCACCTGGTTGGAGCCTGGTTTGTTGTCATTGCCCTGTTGGAACACCCAGTTGTGGCCAAATTTCCACTATCTAGCTGTTGAGTGGAGATGACGTTGAAGATTAGAGGTAGTCCTCCTTCTTCATTTTTCCATTCACTTTGTGCAATGCACCAGTACCAGTGGCAGCAAACAGCCCAAGAGCATGATGCTATCACCACCATGTTGATAATTGGTACAGTGTTCTTGAAGGCCTCACCTTCACTCCTCCAAACATACCTCTTGTCATTGTGGCCAAATAGCTCAATCTTTGTCTGTCTGACCATAAAATGTTTTCTCCGAGCACTGGCTTGTCCATGTAGGCAGCTGCAATGTCGGTTTAGTGTGAATGTGTTGATTTTGAGCAGGGGACTCTTCTTGGTTGGCACCCTCTTAGTCCATGGTCAGGTGAAACTGCTTCACTGTGGACAGTGATGCTGATGTTCAAGCAGTTTTCAGGTCATGGCAGGCCTGAGTCTTGGTGGTTCCTGGGTTGTTTCTTAACATCCTAACAAATTCCCTCTCATCTGGGGGTGACAGTTTGGGTCTTCTTCTCAACCTTGGCAAGCTGTGACACATCCGACTAACTTGTACTTATGTATAACTGTTTAAATGGATTATCTTTGGAATCTGCAGTTGTTTAGAAAATGGCTCAAAGAAAACTTCCCAACTTGTGTAACTCTACAATGTTCCTTCTTAGAGCTTCACTGAGTTCCTTGGACTTTCCCCATTGTTTTGAGTATTGGTCAGTCCAGTGATTGCTGTCAAACTCATCGTTTTATGCTGGCAAAGAGAAACTACAGTTGTAGTCAAACGTGATCACTAATGAGGTGTTAATAATAGACAATAGCCTTGTTCACATTACAAAACATTGTTGGACCTTCAGCACCACTTATTAAAAGATTTAAGTGAATGTATGTATATATTTGGGGTTGTGTATATATAATTTCGACCATGTGTGGATTAGAGAAGATCCAAAATAAATTCAAACAAGTGCACTTTTCACTTTTTTTTTTTTTAATCATTATGATGTATGCCTTACAATCATTCCACCCTGGCAAACGAGCAGTTCACAGACATCATTAAAATAACAAAATTACCATGACATTCATCCCCATGATGAATATATGTAAACTTCCAACCACAGCTGTATCTGAATTGTCTCAAATCTCCAAGTTTTAAATGGGCACCAGCCTCAACTGGAGAAGAAACTGGGGTCAGACTGGGGACCTGTCCAAGGGCAGTCGTAGAGTCTCATGTGTTTCATGAGACAGAATCTGGGAATGAGCATCAGTGAGCATTAGGACCTATATAGAAATTACTTCCTCATCAGATTAGAGAAGCTGCTCTGAGTGTTTCTCCATCCTTCACGTCTTTCTGCCTCTCAGCAGGTTTTCTGTTTGCCTCTGTCTTTCTCTCCTCACCAGGCTGCACTTTGTCCCTTTAAACACCATTGTTCTCAGAAAAAGACCTTCCTTTCTCTGCTTTTGCCAGGTCACTGCCCCCATTTGTTTCCCACATTTTCTGCAAGACATTAGGGCAGATGAGCATCTTCATTTGGAAACAGAGAGCGAGTCGCTGCTTGGTGGCTCCGTTCCAACTATGACTGAAGCCAAAAGCAGCTCATAAATGTTGTTGTCACACCTCAGGAGAGTAAGAAGAAAAGAGGAAAGCAATAGTAACCAACTGGTGGAATTTCACAGCATCATCTGCTGTTTACATGAGACGGTGTTGTCACTATTTCAACGAGCTGCCTTTGTGCCTGCCTGAGCTCAGCTTAGTGTCGACACTTGCAGCCGAACACTCAAATGGGCGAGAATTCAATTTTACACTTGAGATCAGTCCAAGCAAATTAATGAAAATTGTTATTTTTGCAAAGATTTTTTTTTTTCAAATGTAAGACATTAGTATTCCTGTAGTGAACCTGCTGCTGTGTTTAAACAAACATGGCACAGGCAAGAGAGAACAGCCAAGAAACTTCATGGATCCACAGTGAGGGTTTGGGTTGTGAGCCTCTGAAAACCTCTAGCTACACAGTAAAATCGCCAGTGTAAAACTAGCACTGACAGTGTTAAATTAACACTGGTGATTTAATGTGTACATCCTTATCATGCTTTGATCAAACTGTTAATTTTCCTGTTTGCAGACACAAGATTAAAGTTGTTGAGGTTTTTCATGTGTTTGTTGAAAGTTCAGAAGTAATTCTTTTTAATGATATGCAGTATGGGAGAAATCAATGCTGCTTTTTGTTTGGCTGGCAAAAGGAGTAGGAGGCACAGTGGAAAATTCCTACTCAGAGCGGCTAATTTGCATACATGGATAATCCTGATCCAATTAAACAGCAAAACCACTCACACTGGCCTAAACACACTGATTTTTGCATATTGTTAGCTTTGCCTGCCAACAATGCATGTGTTAGTGCCACTAAAGACCCTATGCTGTCTCTGATTGTCATAGGTTGATAAGGATACCCATTCCAGAACTGTCCAACAGGTGCTAGTGTTCATCAGGTATTGGTACACGATGTGTTTGAAACATCTGTGTTTCAAATGCTTTGAAATGTTTCAGAACAGTGTTTCGAGTTAACGGTCAATATTTTCCAGTACTGACGAGACTTTTTGTTACCACCCCCTATCACACATTCTACCTATTCTTTAATTCTGGTTTTGTTTTACTGTTCTTTTGCATATTTTGGCTCATATTGTGATGTCTTCCTTTTCATGCAGACTTTGGAACAATGGTTGAAACACAGGGCATCAAAGGTTTTAAAAAGATTTGAAGCAGTGTTTTGAATTAGCTGCCAGTAATTTGCAGTAGCAACAAAAAGTATTGCCACTATTCCCAGGTACACCTACTATTTATTCTGTAATTCTGGTTTTACTTTCCTGTTCTGTTGTGTATTTCAGCTTGTATTGTAATGTATTCCTTTTCATGTGAACTCTGAAACAATTCTGAAACACAGGTATTTCAAAGGTTTCAAATATTTTAAGGCAGTGTTTCGAGTTAGCTATCAGTTGTTGTCAGTTCAGCTGCTCCCGTTATTGTTCCGGGTTGCCACAGCAATACAGTCAGAACCATGTTTCAAAAAAGCTGGACAGTGGTATGTTTACCACTGTGTACATCACCTTTCCTTCTAACAACACTCAATAAGCATTGGGAACTGAGGACACTATTGTTGAAGCTTTGTCGGTGGAATTCTTTACCATTCTTGCTTGATGTATGACTTCAGTTGTTCTACAGTCCGGGGTGTCCATTGTTGTATTTTGCACTTCATAATGCACCACACATTTTCAATGACGACAGGTCTGGACTGCAGGCAGGCCAGTCTAGTACCCGCACTCTTTTACGCCAAAGCTACGCTGTTGTAACACGTGCAGAATGTGGCTTGGCATTGTCTTGCTGAAATAAGCAGGGACGTCCCTGAAAAGACATTGCTTGGATGGCAGCATGTATTGCTCCAAAACCTCGATGTACCTTTCAGCATTGATGTGCCATCACAGATGTGTAAGTTACCCATGGTCATGGGCACTAACACACCCCCATACCATCACAGAGGCTTGCTTTTGAACTTTGCACTGGTAACAATCTGGGAGGTCTTTTTCCTCTTTTGTCCAGAGGACACGACGTCCATGATTTCCAAAAACAATTTGAAATGTGGACTCGTCAGACCACAGCACACTTTTCCACTTTGCGTCTGTCCATTTCAAATGAGCTTGGGCCCAGAGAAGACGGCGGTGTTTCTGGATGTTGTTGATGTATGGCTTTCGCTTTGCATGGTAGAGTTTTAACTTGCACTTGTAGATGTAGCGACGAACTGTGTTAACTGACAATGTTTTTCTGAAGTGTTCCTGAGCCCACGCAGTAAGATCCTTACACAATGATGTCGGTTTTTAGTACAGTGCTGCCTGAGGGATCGAAGGTCACAGACATTCAGTGTTGGTATTCGGCCTTGCCGTTTACATGTAGAAAGTTCTCCAGATTCTCTGAATTTTCGGAGTTATATTATGACTGTAGATGATGGAATCTCTAAATTCCTTTCAACTGAACATTGAGAAACATTGTCTAAACTGTGGCATATTTTTTCATGCAGTTGTTCAAAAAATGGTGATCCTTTGCCCTGATTCTTTGCTTGTGAATGGCTGAGCTTTTGGGGGATGCTTTTATACACAATCATGACGCTCACACTGTTTTCCAAACAGGTGTTCTTTGAGCATTCATCAACTTTCCCAGTCCTTTGTGGCCCCGTCCCAACTTTTTTGAAACTTGTTGCAGGCAATCCATTTCAAAATGAGCAAATATTCGCACAAAACAAGTTCACCAGTTTGAACATTAAATATCTTGACTTGTGGTGTATTCAATTGAATACAGGTGGAAGAGGATTTACAAATCATATTCTGTTTTTATTTACATTTTACACAACGTCCCAACTTCATTGGAATTGGGGTTGTAGACAGACAAACTCAGTCACACTCTCACACATACCTACGGACAGTTTAAAATTTCCAGTTCGCCTGATCTGCTTGTCTTTGGATGTGGGAGGAAGCTCGAGTACCAGGATGGAAGCCACGCAAACACGGGGAGAACATGCAAACTCCGCACAGAAATGACCAAGTGAGAAGTGATTCCCCAACATTCTTCTTGTGAGGGAACAGTGCTAACAAGTTATCCACCATTCCACCCCCATTCTGACATGTCTATAGGATATTACAGAGACCAAAAGATGTCTATGTAATTATGTGTGTTTATGTGTTATATTTTAATTGTCAATTTGCAAGATTATCAAATTTATTGTTTATATTTTGTATATTTTTCATTTTGTGCAGACTAATTCACTCATTTTTCATGCCTTACCCCATTACCAGCATGTGTGTATACGTGGCAGCAAGGTTCTGTGTTTGTTCATTGGGTCAAAGTTCATCACCGATGCTCCTTCCCACCTGACACCCTACACTGCCCCCTCCACGGGGTTATTTCATCATCCTAATGAAAGCTACATCTCTCCCCACCGCCTAAAATCAGTCTGCTTGATTGACACCTTGGCGTCCCTGCACTCTCCAGCCAGACATGACCAAGCAGTTGGAACAGCACTGAAGTGGGCCGCTTTCTTTGGCTAACAGTGTAATACTGTGGCATTAGGCGTGTTTAACTTGCCATTGTGCCTCGAGCCAAGCAAATGAGCAGTGCAGCTGTGCCATTGCGACTAGTGGCAGAGCAGACAAAGCCCGGAGGGGGTAGCGAGGCAGAAAAGAAGGTAGTTTACCACAATCCCTCCAGACGCAGCTCGTGAATATTCATCAAAGCCACCCCCCCCCCCCCCGCATGCACCCAGCTCTGCACCCCTATCCAGCTCAGTGTATTATTCAAAGGTAGCACTTTGCCCATTAAATACCATAATAAATAATGACATGTAGTACAGTTTTTTGTCTGCTGAATTAATGGCAGGGGTGCAGTGGAGTATATCCATGTGATTGAAGGAGGGCAGGTGGGTGTGATTTCCTTTCAGCTACCTTTCCTCTCATGGGGCCTCAGTCCTAACCAGTGTATGCACAAATCAAGGTTTGAAAGTGGTGTGCACGGCTTCCCGTGGAGAAGCCAATGATTTGTAAAAGCAAATGGCCAGAAAGGAACTCAGTGCCATATTTAGATGCTCTTTGGAGATGCTTGAAATCAGTTTCTTCTAAAATTTTAAATAGTGAAATAAAGCTAGATTTACCAAGATGATCAGCATGTGTTGGCTCCCCCCACAACACATGTACATGTGTTTCGCACACTCCCCCCAACATGTGGCGTGCATGTGGTTCCCACTCCCCCCCCCGCTCCCCCCTGCAGACGAGGTGCCTCTCATCTGATCACAGAGTGACACCTTGGTCTGTGCGCTGAACAGACAGGGGGCGTGGCTGGCTGCCAACAGCGGCAGCTGTTGAGATCTCTTGTCCTGGACATCACAGCTGCAGAACACGTATCGTGTTTTGACAGACATAACCTTACTGTCCACTGTGATGCACCTGTGTGTGTGCGCTTGCTGTCCTCATGTGGAAATACATAAAAACATACATCACTTTTGTGACAGGCTGGGAGAGCGCACACAGAGTCCAGATTGACAGGGTGGCCCAGCTGAAATGGACCATGAATTTTTGTGGACACGCACCAGGTGATCTGAATGTCACGTCTGCCTGACAGGACACATGTGTCAGGCTGAACATGGGCATGGGGCCCGGTCCAACACGCGTGTCCTGTGGGCATGCACGCCCCAGGACAAATCAAATCAAATCAATTTCATTTATATAGCGCCAAATCACAACAAACAGTTGCCCCAAGGTGCTTCAAAACGTACAACAAATACGCCACTTTCAGGCACGTATCAGCAGAATACACCATAATACTCATTGCTATTTCATGTTTGTCAAATAAAGGATGGTTGAAATAGTTTGAAACTCACCTGTTTTGTCTCCTAGATGCAGATGTGAGCAGCAAATCTTGCACCACATTTCAATGCACTCATTGCTCGCTTCAAACTACTGCACATCTTGGAGCCACTTTTCCAAAAATAGTCTTTTCTTCGGCTCTGTGTAACTACATCACACAGCTGCTGTGATAAATAAAAAATTAAAAAATACATGCTGTGACAGTTCCATGCATGCGGGAACATAGCAGCTTTTCACAACTGCTGCGGGATGTGGCTACACATCACACAGCTGCTGTGAAAATAAAAAATAAAAATTACTTGCCACCCACGGGAACCAAACTTGCCCCTTCCAAAAGCTCTGATTGCCAGTCAGAATCTTTACCACTAAGCCACCATCGCTGTCCTTTGAAAGCTGCAGGAAACTGCCTGATATCAGAAAGAACATGGATGTATTTAAAAAAAATAAAACCACACACCATATAAAACACCGCATTTATCAAGCGGTCAATACAAATATGATCCTTCTGTTCCTCTGTAGATGACCCATGGTCACTGACGTACGGTCATGAAATGACATGAATGAGAAGCAGTTTGTTGTGATCATGTCCATATCTGCTGGCAGCATCCTGCCCGACACGCATGTCTTGTCGAGTGTGCACCACAGGACTGACACATCATGTGGAACAGAGCTCACGTGGGTGACGTGACAGTCAGCTCGCCCACTGCGTGTTATGATTGATGGTCCGTTTCAACATGGGGGCAGCCTGTCCATGCCACAGCAATATATGTTTTTATTTATTTCCACATGATAACAGCAAGCACACATACACATCACAGTGGGCAGTTGTTAGTCCATGTCCATCCAAACACAGTACGTGTTGTTCAGCTGGGATGTCCAGATCCACAGATCTCCACAGCTGCTTCTGTTGGCGGCCACACCTTCTGTCAGTTCAGCGCACACACCAAAGCCACACTTGTGGGGCACTTAGACAAATTTCTCATCCAGCTCGGCAGTGATTGTCTGCAGACTGTTTTTGTGATGATAGTATGAATGGCCACATATTTTCTAAGTGCCATGTGAGTGGTGTTAGATGTTCATGCCTGTTACCTGGAATTTGGCCAACACCTGCCGCAAAAGGGATTGATGGGCTCGCACAGCGCACACTCTGTTTTTCAGCCAGTCAGTTTTTCTGTGTGCGCAAATAGTTGTAACAACAGGTGTACGAGGCATTAGAGGCAGCTACGATTCTGCATGTTTTGCATACGATTCCTGGTTCAGGTGCACTTTATGTGCAAATCGACCAAATTCGCACTATGTGTGAGGGGGGCCCCAAGGTTAGATGAGATGACCGCTCAAGTACACAAAGTCACATAATAACACAAGTGGCATTACACATTCCTGATTTTTGTCACGCATGCGTATCTGTGTACCAGTTATGTGCACCCCTGATTATTGTTATCTGTTGTCTTTGAGAAATCACACATTATGCTCTAAACATACAAAATAATCAAGCTTAGTTTCAGTAGTTTCATGACAAGGACTGATTTATTATATTTTGATAGTAAAATACAGTGAGACAAATGTGTCATTTTGCCTTGTCACATTTTCCTCACATGGTTCAAAAGTCCATTTATTTATTTATTTTTAGAAACTGCAAATTTTGAGTGTATTTGCAATATAAGATTGTGGATTCATTATGTGCAGAGGTGGGATGAAGTCACCATCAAGTCACTTTCAAGTCATCAATCAGCAAGTCCCAAGTCAAGTCTTAAGTCATAATGGCCAGCAATTGTTTGCAAGGTGACTTGAGACTTGACTTGGGACTTGCAGATTGATGACTTGAGAATGACTTGATGGTGACTTTGTCCCACCTCTGATTATGTGAATACCAAAAAATAAAGTTAGACTGTTGACAAAGAAAAGTTATTTTATGTGAAAAATGCTGAAAAAAAAAAAATCAAAGAGCTTCCAAGAATGAACCAGTACATTTTTTAAAAGAGGCAGCAATCTTTCAAGTAAATGACAACATTTGCTGCTGTAGTAATGCTTCATGTTGTACATTAATCTGAATCAATTCAAACACAAAGCAGCGAAAGAAAGCAGTAAAATCTGAGATCGCCTTTAAGATTTTAGCATGAATTCCACAGAGTTTTACAAATAAAGCCTCTTTGTCTTACCAGTTGGGTGCGAAGCTGTTTTTCAAACTCAAGTGGCATGTTCACACATCTGAATTGAATTGCTCCTCTATCTTTCACTTCCTAAAACACTAGCTGGCTGTTAATTCTACCATTACGCCAGCGGTGTCCTCTCCGAGTTAATCGGCAATAAAAGAAAGGCTCCCCGCGGACTCTTTATGTGGTTTGAGTACCAGAAGGCTCCAGAAACACAGCCTGCTACATTTGCACCACAGTTTGTATCCTCTGGTTAAGATAAACTCGACAAGCCACATTTCCAAAAAAACCCCAAAACAAAACAAAAAAAACAACAACAATAAAAAAATAACGCACACAGATGAATTGACAACATCAGTCCTGCATGATTGCTGGATGTGACAGATACTGATGAGATGTAAACAGATGGCCAGTGTTCTCTGCTCTCTTGTGCTATGCTTCCCCAAGGAGAAGTGCATTATGTTGCAAGTGTTATATTTTAATTTGTGGAGGTACAAAAGACTAAGGCGGATTGGAAAGTGTATTTCCCTGCTGAAAACAAATGTCTACCAAAAAAAAAAAAAAATCTGTACTTGGATTCTATCCACCCCCCACTCCCCCACCCATGGAGCAAAGCTGAGCCACCAGTGCAAACCTTTAAAAGGCTGAATTCACTAATCAGAGGCTGTGTGTGTGAGTGTATAGTCTGATTTTTTTTTTTTTTTTTTTTTTTTTAGATTGCTGGTCCTGACACTGTAACACGTTTCCTCCTTTGCATCCTTCAAACAGATCCTGAATGCACTGAAAAGAACACTGTGCTTAAATTATTTCAAAAGCATTGCTGCTGGAGTGTTTTGCTGCTACAAAACAATCAATTCTGCTTTTTTAAAATTCAGACTACCCAGAAAGAAAAGCAGATTTCAGTAATCCCCCGTCTGTCACTGTGAATCATATCTGCTTTGAAGATGCTTTTGTTGTGCTTATGGTAATGCTGCCTTAATGTTTTCATATCACTCTTTTGTTTTTCTGATCACACTGCTTTACGTCTTCCAATAAAACATAGACGGGTACCTAAAGACAGTGTCGTCCAGTGTCCTGCACGCCAAGACAGTCAAGCACTATGTTCACACCAAGGCTGCCAGTCTGAATAGAATCCTTCTGATTAGCGACTCAACCCGCGCTGTTCATATGACCATGACAAAACTGATCAAATTCGGAATGGCACAATACCACTTTTTCTGTCTGACATAATACTGATACTGGATACTTCAGTATCTGGCAATATCAGCACCAACCCAATGTAGGCCCCTAGGCTGCTCCCTTGTTTGCTCTCAGTGTCACTACAGCAAATCTGAGGTGGATCTGCATGTTGAATTGGCACAAGTTTTACGACAGTGGAAAATTTTTAACTAACCACTTGGCCACCACCCACTATCAACACCAATCCAATATTGTCTTAAAATAACAAATATATTAACAGTGGTGTGCACAACTAAGTTAGCTTTGGTAACCAATAATCTGCTAAATGAAAATGTGTGATAATGCTAAAAAAGAAAAAACCTCTAACACCCATGTCACACCATGACAGTTTAGCCAGCGTGTGCTTACCATATTAAAAATGCTGGCATTACATACGTCTAATAAGTTATGGGTAAGTTTGATATAAGTTAAGAGCGCACTGATATATGGCGAGTACACTGAAAAAGTTTGGGCATGCACAATATTTTCGACGTATTTCAGCATATGACTAATACGTCCCACATGCACAGTCCATAAGTTGTAGGTAGGTTATGCAATTGCCACACATTACTTAAGTTACTCATAAGTCAAAATGCATCCATTGATACTGTCCACTGATTGAGTCAACAACTGAAAGCTGCTTTCCTCATGCTGCTTTCCTCATGCAGTTCAGACTGTTTCAAAAAATGAGGTGGGCTTCATTGATAATTGGCAAAGCTTCTGGGGAAAACCTGGTCTTGTTAGGAGAGACGGCATCCATCCCACTTTAGAGGGATCAGCTCTCATTTCTAGAAATCTGGCCAATTTTTTGGGATCCTCCAAACTGTGACTGTCTAGCGTTGGGACCAGGAGGCAGAGCTGTGGTCTTATACACCTCTCTGCAGCTTCTCTCCCCCTGCCAGCCCCCTATTACCCCATCCCCGTAGAGACGGTGCCTGCTCCCAGACCACCAATAACTAGCAAAAATCTATTTAAGCATAAAAATTCATAAAGAAAAAATAATATAGCACCTTCAATTGCACCACAGACTAAAACAGTTAAATGTGGTCTATTAAACATTAGGTCTCTTTCTTCTAAGTCCCTGTTGGTAAATGATATAATAATTGATCAACGTATTGATTTATTCTGCCTAACAGAAACTTGGTTACAGCAGGATGAATATGTTAGTTTAAATGAGTCAACACCCCCGAGTCACACTAACTGTCAGAATGCTCGTAGCACGGGCCGGGGCGGAGGATTAGCAGCAATCTTCCATTCCAGCTTATTAATTAATCAAAAACCTAGACAGAGCTTTAATTCATTTGAAAGCTTGTCTCTTAGTCTTGTCCATCCAAATTGGAAGTCCCAAAACCAGTTTTATTTGTTATTATCTATCGTCCACCTGGTCGTTACTGTGAGTTTCTCTGTGAATTTTCAGACCTTTTGTCTGACTTAGTGCTTAGCTCAGATAAGATAATTATAGTGGGCGATTTTAACATCCACACAGATGCTGAGAATGACAGCCTCAACACTGCATTTAATCTATTATTAGACTCTATCGGCTTTGCTCAAAAAGTAAATGAGTCCACCCACCACTTTAATCATATTTTAGATCTTGTTCTGACTTATGGTATGGAAATAGAAGACTTAACAGTATTCCCTGAAAACTCCCTTTTGTCTGATCATTTTTTAATAACATTTACATTTACCCTGATGGACTACCCTGCAGTGGGGAATAAGTTTCATTACACTAGAAGTCTTTCAGAAAGCGCTGTAACTAGGTTTAAGGATATGATTCCTTCTTTATGTTCTCTAATGTCATATACCAACACAGAGCAGAGTAGCTACCTAAACTCTGTAAGGGAGTTAGAGTATCTTGTCAATAGTTTTACATCCTCATTGAAGACAACTTTGGATGCTGTAGCTCCTCTGAAAAAGAGAGCTTTAAATCAGAAGTGTCTGACTCCGTGGTATAACTCACAAACTCGTAGCTTAAAGCAGATAACCCGTAAGTTGGAGAGGAAATGGCGTCTCACTAATTTAGAAGATCTTCACTTAGCCTGGAAAAAGAGTTTGTTGCTCTATAAGAAAGCCCTTCGTGAAGCTAGGACATCTTTCTACTCATCACTAATTGAAGAAAATAAGAACAACCCCAGGTTTCTTTTCAGCACTGTAGCCAGGCTGACAAAGAGTCAGAGCTCTATTGAGCTGAGTATTCCATTAACTTTAACTAGTAATGACTTCATGACTTTCTTTGCTAACAAAATTTTGACTATTAGAGAAAAAATTACTCATAACCATCCCAAAGATGTATCGTTATCTTTGGCTGCTTTCAGTGATGCCGGTATTTGGTTAGACTCTTTCTCTCCGATTGTTCTGTCTGAGTTATTTTCATTAGTTACTTCATCCAAACCATCAACATGCTTATTAGACCCCACTCCTGCCAGGCTGCTCAAGGAAGTCCTACCATTATTTAATGCTTCAATCTTAAATATGATCAATCTATCTTTGTTAGTTGGTTATGTACCACAGGCCTTTAAGGTGGCAGTAATTAAACCATTACTTAAAAAGCCATCACTTGACCCAGCTATCTTAGCTAATTATAGGCCAATCTCCAACCTTCCTTTTCTCTCAAAGATTCTTGAGAGGGTAGTTGTAAAACAGCTAACTGATCACCTGCAGAGGAATGGTCTATTTGAAGAGTTTCAGTCAGGTTTTAGAATTCATCATAGTACAGAAACAGCATTAGTGAAGGTTACAAATGATCTTCTTATGGCTTCGGACAGTGGACTTATCTCTGTGCTTGTTCTGTTGGACCTCAGTGCTGCTTTTGATACTGTTGACCATAAAATTTTATTACAGAGATTAGAGCATGTCATAGGTATTAAAGGCATTGCGCTGCGGTGGTTTGAATCATATTTGTCTAATAGATTACAGTTTGTTCATGTAAATGGGGAATCTTCTTCACAGACTAAAGTTAATTATGGAGTTCCACAAGGTTCTGTGCTAGGACCAATTTTATTCACTTTATACATGCTTCCCTTGGGCAGTATTATTAGACGGTATTGCTTAAATTTTCATTGTTACGCAGATGATACCCAGCTTTATCTATCCATGAAGCCAGAGGATACGCACCAATTAGCTAAACTGCAGGATTGTCTTACAGACATAAAGACATGGATGACCTCTAATTTCCTGCTTTTAAACTCAGATAAAACTGAAGTTATTGTACTTGGCCCCACAAATCTTAGAAGCATGGTGTCTAACCAGATCGTTACTCTGGATGGCATTTCCCTGATCTCTAGTAATACTGTGAGAAATCTTGGAGTTATTTTTGATCAGGATATGTCATTCAAAGCGCATATTAAACAAATATGTAGGACTGCCTTTTTGCATTTACGCAATATCTCTAAAATCAGAAAGGTCTTGTCTCAGAGTGATGCTGAAAAACTAATTCATGCATTTGTTTCCTCTAGGCTGGACTATTGTAATTCATTATTATCAGGTTGTCCTAAAAGTTCCCTAAAAAGCCTTCAGTTGGTTCAGAATGCTGCAGCTAGAGTACTGACGGGGACTAGCAGGAGAGAGCATATCTCACCCGTGTTGGCCTCCCTTCATTGGCTTCCTGTTAATGCTAGAATAGAATTTAAAATTCTTCTTCTTACTTATAAGGTTTTGAATAATCAGGTCCCATCTTATCTTAGGGACCTCGTAGTACCATATTACCCCATTAGAGCGCTTCGCTCTCAGACTGCGGGCTTACTTGTAGTTCCTAGGGTTTGTAAGAGTAGAATGGGAGGCAGAGCCTTCAGCTTTCAGGCTCCTCTCCTGTGGAACCAGCTCCCAATTCAGATCAGGGAGACAGATACCCTCTCTACTTTTAAGATTAGGCTTAAAACTTTCCTTTTCGCTAAGGCTTATAGTTAGGGCTGGATTGGGTGACCCTGGACCATCCCTTGGTTATGTTGCTTTAGACGTAGACTGTGTTTCATAATTATTGTATGGCCTTGCCTTGCAATGTGGAGCGCCTTGGGGCAACTGTTTGTTGTGATTTGGCGCTATACAAGAAAAGGGTTGATTGATTGATTGATAATCTTACCTGTTTGTTTTAGTTGGATTCATCATCACAGCCTGATGAAAACGTATCCACATAGTGTCCTGATTTTGGAAAACAACATCTGAAAATACTTTAGTTCCTTGTCATAGCTAAAGAAATGTAGTGTTTTAAAATATGTCCCTCTGTGTTTTGTGAACTTCTCAGCCTGAACCAGAGAACACAGGCACTTTGTGCCACAACAAGACAATTAAAGCTGAAAGAGTCACAGCATCTCATTTATTCACGTCAGAGTTTATCACAGACATCAGTCAATTCTTCAGCATTCTGTACATGATGAAAATAAATCCCATGATCCACCAAGACAAAAATAAAATAAAATTTAAAGAAATGTTAAATTACTGTTTGGAGAGCTGTGTAACAGCATACATGTGCTCGATGACGTGCTCGTCAATATTTACATGTTCCGCCAGCCAAACTAAAAGGTTCTGCTGGTGGTGGAAATGCAAACCAAGCGAGGCTTAACTGTTCTGACTCGTATCTTACCATACCATGCAGTACCGACCCAGACTGTTGGGTGGAAGTGGGGTTGTCGGCATACATTGGCGAAATCATCATGGCATTACAGCTGCATAACGTATACAGTGCATTTTTCATACATTGGCATATGCTGGCTAAATCATCAAGGTGTGACAGGGTCCTAAAAATGTTAGCTGAAACTGTTTTACCTTTGCTCGGTGCTACCCCAAAAGATCCAAATCAGATCTGCATGTTGATTTGAGAACATTTTACACTGTATGCCCTTCCTGATGCAACTCCACATGACATGAAGCATGAATAACTTATTATTTATCCCAAAGGAAATGATTTTGGCAGAAAACAGAAACCACAAACAATGGTTAGTTAAATACACAATTACAGAAAGTGTTAGTATTAAACAAAAAAATCAATTAGTCAATTTTTTTGATACTATGTTTAAATGTAGCCCCAACTGTTTCTTGTGTAGGGAATCAAAGAACAGTAGAATCCTCAGCAACAACATCAACAACAACAAAAATGACTGCTCTTGTTGTTCCTGAGGCACTGTGTAGTGTGGCACTATCTCTGTAAAATATTTGCTTTTTCTGACATTTGTTACATTTATTGGTAGAAATTAAAAAAATTCTTGAAGACAATTACAAAATTCTGTGGTCCTTCTACCACCTGTCTCATCCACACCCATTTCTCCAGAGGTTTGTTTGGACCCTCTCAGCTGTCATGTAAACTGTGCAAGCTGTGTGATGTAGAACAGCTCAGAGAAAAAACAAGAAAATGTGTTTGTAGAAACAGCAGAAAATTTTATAATCTCTGCAATCATGCAAAGCCTGTGATGAAATCAGTTCCTGCCAATTCGTTAATCCTGAATATTGTACAAGGAATTAATCATCAGTATTAAGATGACTGTGCCCATTAACAACTGTTAAATATTAACAACTGTCAGTGTGATTATTTATATGATGCATAATCTAAATTTGGTTAATATGCTGCATCAGTACACACAATTTAGAGGGAACATCTGCCTCAACTTATTTTTTGGTTTATTAAGGATTCCATCTTGAATATCTATAGCCCATCATCTGAAGTCTGTGGTGCAAGTTCGTTTAGTGCATGTCCAACAACATGTTTCTATTTATAGTGCACATAATCTAAGCTCAATTTAAGGGTTGCATTTAATCACTTAATTATCCAGGGGTGTGTTTTGAGCGTACATAAAATAAACCAATCAGTGTCATCAGTAATAGCTTTTAAGATCTGGAGTGTGATGGAATCTGGTGTACGCATATTCATACAGAGAAATCAAGTGAGTAGTGTCCTGGTGCATTAACAACTGTGCATACATGTCAAAGCATGCGAGTGAAGAGCTGTCACCAAAGCTCCCTGAGGTGAAACAGTGAAGCAATATTTTGTTTAATTGTTATTTTCAGTTCATGCTGTTTGTGAATGCAAGTAGAGCGTAAGGCAGACCTGGGCAAACTGCGGCCCGGGGGCCACATGCGGCCCTTTGCATGTCTCTGTCCGGCCCTCATGAGGTCTGTGATTATTATTACATATATTAAAAATGTCAAGCTTGTGTGTTGGAAATCATTAGAGAGGTTTATTTGGGTATATTTAAATATTTAACATATTATTACAATAATAAATATTACCTATAAAAGCTATTAAATAGGTAATTTTTTGTAAAAATGATAATGGGAGACAGCTGAGTTATCAATGGTGTGGCCCTCGGACATAATTCAGGCTCCCTATGTGGCCCCGTGTAAAAATTAATTGCCCACGCCTGGCGTAAGGCGTATCTGAAGTTTACATCATTATACACAGAAAAACTGCAACTTTAGACCATGTTTTTGGTAGTCAGATGTAGCCTGGTAAACCAGACCTATAATTCACTAGGAAATAAATTCTTTTCATCTCAGCCAAAAATAGCCCAATTTCAGCTGTTTATCACATGTGCAGTGGACTTTATGTGATGTCTCATGGAGGTGTGCCAAAGAGCCACTGTGTGAAATAACCAAGATGGCTGGTGCTGCATATATAACGTCTTTAATTAACATGGGTGGTGGACATGGTAGTGACAACTGCATGAAGTACATGCAAGCAGTGACACCTGCGCTGGTGGATGACAGGGCCGTGCACACATATCACAACAGATGGAAGAGTCTTGGTGCATCCAATATTAGAGTTAATATTTCCAGGGTATCTGTTGTACTGGCTGAGGTCGTCAAAGCTAAAGAAAATCAACTTTGTGCAGTGACATGCTCTGAGATCTAAACTCACAGAAAGAAACAGAATGAATGTGTCACCAGGTGGATTTAGTCAATATGTTCCATCTCTGAAGTCAGCTTCAAGGTGACATGGGTCGGGAGCCTGTGTCAGTGTCAGCCACCTGACATTACAGATCATCCAATCTTCTCTGTCAGGGTTTTGTGTGTGTGTGTGTGTGTGTGTGTGTGTGTGTGTGTGTGTGTGTGTGTGTGTGTGTGTGAGAGAGAGAGATCCAGAGATGTGCTGAGCTGAACAAAATGAGCCAGGAAGTCCACAAAAAAGCATGAAAAGATGACAGTGACCTTCTTGTGGTGAGCCTTCAAATCTTCTTCACATCCACAGTAGAACAGGCAGCCCACCTTTATATCCACCTGCATGTTTGACTGAAGGACCATCTGCATTTGTACAATAAATGCTTTTGAATTTATTGCACCGCAGCCACTTCTGACCAGACTTTAATTTCTTGCTGATATTTTGCTTCATCTACTGTACACTGCCTCAGGGCACTGATGAAAAAAAATCAAAAAAATCTGAGTGATCAAATTGTTTCGAATGTGGAATTTGTGAGGCTCGTACCCGCGCTGATGTCCTGCTGGTGGAGATGCAAATGGTTATGTGGTCTGTAATAAGATTGCCAGTGCAGCACAGGAGTGGTTTTTACATGGCTTTGTGAAGTGTGGCACCTTCAGTGCTCCTAGGAGTTCCAGTCAGTGGTAGTTTTGCGTGGCAGCAGATGGGAAGGAGTCTGTTTATCACAGGGAGGAAAAGAGGGTTGAAAATTTTGTTTAACTCTGTGCTTAATATTGGTTTATGAGTCCAGTTTTGTGTTGCTTTCTCAGAAAGAACCACTTGCCCTTTTTAGGTCTCCTCAGATCTTTTTTGTCCTCTATTCTCCTGTCTCTTGTCCAGTCTTATGTGTTGTTGCTGTAGTAGTTAGTGACCCCTATGTACTGTAGTTTGTTGTATTGTACATTTCTGTGGTGTTTTTGTGCTTTTATTCTTAATTGTTTGTTAGTTTTTACATCAGCCTGTCAGGGACTATAGATGGAAATTAGCCTACGGCTAAAATCTGACATATTTACATATTGTATATGTTCATTAATATGTACTGTCCCTCTTAAATAAATAAAGAAATAAGAAATAAAAAAAAGATGACATCAATTTGACCTGTGTTTTTGGAAGAAATTCCTTCTTTGTTCCAGTCCACAATGAAGCTGTATCTCTGGTGATGCAATGGTCAAAGGATGCACTATACAGAGAGAGAGAGAGAAGTCCATAATTCATTCCGAGTGATGATGGATATCTTGGTGGCTTCCCTCACTAGTCTCCTTCTTGCACAGTCATTCAATTTTGAGGACTGCCTCTTACAGACAGCTTTATCACAGAATCATGCTGTTTATATTTCTTAGAGACTGATATAAGGGCCCCTTCACACATAATGCGAATTTGGTCAATTTGCGCATAAAGAACGCATGAAGCAGGAATTGTGTGCAAAATGTGGAAAATCATAGCTGCCTCATACACCTGTTGTTACAACTATTTGCTCACACCAGTGGCTGAAAAACAGTGTGCACTGTGTTGAGCCCATCAAACCCTCTCACGGCAGGTGTCGGCCAAATTCCAGGTGACATGCATGAACATCTAACACTGCTCGCATGGCACTTAGAAAATGTGTGGTCCTTCATGAAAACAGTCAGCAGACAATCACTGTCAAGGTGGATGTGAAATTTGTCTAAGTTCCCCACGAGTGTGGCTTTGCAAGCACACACACTGACACATTGGTGTGTGCGCTGAACTGACAGGAGGTGTGGCCGCTGACAGAAGCAGCTGTGGAGATCTGTGGATCTGGATGTCACAGCTGGGCACACATACTGGACAGACATGAACTAACAATTGCCCACTGTGACGTGCGTGTGTCTGCTTGCTGTCCTTACATGGACATAAATAAAAACCTATATTGCTGTGGCAACGGGCTGCAGTGAGTGTGCGCACGCACGGCGCAGACATTGACAGGCTGCTCCCAGGTTGAAATGGACCATCAGATCAGAACACGCAGCGGGCGATGTGACTGTCACACCACCCATGTGAGTTCTGTTCCACATGACGCGGTGTCAGTCCTGCGGTGTGGCGTCCAAAAGACACGTGTATCGGCCAGAACACATGTGTGCGGCCGGCTGGATGCACCAGACCAGTAGATGTGGACATAAGAAGAGCCAACTGCTTCATCATTCATGTTATTTCATGACTGCATGTCTATGACCATGGGTCATCTACAGAGGAACAGACAGATCATATTTGTATTGGCCACTTGATAAGAGGGATTCAGTAAAATAATACGTCCACATCCTTCCTGATATGAAGCAGTTTCCCGCAGCTTTCACAGGACAGTGATTATGTCCACATCCTTCCTGATATGAGGCAGTTTCCCGCAGCTTTCAGAGGACAGTGATTGTAGCTCAGTGATAAAGTTTCTGACGGGCAATCAGAGCTTTTGGCATGGGTTTGATTCCTGTGGGTGGCATGTAATTTTTATTTTGTTCCCGTGTGCACAAAACCATTACAGCATGTATTTTTTATTTATTTTTTCTTCACAGCAGCTGCACGATGTGGTTGCCCATCGTGCAGCTGAAGTCCAAGACATATACATTTTTGAAGTCCAAGACATATACAGTTCCTCGGAAATGCTCATGTCCATGACCATACTTATCCATTCTATTATATTGGCTATAATAGCTTTAATTTACATTTATTACAAGGTAATAGTACCCATGGGCATGAAGGCAGTAAGAGCTCCAGCAATCTGTCATTTGACCTCATTAACCTTGACCTGATCTCTGGATGATCGTGCCAGTGCAGTTCTAGAATCCACCTAAGTGTGTCCCACATTTTGTCAAAACAGGGTTGAAAATCAAATTCCTTGATCCTTGCCAGAATGAATTCTTTAAGGGCAATTTTCATTGGCATACTAAGATTGGTAGAAATTTGCAAAAGGACCTGAGACAAACACATATGACCTTGGCCACACTGACTGACTTTTGGCAAATTTGACCTTGCTGGACAATTCCCTAACACACGTCCCTATGTGTGCCAGGTTTGGTGCAAATCAAAGTGAAAAATGTAACTTTTCACTTTTGACCCCAATTCCCTTGGCTGTTATGGTTGACCTTTGGTAAATCTGATCTCACCATCTTTGTAAGTGTGCCATGTTTGGTGCATATCAGAGTGAAAGAATCATTATTTTGACCTTTGACCCCAATGACATTGTTCTTTGCAAAACAAGAAAGAAGGAAAGAAAAAAATCCCTCAAGGTGAATTCTGGGAATGACCTTCATTGGACCTGGGAGTAGAAGGGTAGCAAACAGGCAGACAAGTGTTCCTCAAATTATATTATGATGTTGCAGAGGTTTTTCATTGTGAGTTTAAAGGCCATATGCGTCTATTTGCACCTTCACCCCGAAATGACACAAAACACGTTTTGTCCATTAACCTAAGTGAAATCATTCGTTGCTGTATCACAGTGATCACTGAAGCTGGAGCGCATAATTTGATCCTAAATTTCTGAATTATCCCAAGTTTTTATTCCATCCATTTGAGTTTTTCCGTAAATGTCCCCACACTGTATTCCTAAGCTTTTCATACACAGGTGAAGTTTTCACCTTATAGTGGAATAATGTAGAAGTAAAATGGTTTTTGGCAATGGATACAATTTGACACCAAAATCAAGATGATACAAACAGTCCAAAAGCCTGTCTGACATTTAAACTTTTTTCCACAAGAAATTAGCATTTTTACATACTAATTTCCTTTCAAATTGCTTTTATTGTGCTTCCTCAACACCATGCTGCTTTCCAGGTCATTAAAAACAGAAACCAAACAGCCTGCATATAGCTCAGGTGAGCTTGAAGGATAAGTTTTGTGGTCACAGAATTTAATGCTTGTTAAACAATTAGCAATTTGTGCCTTTTGTGTTGAAGCTCTGTCGGCACATTTCCTTGCTGTGGATTTGCTCAGACAAATATAAAACGAGCTGTTTGCATCGTTACCGGTTGTGTTTTGCAATTAGCTGTCACACTGCAAAATTAATAGTGAGGAAAATACGACGTGGAAAATGCAGTAAATGAGAAGATGCTGGTGCAGTCATTCGATCATTCAGCGGCCAAAAGGAGGATATTAATCAGTGGTGAGCCAAAGCTCTCGTGTTGCGTATGTGGTGTCTTCCTTGATGTTAATGAAAGCCACACAAATATCTGCTTTCATCCCAGTGGGGGTCGATTATTCCCAAATCCTCATGAAATTGGCATGAAAAGCACTGAAATGCTTCCACCTTCACTTTAATTTGGCCTTCTCCTCATCTTTAAGGAGTTCAAGCAGGTGTCTGTGTGACGTTTTGTCTGCCTGTCTCGACTCTCTGTAAGTACTTCTAGAGTTTCCTCCTGGGCATCTTTGATAAATCTGGAAGCTGCTCCCAGAGGTTTTGCAGAGGACTTAGTGTGTTTGTGTGATAAAACCATCCCGCAGATCACATGCTAACACTGATGGGAGAGCTGCATCTGTGGTGACGCGTCTCCACGCTGGACTACTTGCTCAGCTGTGTGTCACTGTGCGCTTGTTCATGTAGTAATTCTGTACAATGGGTTCTTAAGTAAGCATCATTTTACTTGAGTCTCATCTGTGTGGACTTGATCAATGCAACTGCTCCGTTAGATTATCATCAGATAAACAGAAAAAGCAGACGAGATGCAGCTGGAGTCAAAACGCTATACACAATAAACCTGTTTATAGATATTAGATATATTATTAGATATTATTATATGATTGATATATTATTATTGATATGATATATTATTATTAGATTAGATTAGATATATTATAGATATATAGAGTTTTAACAAATTGTCTTATCAACAGTGATGAAAGTGGGCCATGGGGAAAAAAAAACCCCGAATGTTTTTTGCAAGGGCCAAAGGCCCAACCCTACTGGATGGGGGTTTGGGGGCTCTACCCCAGAACAATTTAAATCTCTGATGCTCTCAGATGCATTCTGGTGCATTTTCAGGTCTATTTATCCACCAAAAAAATGTAAAACAAAAAATAATAATAACAATTTTTTTGTTGTGTCACGTCAATTTTTCCACCTCAGAGAAGAGCGTTTTCATGGTTTTAATACAAGTTCTGTGAAAACCTCAATTTTCCCATATTGGCAAGATGACATAAACTACAATCCACAGTCTGTTACATGGATTAGAATGTGACACACTTTTAGCTCTTCATGAACACTGATTTGGATTTAAATTAGATTCTGATTCATTCTGTAAATGGGAAGCACAATAACACAGATTTTTCCATCCAGTGCTGACGTCAGCATTTCTAGGATACTCACATCTTGAGTTTTTCACATCAATATCTGACTTCTACGAGCATGTTAGATATTTATCATATTTTAATTCACAGTAACCCGTTTTGCCTCACTGGTAACAACTGTCATTTTCTACTCGCAATAAAAAAATCTCAAAGGTACTAGTGAAACTTTTTCCACAAAGATCTGGGCATAAACGGGTTAATATTTCACACCCATGTGGAAGAAGAAACCATAAAATGCAGATTTAGCAGGCTAACATATCATGTTTGCATGGAGACTGAAGTAAATTCATCCTAAAGACAGAGTTTGATTTGTGTGAAATAACTTGAATAATGTTAACTAACCAAGAATTCCATCAAAAGCAAGATATAATAAAATCAACGGCTTACCTGGAGTGTTAATTTTCTGAATAAACGACGATTTTAAAGTCAGGTCAGCATTTTGGTCCTTTTGGTCAAACCAATCCCATTTGAATTTATTCACGATGAACTTTAGTCTCCCGCAACAGAACAACGTTTCATCCACTTCCTTTGTCATTTCAACACGACGCGGAGTTCACGGTAAAATCTGTAACGGTATCTTCTCATTCACTGCTGGGTGGTCAAGCAGCACCGCATAACATTATGCTTCAGTCTTGGATCAGGATGTGAAAACGTGACACTTAATATCCACTGTGGCGTCTCATCAGAGACATTTCCAAACAATTACAAGTACAATTACAAACATTGTGAAAGACAGACCAGAGTAAATGTGACACAGGCCAGGACAACAAAAATAACCTCTCTTCTTCTTTCGAGTTTATTGGTGGTTTGCAAGCCAACACGGTGCATTACCACACTGTGCCACACTGTTTGGGTGTGGAGCATTAATGAATTCTGACGTATGCTATCAAAATAACCTGTAAATGTTCACCACGTAAGCAAAAACATGGATTTTCTGGAATTTCAGGAAAACTTTCATCACTTAATCTACGAATCATTGATCATCACTGAACTGGCTTTCACAGAGATGAGGGAATCACCACCTTAGCATGTATGTGTTTCATTTATTTATTTTTGCAGCAAAGGGATAAGAGACACTCCAATGCAGAGTTTGTCTTGTTCCTCCCTCCTCTGTAGCTATTAGCAGATTTCTAGAGTCTTTGCAAAAGGGTCAGAGCTGTGTGGGGTTGAAGGTTTAGCAGTCACCTCAGTGGGCAATCTGTGGGTTTGAGTGCATCTGTGTTGTGCATGTGCTTGTGGACCATTGTGTTTGCCTCATGCGTGAGAACTGCACGATTGTCTAAACAGTGAGTCAGCTCTTCAATATATGTGATTTTCTACTATACAATTAGCAGTCAAGCTGTATGTGCTTCAGGTGTTCTAATAGCAAGCAGGGAAATAAACAGTCACTGCTGCAATCCACATGGTTTTTAATACCCCCCCCAACTCAACCTGTGATTTATCTGGAAAACATTTCTTTATACCTCCCACTTTCACTCCACGGCCATAAAATGTGTAGGCACAGAGCGCGCATGCAGTCAGTGCTGAGGCAGCAGGAGTGCAATTTAGAGTGGATTTAAAGAGCAGATTCGAAGGATTTTCAGTGGATCACTGGCAGAGATTCTCCTTATTGAAATCTTATTCAAGCATGAGTGTGCGAGTTTTATTTCCATAATACCTCAGATATTGTGACCTGAGCCAATCATGCTTTTCCCCTTTCTCCTTTCATCACTTCTTTCTTACAGCGGTTGATAGGACCATGACACTTCCAAATTAAGACAATACGAACAAATGGAAAATTTACAATTAAATATGAAAGGCATCAGAGGGCTAATACAAACCCTGAGTGCTCTGAACATTGGGATATATCATCCATGTTACAAATCAATCACAAATACTGTGCTGTGCAATGTAAACTTTAGGATATGAATCTTCAGTAAAAATTTCCTAATGATATATGAAACATTGTGGGCTCCAAGCTGTTCACAAACAAACAGACAGACAAACAAGGTGACAGACAGACAAACATTGGCAGAGGTTATAAAATATGAAAATATAGCTAGCATAAAAGTAAAATCATAAATAAAATAAAAAAGCTTACTCAGTTCTACCGACCAGATAAAGCTAAGGGCCCCCTTCACACATACTGCGAATGTGTACAAGTCAGTGCGACTCATGTCGTAACAGCTCATATGAGCAAACCACACAAACATCGCGCCAACGGGCAGGCATGCACAATCCCGGTGTGACGATTCGTACACACAGGAACACAGTGCAAGCAGCTGCATGATGTGGTTACACATTGTGCAGCTACTGTGAAGAAACAATAAATAAAAAATACAAAAATACATGCTGCGATGGTTCCATGCACGTGGGAACACAGCAGCTTTTCACAGCAGCTGCATGATCGCGCAGCTCTTGTGAAAATAAATAAAATTAAAATTACATGCCACCCACGGGAATTGAACTCGCACTTTCCAAAAGCTCTGATTACCAGTCAGAAACTTTACTACTGAGTTACCATCACTGTCCTGTGAAAGCTGCGAGGAACTGCCTGATATCAGGAAAGACATGGTCGTATTTAAAAAAAAAATAAATAAAACCACACATCATATAAAGACACTGCATTGTATGGAATCCCTCTTATCAAGTGGACAATATAAATATCATCCGTCTGTTCCTCTGTAGATGACCCATGGTCACAGATGTACAGTCATGAAATGACTGAGAAGCAGTTCACTCTTATGTCCAGATCTGCTGTCAGCGTGCGCAGCTGGCTGCATGCACGTGTCCTGCCGGCACACCTGTCTTGTGGATGGCTCCCCACAGCTGGTCCTGTTGGCAGCCACACCCCCTATCAGTTCAGCTCAAACACCATGTCACTGTGTCTGTTTGCAAAATCACACTCGTGGGGAACTTAGAGAAATTTCACTGCCAAGTTGACAGTGATTGCCTGCTGACTGTTGTCATGTTAATAGTGCGAATGGCCACATATTTTCTAAGTGCCATACAAGTGGTGTTAGATGTTCGTGCGTGTCACCTGGAATTTGGCCGACACCTGCCGTGAGAGGGACTAATGGGCTCACACAGCGCACACTCTGTCTTTCAGCCACTGGTGTGCACAAATAGTTGTAGCAACAAGTGTACGAGTAAGGGTGAGGCCGATACTCGAGTATCCAGCACGGATAAAGCACTTTTGGCGAGCACGAGCATGATCCGACTAAAACTCATCAATATCTGTGTTCGTGCTGAAGGAAAAATCTCATTGGCTAAGTGACAGTCTTCATGCTCTGTGATTGGCCAGTCACACACAACGCCCGCCCCTCTCTACACAGATACATTTCAGTGCAGCTTCTCACACACACACACACACACAGACACACAGGATCTCTCTCTGTGCTTGGCTGGATTCTGCTTCACGTTGCTCTGTCAGTACTCTAAGTTTTCTTCAGCTCGCCTCTTTTTCAGTTTTTCTGATATTTAAAATTACTTGGTGAACTTGTTTCGTATCGTACACGGTGCTTTTGACAAGACAGAGCTAAAAACGGCTCCTGTCGCGTTAGTGACAGCCTCCACACTGGTTATTTATTTATTTTTAACAGTTTGTTTGCTCTTCGTTTTGTTGGTGATATAAAGTCAGTTGGAAAACTTTGCTCCTACTGAACGCAGTGCTTTTGAGAAGAATACATTACACAAGGCTGACATATTTCCCTGTTTGCCATCACTGAGTGTTTGCATGAATCACTAAGTTCACACAGATCACTAAAAAATAAACAGTCTTACAGACCACCTACACACATACACACATTTAGCTGAACACACAAAGTAGCCTATATTAATATTTTTATTGAATATGGCTGCATGCAGTATGTGACCCTTTCTCACTGCAGTTCATAAAAACAAATTGGTCAGTCGAACAACCTCTCTCTTTCCCTCTCACACAGTCACTCAGACACACACACACACACACACACACACACACACACACACACACACACACACACACACACACACACACACACACACACACACACACACACACACACACCTTAGTCAATATTGTTTAACTTTGTGTGGAAAAAAATGCCAAGAATGTTATGTAGTAAAAATAAATAACTGAAAAAAATCACAGTTTGATCATAAAATTAAAAAAAAGTTGCGTTGAGTATGACGACTTTTGTTCATGCATACTTAGTAGTTGATAATTTCCTACTACATTGAATGTCAATTCTGAGGCTGTTCTGTTATTCATTCATACACTTAAGAATATTCATGTTCTGAGTTCATAAAAAACTTTCAGAAACATTGATTTGAATCTCAATTTTGAGGCTGTTCTGTAAATAGTTTTCAAATAAACACTAAATATAGCAACTCCTGATCAATCCATGTCAATTTCAGACTTAAAATAATATACTGATTTAAGCTCCAGCCATTTTGGGTTAAACCACGCCCACGTCTGGTTTAGGCCCTGCCCACTACAAGTACAGATACAGATCATTTAGATGGTTGAACAGATACAGATACAGATAGTGGTGTACTCCCTCATCCCCATGTACGAGGCAGCTACGATTTTGGACGTTTTGCACACGATTCCTGCATCATGCGCACTTTATGTGCAAACCGACCAAATTCGCCCTATGTGTGAAGAGGCCCTTAGGAAGTGAAGCTCTGTGATGCACTGAACAGTCCTTCAGTTAAAGTCCTCCAGGCAGAAACCGCTTAGTTTTCTTCCATTATGTTGATACTGCTTCCCTTGTGTTGAGACACTTTGCGAAGCATTCCTGTGTTTGTTGTGTAAAGTCACAGCAGACACATGATTAGATTAAATGGTTGGATGTGTTGCAGGTTATATTTGTGTTCTCTGTGTTTGTGTTTTGCTTTCTGCTTTTGCTGGTATTGTCTTATGGTGTGGCCCCTATCAACTGCTGTACTTTCTTTGTCCCTGAATTCACCCTCAGTTGCATCTCTGAATACAAGGTGTCAAAACCAACTTTGGCAATTGCGTGGAAAAAAAGGAAAAAAGCAGCAATCACTCTGCTTGATTACACTGTTTATTCTTCATCCAGATCTTAGACACAAGAGTGTCTTAAGGAGCCCATCAGCAATCACAGCATGTCATTTTTTATGTATTCCTAAAAACAGCCTTAATTGGCTTCTCGTTTCCCTTCAACCATTCCATTATTGCAGTCTAAAAGAAATATGCATTGTACATGATTTCTCAACATTTGATTCCTTGTCATTTGTAAATGTGTGCATTAAATAGTGATTTTTAGATTGCTCTTGTTCACTCTGTCACCTGCCCTGACTGTTTTTATGTCTAGACTGAGGCCTTGTCCACAAGCACGAGTAGTTTTAAGAAAGGGTATTTTCTGCCTTCTTTAAAAAAAAAATAATAAATAAATAAATAATAATAATAATAATATATATATATGTAACAATATCTCAGTCTGTATGAAAATGCAACACTCTTTGTAAAGAACAAGCAAGAGCATACCAAAGCAACAAGTGATGATACAACCATGTTGAACCAATCAGAAAATGCCCCCCCCCCCAAAAAAAAAGACAAAAAAAAGTCTCCTTTCCTTGTCTACATGTAACCATTGAATGAGAGTTTCTGCAACTCTTTCAAATCTTGAAAGAGTTGCAAAGATCATTTTTCAGTGAACTAAGTTTGTGAGTGGAATAAAAGCCAAAATGCATAGAAAAACAACATTTTCCAAAATACCAGCATACATGTGGTCAGGGCCTGAGTTTTGTTTAAACTGTCCACCTGTGCCCCGTACAGCAGCAGCATCCACCAGCAGAAACTCACGCAAGTCATGTCACAGCCGGAACCATCTGCCAACTTTTCAAGACTCCTTTGGCATCTGCTCTTTGCATTGGTGGTCAAATAACAAAAAAGAATAGAATGGAACAGAATAGAATAGTCTTTATTGCCATTGTACATGAACATATTGTAATCTATTAGACAAATATGATTCAAACCACCGCAGCGCAGTGCCTTTAATACCTATGGCATGCTCTAATCTCTGTAATAAAATTTTATGGTCAACAGTATCAAAAGCAGCACTGAGGTCTAACAGAACAAGCACAGAGATGAGTCCACTGTCCGAGGCCATAAGAAGATCATTTGTAACCTTCACTAATGCTGTTTCTGTACTATGATGAATTCTAAAACCTGACTGAAACTCTTCAAATAGACCATTCCTCTGCAGATGATCAGTTAGCTGTTTTACAACTACCCTTTCAAGAATTTTTGAGAGAAAAGGAAGGTTGGAGATTGGCCTATAATTAGCTAAGATAGCTGGGTCAAGTGATGGCTTTTTAAGTAATGGTTTAATTACTGTCACCTTAAAAGCCTGTGGTACATAGCCAACTAACAAAGATAGATTGATCATATTTAAGATCGAAGCATTAAATAATGGTAGGGCTTCCTTGAGCAGCCTGGTAGGAATGGGGTCTAATAGACATGTTGATGGTTTGGATGAAGTAACTAATGAAAATAACTCAGACAGAACAATCTGAGAGAAAGAGTCTAACCAAATACTGGCATCACTGAAAGCAGCCAAAGATAACGATACGTCTTTGGGATGGTTATGAGTAATTTTTTCTCTAATAGTTAAAATTTTGTTAGCAAAGAAAGTCATGAAGTCATTACTAGTTAAAGTTAATGGAATACTCAGCTCAATAGAGCTCTGACTCTTTGTCAGCCTGGCTACAGTGCTGAAAAGAAACCTGGGGTTGTTCTTATTTTCTTCAATTAGTGATGAGTAGAAAGATGTCCTAGCTTTACGGAGGGCTTTTTTTATAGAGCAACAGACTCTTTTTCCAGGCTAAGTGAAGATCTTCTAAATTAGTGAGACGCCATTTCCTCTCCAACTTACGGGTTATCTGCTTTAAGATACGAGTTTGTGAGTTATACCACGGAGTCAGACACTTCTGATTTAAAGCTCTCTTTTTCAGAGGAGCTACAGCATCCAAAGTTGTCTTCAATGAGGATGTAAAACTATTGACGAGATACTCTATCTCACTTACAGAGTTTAGGTAGCTACTCTGCACTGTGTTGGTATATGGCATTAGAGAACATAAAGATGGAATCATATCCTTAAACCTAGTTACAGCGCTTTCTGAAAGACTTCTAGTGTAATGAAACTTATTCCCCACTGCTGGGTAGTCCATCAGAGTAAATGTAATTGTTATTAAGAAATGATCAGACAGAAGGGAGTTTTCAGGGAATACTGTTAAGTCTTCTATTTCCATACCATAAGTCAGAACAAGATCTAAGATATGATTAAAGTGGTGGGTGGACTCATTTACATTTTGAGCAAAGCCAATAGAGTCTAATAATAGATTAAATGCAGTGTTGAGGCTGTCATTCTCAGCATCTGTGTGGATGTTAAAATCGCCCACTATAATTATCTTAGCTGAGCTAAGCACTAAGTCAGACAAAAGGTCTGAAAATTCACAGAGAAACTCACAGTAATGACCAGGTGGACGATAGATAATAACAAATAAAACTGGTTTTTGGGACTTCCAATTTGGATGGACAAGACTAAGAGTCAAGCTTTCAAATGAATTAAAGCTCTGTCTGGGTTTTTGATTAATTAATAAGCTAGAATGGAAGATTGCTGCTAATCCTCCGCCTCGGCCCGTGCTACGAGCATTCTGACAGTTAGTGTGACTCGGGGGTGTTGACTCATTTAAACTAACATATTCATCCTGCTGTAACCAGGTTTCTGTAAGGCAGAATAAATCAATATGTTGATCAATTATTATATCATTTACCAACAGGGACTTAGAAGAGAGAGACCTAATGTTTAATAGACCACATTTAACTGTTTTAGTCTGTGGTGCAGTTGAAGGTGCTGTATTATTTTTTCTTTTTGGATTTTTATGCTTAAATAGATTTTTACTGGTTGTTGGTGGTCTGGGAGCAGGCACCGTCTCTACGGGGATGGGGTAATGAGGGGATGGCAGGGGGAGAGAAGCTGCAGAGAGGTGTGTAAGACTACAACTCTGCTTCCTGGTCCCAACCCTGGATAGTCACGGTTTGGAGGATTTAAGAAAATTGGCCAGATTTCTAGAAATGAGAGCTGCTCCATCCAAAGTGGGATGGATGCCGTCTCTCCTAACAAGACCAGGTTTTCCCCAGAAGCTTTGCCAATTATCTATGAAGCCCACCTCATTTTTTGGACACCACTCAGACAGCCAGCAATTCAAGGAGAACATGCGGCTAAACATGTCACTCCCGGTCCGATTGGGGAGGGGCCCAGAGAAAACTACAGAGTCCGACATTGTTTTTGCAAAGTTACACACCAATTCAATGTTAATTTTAGTGACCTCCGATTGGCGTAACCGGGTGTCATTACTGCCGACGTGAATTACAATCTTACCAAATTTACGCTTAGCCTTAGCCAGCAGTTTCAAATTTCCTTCAATGTCGCCTGCTCTGGACCCCGGAAGACAATTAACTATGGTTGCTGGTGTCGCTAACTTCACATTTCTCAAAACAGAGTCGCCAATAACCAGAGTTTGATCCTCGTCGGGTGTGTCGCCGAGTGGGGAAAAACGGTTAGAAATGTGAACGGGTTGGCGGTGTACACGGGGCTTCTGTTTAGGACTACGCTTCCTCCTCACAGTCACCCAGTCGGCCTGCTTTCCCGGCTGCTCGGGATCTGCCAGGGGGTAACTAACGGCGGCTAAGCTACCTTGGTCCGCACCGACTACAGGGGCCTGGCTAGCTGTAGAATTTTCCACGGTGCGGCGCCGAGTCTCCAATTCGCCCAGCCTGGCCTCCAAAGCTACGAATAAGCTACACTTATTACAAGTACCATTACTGCTAAAGGAGGCCGAGGAATAACTAAACATTTCACACCCAGAGCAGAAAAGTGCGGGAGAGACAGGAGAAGCCGCCATGCTAAACCGGCTAAGAGCTAGTAGCTGCACTAAGCTAGCGGATTCCTAAAAACACGCAAAGTGAATAATGTGTAAATAATTTAGAGGTGATTCACCAGAGGGAGTGCTTTAGTTAAGGCACGTGAAGATTACACTGGGAAACAAATCGTTATCTAGATAACTAGATCAATCTAACTGCGCAGATTAAACAGCTAACAGATACAGCAAAACACCGCTGTGCTCCGGAACAGGAAGTGATACAATACCGCAGTGAGAGCCAACCACCAGTAGAGGCAAGCAAGAGCCATCAGTCATCTGATGGTTAATAATTCCATTAATCAATTTGATCGCTTTGGGTGAAGAGACTCCATCTCAGGCATGCTACTGTGGTCCAAAATGACGCATGCGCAGTGGAGGCCAATTTTTAGGGGTGGATCATTCGGTCTGTGACACCGGTATATCTGTGACACCATTTAAATGTTGGAAGGGTTGGGTTTTAGACAAGGATTAATTTGTTTAATTTTGGACCAAATTAATCAAATCTCACAGCCACACAGAATGGATGGATCGATGGATGGATGAGATTTACGAGGTCTGTTAGAAAACTATCCGACCTTTTTATTTTTTGCAAAACCCATATGCATTTGAATCACGTGTGATTGCATCAGCCAAGCTTGAACCTTCGTGCGCATGCATGAGTTTTTTCACGCCTGTCGGTTACGTCATTCGCCTGTGAGCAGGCTTTGTGTGAGCAGTGGTCCACCCCTCTTGTCGGATTTTTATTGCGAATAAAATGTCTGAACGATTTGGAACGCTCCTCTTTCCATGACAAAAACTCCTGTAACAGTGGAATGTGCCGTTCATTTCCAAACTGAACGCTGTGTTAATCCGGGATGTCGTCTGACTACCACAGAAATTGCAGAAGACATGGACATCAGCACTTTTTTGGCACACAGACAGACATGCGTAGGAATTCGCGCGTTGGGACGGAGCCGCATGGTGCAAAGCAACGCCGTGATGAAGCCTCACAGGACATGTTCTGGCATGTCCAGCTCATCCACAATTTCTCGGATAGTCACACGACTGTAAAGCCACCGAAAGCCATCTGAAAGCCATCCTGTGAGACCAAAACGGAGGTGCTTTTGTCCGCGCCATTCGCAGCTTTGCGGCGCATTCCTCCGCTTCTCTTTCCATGACAAAAACTGTAACAGTGGAATGTGCTGAAAAAGTGCTGATGTCCACATCTTCTGCGCTTTCTGGGGAAGTCAGACGATGTCCCGGATCAACAAAGCCTTCACTTTGGAAATGATCTGGTTGTTTCAGCAGGGTTTCAGCCTGTCGATCGGCTCTCGGAGTGCGCCGCGCTCTCAGCCGCTGTGGGCGGTCTTTAAACCGGCTGGAGCACTCCTTAATCTGTGTAATCCCCATAAAATCGCCCCTGAAAGCCATCTGAATTTTCCGAATGGTGTCCACCTGGAGGTCTCTCACAGTTTCTGGAAAAATTTGATGCAGCAAAGCTCCAAATCATTCAGACATTTTATTCGCAATAAAAATCCGACGAGAGGGGTAGACCACTGCTCACACAAAGCCTGCTCACAGGCAAATGACGCAACCGACAGGCGTGAAAAAACTCACGCATGCGCACGAAGGTTCAAGCTTGGCTGATGCAATCACACGTGATTCAAATCCATATGGTTTTTGCAAAAAATAAAAAGGTTGGATAGTTTTCTAACAGACCTCGTATTGTCACTGTCATTACAAGTGCAACAACAACGGCATTACGTCCACACTCACATTTCCACAGACAAGATACAGCAATTAATCCACAATTATTACTTGTTTGCCGTAATAATGGCACACATCAGAATTAAGACAACACATACACATTTGACATTGTTTATGTGCACTAAACTTGAAATTGTCCATTTTCCGAACTGAGGCAATGTGAGTGTATGGTAGCCGCTGCAACAGGAGTCGCACTGCCGCCAGCTTTGGGGGAACGGGAACCTGCCACAGTTAAAACCACGCAGCCCCCAGAAGGAAGAAGGGGTGGTGTGAGCTGTGGCCAGGATGGAGTGTGTGATGGGGGCAGAAGGGGAGGTAGGAGGGAAAGTGGAGCATGCTTCAGTCTTTGTCCATGTGTGAGTCTGTTCTTGTACTGGAGTCAGACAGATAAGGAGGCAGGCAATGTTCCCCAAGGCTGTAGAAATTCTTCAGGGTATTTTGTCCTTCAGAGACTGATAAGCCTGCCGTGTTTGTGGTTGAGCAGTGAAAACACTTTTACAGCTTCACATGAACAAACCAGATTCCAAATTATGAATAATTCCCTGGTCTCTGAAATCTTCACCTTCCCCTGCAAGGTGCACATTTCCTCTGAGGTGTTATCCAACTTGTGTCTGAGTTCAAGGGTTAACGCAGTCTGAGAATGCTTCACCTTGCCCAACTCATTAATCATGATGGACAAGTGAGGGGTCGTGGATTTGGCAGCAGCCGTCTTGCCAATTTTCCGGTAGGTCAGGGCAGCACATAAGCCAATAAGTACCAGCCCTCCTACTATGAAACTAAATATGAATAAATCCTTGACGTCCTCCACAGAGAATGGCACAAAGCATGCGACATGCCATGTCTCTCAGGCGTTGAGAACATAGCCCACAGGGTAAGTTCCATCTGGGCACGCAGAGTCCCCCGGCCCTGATCTTCTTGTAGAAAAAATGGTGTCAATAGCATTCAGAGACCAGCTGATCAGTTCCATGGTTAATCCAATATAGTTTTGAAGAATTCACAGTCTGGTGAAGTAGGGACTTTGAAGGTTGGAGCAGAGATAGAGGAGAGAGGAGGAGACGCGACCGCTCTTGCCGGAGTCCCAAGCTGTTAAATCGTATCAGAGTATCATAGAATCATATAGACTGAAAACACTGAATCACTAATCACTAATTTATATGAATTTGTGTCAAACATGTAATTTGTAGGCATTGCAGTGTCCGAGTGTCCATTCTTAGTTTAGTTTCAGATGCATTTCAGTTGAGTTAGCTACATATTTAATTCATTTTCTGTTTGACGCAATCCTCAGTCTTATCTGTGATTTTAAATATTTTTGCTTTTGAAAGCAGCAACATTCAGCTTTGGAATGAATTTCATAAATCAGCTTTTTCAATACAAAATAACTCAGTTCTTTCCTAACAGCCCTCTGTCAGTGAGTGACACTTGAAAGAATATTTAGAGCCAATGTCAGACAGAGTTTTACAGAAAAGGCTCTTTGAAAAAGCTCTGAATGAATCTAAGCAGCAATGATGGTTCTGCCTTGACACCTGGGTTGAAACAACAGAGAAGCACTGGTGAAAGGTTTTAGATCATGAAGACCTCCCCGCATAGCTGAATCAATGCAGCTGAACATTAGAAGTCAGCATGTGACCGTGCAGATGTTGAGTCATTAATGGAGATATGGGGCTAAAGCAGCTGATGCCAATCAGCTAAAGAAAGGACAGTTTTACCGCTCGAACAGCAACCTCCACTTCAGTTAAAATGTCAGAGGTTGCTTAAGCAAATCATGAAAAAGATTGCAGGAAACAGTTCCGGTTACAGCGTGACATTACCCTTGACTGAGATGGCTTACAGAATATGTCTGCAACTTGAGTGTGGTACAGTTCTGCCTAAAACCAGGGCTTTCAACCAGAATTTTTTTTCCAACAGGTTCATTATGAACAGCAACTGTACTTTGACATTTCAGGTTTCAGGTTCCACCCCAAAATTGATGTTCCCAAACTGGGAACATCAAAAGAACTATCCTTCCCAAACCAATTAATAACATTCCATGTCAGCTGTGGGGCACGGAAAACACTGTATATACAAGACCTGTATGTGGCGCTGTAACGCTCCCACGAAAAACAGCGAAGACACTATAACATTCTGTGGCAGGCAGCAGAAAGAAGAACTTTCCAAAACAGGAAGTTGAGTAAAATAAAGCCTTTAAAAGGAAATAGGGTCCATGCTGATCACCTGAAACAGACCTATTGCGTGTTTAACCCTCTGGGGCCGACACTGTCATATACGACGGCTAAGACCAAGCTTTACTAAATTATAAATAACTTTTTAATGATATTAGATAGAAACTTACTTTTTTTGCTGAAAAGTTAACTCTGGAGACTTTTGAGCCAGCCATTGGCCATCTTTGTACTCCTCATAGAAGCTGTGTAATGACATGCGCAATGTGAGTGTCCAATCGCAATTGGTTCACCGTCACATGGTTTTCCAAAATCCAATCCGCTTTACTTTTGTTTTTCTTATTTTTGATTGTAAATCTTTATTACACTTATAAAACACAACAAAAGCATATATATTCTGAAAGCACAGGTTGTCCTGAAAAAAAAAAGACATAAAACTTGATTTGGGGATGCAGAGAGAGCTGTTAACAGCAATAATAAAACATTTATGCCAGGCGAGTGAACTGTCCAAAAAAATGCCCTTGGACCCCAGAGGGTTAAAGTGAATCATTGTGTTTTGTGTATTTTTAAAAGACACGGTGATGTGCTGCTCTCAGCGCACAGAAACTAATCAGACAATCAAATAATAGACAATCAAACTAATGGACCAAGCGCTAACCAGCAGCTAAAGCTAAAGCTCCAGTCCTCACATGATCATTCATACAGTTCCAACTGTTTCAAATATTAAAACTTTTCACACACTGGGTAAATATAGTCTTAATCAGAGCTGTTACATCATTTCACTCGGATTCATCATCACTGCCTGATGATAAAACGTCCTTGTTTTGGAAGACGACGTCTTGGAAACAGCATGGTACAGAGACACCGTAGATGAAAATCTCCTCCAGAGCGCTCTTGACCTCAGACTGGGACGACGGTTCATCTTTCAGCAGGACAATGACCCAAAGGAGTGACTTCAGGACAACTCTGTGAATGTCCTTGAGTGACCCAGCCAGAGCCCAGACCTGAATCCGACTGTGAATACTTTCCGGATGCACTGTAATACTGATAGTTGCAACATTTCTGTTGCCTTATTGTATGTTCTGTCAATTTTATGCTTTTTTGTTCTGTTTTGATAGTCTGATCTCCTTGAAATTTCATCCTGTAAGAGAAAAAGAGAGGATTTTGCATATAATGAATATGAGTGAGAGGATCATGAACAGAAATGTATGAATAATGCAACAGATACTGTAAAACACACTTGAAGCCCCAAAGCTGCGACACCAGCACGCTTCAAGAGCTGTGCACATGATCTTAATTTCCACATGCATTTTGAACATCAAAAATAAAAGGATAAATAAATAATAGGTATCACACGTTTTTGGTTCACTGACAATTAATCCCATTGAGTTAGTCAAAGACATGATGCAGCCTACGTTTGCAAATAGAGGATCCAGGAGCCTCATTTTTAAAATTGTGTTAAATCCATCCTGAGAGATTAGCAATTCACAAAAGATGAAAATGGGGCAAATCAGAAAATAATCTAATTTTTTCAGTGTTTGCTTGCACACAGTTCTCCTTTTATGAATCAGTTTGGAGACAGATTAATCTTAAAGAGTCCTAAACAATCCCACAATAAACCATAGTCAGTGGAATACTTAACTGCGGCATCATCACTGGTTTTATAATGACCCTTTTAAAATAGGACATTCAGCCAAATGTTCGCTCACTAAAAGGTTTTGAACAGATTGAGCAATGCATCTTTAAATGGTAAATATTTTAAGTAGACAAACTTCATACCCTGCTGTGCAATGAAATTTTTATGTCAAAATAAACCATTACTATACCTTCTAGATTGACAGCACTTATGAAGGAAAATTCAAATAACACAGACAATCAGACAATAATGCGTTATTTCTCTAATTTAATGCAATTCTGCAGAGAAACAACCCACTGATTCCATTTACCGTGTTCTTTTCTACAACCCCTGGCAAAAATTATGGAATCACCGGCCTCGGAGGATGTTCATTCAGTTGTTTAATTTTGTAGAAAAAAAGCAGATCACAGACATGACACAAAACTAAAGTCATTTCAAATGGCAACTTTCTGGCTTTAAGAAACACTATAAGAAATCAAGAAAAAAGATTGTGGCAGTCAGTAATGGTTACTTTTTTAGACCAAGCAGAGGAAAAAAATATGGAATCACTCAATTCTGAGGAAAAAATTATGGAATCACCCTGTAAATTTTCATCCCCAAAACTAACACCTGCATCATATCAGATCTGCTCGTTAGTCTGCATCTAAAAAGGAGTGAACACACCTTGAAGAGCTGTTGCACCAAGTGGACTGACATGAATCATGGCCCCAACACGAGAGATGTCAATTGAAACAAAGGAGAGGATTATCAAACTCTTAAAAGAGAGTAAATCATCACGCAATGTTGCAATTGATGTTGGTTGTTCACAGTCAGCTGTGTCTAAACTCTGGACCAAACACAAACAACATGAGAAGGTTGTTAAAGGTAAACATACTGGTAGACCAAGGAAGACATCAAAGCGTCAAGACAGAAAACTTAAAGCAATATGTCTCAAAAATTGAAAAATGCACAACAAAACAAATGAGGAACGAATGGGAGGAAACTGGAGTCAACGTCTGTGACCGAACTGTAAGAAACCGCCTAATGGAAATGGGATTTACATACAGAAAAGCTAAACGAAAGCCATCATTAACACCTAAACAGAAAAAAACAAGGTTACAATGGGCTAAGGAAAAGCAATCGTGGACTGTGGATGACTGGATGAAAGTCATATTCAGTGATGAATCTCGAATCTGCATTGGGCAAGGTGATGATGCTGGAACTTTTGTTTGGTGCCATTCCAATGAGATTTATAAAGATGACTGCCTGAAGAGAACATGTAAATTTCCACAGTCATTGATGATATGGGGCTGCATGTCAGGTAAAGGCACTGGGGAGATGGCTGTCATTACATCATCAATAAATGCACAAGTTTACGTTGATATTTTGGACAATTGAAAGGATGTTTGGGGATGATGAAATCATTTTTCAAGATGATAATGCATCTTGCCATAGAGCAAAAACTGAGAAAACATTCCTTGCAAAAAGACACGTAGGGTCAATGTCATGGCACAGGGTCAATGTCAATGAGCAGATCTGATTTGATGCAGGTGTTAGTTTTGGAGATGAAAATTTACAGGGTGATTCCATAATTTTTTCCTCAGAATTGAGTGATTCCATATTTTTTTCCTCTGCTTGGTGTAAAAAAGTAACCGTTACTGACTGCCATAATATTTTTTTCTTGATTTCTTATAGTGTTTCTTAAAGCCAGAAAGTTGCCATTTGAAATTACTTTAGTTTTGTGTCATGTCTGTGATCTGCTTTTTTTCTACAAAATTAAACAACTGAATGAACATCCTCCGAGGCCGGTGATTCCATAATTTTTGCCAGGGGTTGTACACCATCTCCCTCACTGCTTTTGTGTTTTGTGGCAAGTGAAATTCTTGTCATTGTGTAGTGTGGATGCGTAACCATGTCATTTGAGTCAAGAACATTGAAAGCTACAACTACTAATCCATCATTAAGCCACCATTCACTAATCATCCAGCAGGTGGCACATGCATCTATGGAATATTACACTGGCAAACCAAAGTCACATTTTGAATTGATCTGATGCATCAAAGGTCAGCAAATTCATTCATTTTCTCTACCTGCTTACTCGGAGGGTTGGGGCTGGAGCCTTTCCCAGTAGTCATAGGATGAGAGGCAAGGTACACCCTGGACAGGATGCCAGTCAGTCACAGGGTCACATATATTCAATTTCAATTTCGATTTATTTAGTTTATATAGCGCCAAATCACAACAAAGCTGCCCCAAGGCGCTTCACACATGTAAGGTCAAACCTTACCAACCCCCAGAGCAAGCACACAGGAGACACTGGCAAGGAAAAATTCCCTCTGACGACATTGCGGACATATGATTGTCTCTCTCACACTTGCACACACACCTACAGTCAATTTAATGTGACCATTTCACCTACCCTGCATGTCTTTGGAAGTGGGAGGAAGGCTGAGAACCCGGAGGGAAACCACATGGAAATGGGGAGAACATGGAAACTCCACAGAAAAGGGACCTGGTGGGTAGCAAAGTCAAGACCTTCAAGGATAGTAGTATTTTTTGTGTAATCTTTGAGCTATCAGGTTAACAACCTGGAGGAGATGGACATATATCTATCTATCCATGAAGTGGCATGGTGGATTAGTGGTTAGCACTGGTGCCTCACAGCGAGAAGGTTGTGGGATTGCTTCCCGGCCTTTCTGTGTGTAGTTTGCATGTTCTCCCAGTGTCTCTGTGGGTTTCCTCTGGGCGCTCCAGTTTCCTCCCACAATCAAAAACATGCTTATTTAGGGTCTGACACTGACCAAGCCAGCGTCTCTACAACAAGAATTGTTCCCCAGTAATGTTGGGCTCTGGCTGCCCACTACCCCTAGTGGTTGGATTGGTGTCTAACTGTGATTAGGATGGGTTAAATGTGGAGGACAAATTTCAATTTCATTTCAAGGCTCTATCTATCTATCTATCTATCTATCTATCTATCTATCTATCTATCTATCTATCTATCTATCTATCTATCTATCTATCTATCTATCTATCTATCTATCTATCTATCTATCTATCTATCTATCTATCTATCTATCTATCTATCTATCTATCTATCTATCTATCTATCTATCTATCTATCTATCTATCTATCTATCTATCTATCTATCTATCTATCTATCTATCTATCTATCTATCTATCTATCTATCTATCTATCTATCTATCTATCTATCTATCTATCTATCTATCTATCTATCTATCTATCTATCTATCTATCTATCTATCTATCTATCTATCTATCTATCTATCTATCTATCTATCTATCTATCTATCTATCTATCTATCTATCTATCTATCTATCTATCTATCTATCTATCTATCTATCTATCTATCTATCTATCTATCTATCTATCTATCTATCTATCTATCTATCTATCTATCTATCTATCTATCTATCTATCTATCTATCTATCTATCTATCTATCTATCTATCTATCTATCTATCTATCTATCTATCTATCTATCTATCTATCTATCTATCTATCTATCTTATCTGTCTTATCTATCTATCTTATCTATCTATCTATCTTATCTATCTATCTATCTTATCTATCTATCTTATCTATCTATCTATCTTATCTAATCTATCTTATCTAATCTATCTTATCTAATCTAATCTATCTAATCTAATCTATCTAATCTAATCTATCTAATCTATCTATCTATCTAATCTATCTAATCTAATCACTTGCTGCGTGGATACATGTCTAGATTTCCCAAACCGTTGGAATAAACTTTGTGAAAATTACCTTTAAAGAAATCTGTCTTAATTTGTGAACTTCAGCTGCAGCATTGCAGCCCCAACAGCACCAACTTCAAAATGTGCATTTGTTACTTTCAACCCAAGTTTTTTAAAATATGTACTGGAATGAGGTCTCAGATCACATTTACCTTTGAGGAATGAGCTGCTTCTTAATGCTGCACCACCACCCTCAGTCAGGGCATCCTTCTCAGTAAACAGATGTTTTATGTACTTATCCTTCACGCTACATCAGCCTCCCACTCATCCATTTATCCACAGCTCCATATTTCTCTCCCTCTTAAGATCCTTTCAATTAAACTTTCCGGCTGATCATTTACTTAACAAAGCACTACGCTGCTCAGTCTCAGCGCTTGGAATATGTTTTGAATTTGTGCCAGGTGCTTGCATTTCCTCTCGCTGTAAACACTGTTTTAGAAGTTAAATTAACTTTTACCAATGCCTCCTTTCTAAGAAGGGAGGCACAATACCATCACAACCAAATGGCCACAGTGTAAAAGCGATACGACTTTGGATTCAGTCAGAGAAAATGAGCTCCTGAAGCAGTTCTTAGCTTTGATTGACTTGTAGCAAATAAAATAATAAAGCACAGCTGCAGGACTTTTCATGCTCCTGTGGTTTTTGTGGCTTTGCTCGCTGAATATTCTTACTGCAGTTAATTTCCTCCCTCAGGTAACATTTGAATTTCTTCTTCCCAGATTCATTCAAGTGTGGGATTTCATATTTATCTATATATTAATTGGCAGTTCATCAGGAGTGCTGGGTTTACAAAGAACACCTCTTTGGAATGGTGGTGCTGAGCCGACTCCTCTAATAACATGTCCTTTTATTGATGGTGCACAATTCTGCTATTATGTCAGTTTATGTTGACCATCAGCAATAAACAGTAGCTGGCAGGTTATGTTGGGATGATGACATCATGCACATCCTCTCCAAATTGAACAATCACAGAAAGCAAATTACAACCCCAATTCCAATGAAGTTCGGACCTTGTGTAAAATGTAAATAAAAACAGAATACAATGATTTGCAAATCCTCTTCAACCTATATTCAATTGAATACACCACAAAGACAAGATATTTAATGTTCAAACTGATAGACTTTTTTGTTTTTGTCAAATATTTGCTCATTTTGAAATGGATGCCTGCAACACATTTCAAAAAAGTTGGGACGGGGCAACAAAAGACTAGGTAAGTTGATGAATGCTCAAAGAACACCTGTGTTGTGAAAGTATCGTGACACGGACCCACAACAGGGGGTGTAAATGAACGGACAATGGATAAGCCAAAAGTAACAATTTAATGTTGTGAATCGCACAACGACGTACAGACAATAACAATATAGCGACTGTCAATTATACACCAGGTGACGTGTGGGCAGGCTCGACGATAGAAGACGCCTGGTGAGAGAAGAGCCGGATCCCACACAGCTTCCACTGCCAACGGAGCTGAAGAACACCGGAGCCGCCAAGCCCTGCGCCCCAGGTGGCCGCTGTCTTCAGCAGTCAGACCCGGTACTGCTGGCAGAGAACAGAGACAGTCCTGATGAGTGTGAGGTCACACACTCAGTAATCCCACAGTCTGTATTCAATAAGGAGGGAGAACCTCCACCTCCAATCACACACTCGTGCAGCTCCTGTCTAACCACTTATCTGGTTGGGGTGTGAAGCGAAGCCATCACTGATCACACCAAACGCCAATCCCACAGATAAGGACACACCACAGGAAAATGGCTGCAAAGAAGTTCAGACTATTAGTCAGTGTTTAAGTCAGCAGAGAAGTTACCTGATTGGTAGTTGATTTCTCGGCGGGGAGGTGGAGTTGCAGTCCAGCCTTTAAGGTGGTGGTGATGATGTGGATGAGTGACAGCTGATGCTGATGATGAGTAACAGCTGTCACTCCCGGTTGCTATGACGCCCTCTCCTGCTTGAAGCCCGCACTTCAAGCAGGGCGCCATCTGGTGGTGGTGGGCCAGCAGTACCTCCTCTTCAGCGGCCCACACAACAACCTGCTTGGAAACAGGTGAGTTTCATGATTGGGTATAAAAGGAGCATCCCCAAAAGGCTCACCCATTCACAAGCAAAGATGGGGCGAGGATCAACCACTTTATGAACAACTCCATGAAAAAATAGTCCAACAGTTTACGAACCATGTTTCTCAACATTTAATTGTAAGGAATTTAGGGATTCCATCATCTACAGTCCATAATATAATCAGAAGATTCAGAGAATCTGGAGAACTTTCTACATGTAAGCGGCGAGGCCAAAAACCACCACTGAATGCCCGTGACCTTCGATCCCTCAGGTGGCACTGCATTAAAAACCAACATCATTGTGTAGAGGATCTTATCACGCGGGCTCAGGAACACTTCAGAAAACCATTGTCAGTTAACACAGTTCATCGCTACATCTACAAGTGCAAGTTAAAACTCTCCAATGCAAAGCAAAAGCCACACATCAACAACATCCAGAAACACCGCCGCCTTCTCTGGGCCCGAGCTCATTTGAAATGGACAGACGCAAAGTGGAAAAGTGTGCTGTGGTCTGATGAGTCCACATTTCAAATTGTTTTTGGAAATCATGGACCTCGTGTCCTCTGGACAAATGAGGAAAAAGACCATCCAGATTGTTACCAGCGCAAAGTTCAAAAGCCAGCATCTGTGATGGTATGTGGGTGTGTTAGTGCCCATGGCATGGGCAACTTACACATCTGTGATGGCGCCATCAATGCTGAAAGGTACATCCAGGTTTTGGAGCAACACCTGCTGCCATCCAAACAATGTCTTTTTCAGGGAAGTCCCTGCTTCTTTCAGCAAAACAATGCCAAGCCACATTCTGCACGTGTTACAACAGCATGGCTTCGCAGTAAAAAAGTGCGGGTACTAGACTGGCCTGCCTGCAGTCCAGACCTGTTGCCCATTGAAAATGTTTGGCACATTATGAAGCGCAAAATACGACAACAAAGACCCTGGAATGTTGTACATCAAGCAAGAATGGGAAAGAATTCCACCTACAAAGCTTCAACAATTAGTGTCCTCAGTTCCCAAATGCTTATTGAGTGTTGTTAGTAGGAAAGGTGATGTAACACAGTGGTAAACATACCACTGTCCCAGCTTTTTCGAAACATGTTATAGGCATCCATTTCAAAATGAGCAAATATTTGCACAAAAACAATAAAGTTTATCAGTTTGAACATTAAATGTCTTGTCTTTGTGGTGTATTCAGTTGAATATAGGTTGAAGAGGATTTGCAAAACATTGTATTCTGTTTTTATTTACATTTCACACAACGTCCCAGCTTCATTGGAATTGGGGTTGTACAATATTACCTCTTAATTAGACTACTCACAAGCACTCAAATAAGACATCATTTGAATATCTTGGGTGTCTATTGAGCTGAAATCAAGTACATTTTTCAAGTATTTTTCTGCTACAATTCCCTTGCTTACCATAGCAACAGTGTAATTGCCTGTTTCTTGTCTGTGAGGTGAAGGACCAATAAAAAAAATCACATGAAGTACGTAGACCAGAGATTCCCACCCTGCTCATGGAGAGCCCCTGCACTGCATGCTTTCCAGCTCTTCCTACTCCACCCAGAGCTAATTAAAGGGTATTCTCATTCAATCAAGAGCTCGGAAACACCAGCGTTAATTAATCAGGTCTGAATAGAGCAGGTAGAAGCATGCAGGGCAGATACTATCCAGGAGCAAGGCTGGAGACCCCTGACGTAAATACACATAATAATTGCTGATGAAGTTATTTATTTGCAGTTCAGCAGCATGCTGGATAGCAGACAGTCCGACAGACCAAAGTGGGTTTAACTGCAGGCAGGAAGTGATTAAACCAAACTCTATCTTAAAAACCAATAAACTGACAGAGTGGAAACGTGGGACTTATATATTGTGGCATGACAAGTGAGTGATACCCGGTGTGCCAGCAGAATGAGAAAAGACAAAGTAAGGTGACACTCGCAGTCACACAAACACAGACAGAGTGATCGTGAGCGCCTTCAGAAACAGACACAATAAACCCAAAATCCCACAAGAACAGAGAACAGACAGAAAACAGGCAGACAGTGAAACCCGACATCAGCATAATTTTCAGTAATGTTTTCCCTGGACACCATAGCAACCATTTACATACATCTTATTGTGGTTTATAGTGAAATAAGTCTTTATTAACATTTTTTTTTCTGGTTTTACACTGTGTTTATGCTGGGTTTCCAGATGCCCTTCCTCCCCACGACCACATAATTAAAGTATAAACCATCAATTAATCACAGCTGGAGTCCTAGTAGATTCCACATAATGCAAATATATATATATATATATATATATATATATATATATATATATATATATATATATATACAGTACAGGCCAAAAGTTTGGACACATCTTCTCATTCAATGCGTTTTCTTTATTTTCATGACTATTTAGTACATTGTAGATTCTCATTGAAGGCATCAAAACTATGAATGAACACATGTGGAGTTATGTACTTAACAAAAAAAGGTGAAATAACTGAAAACATGTTTTATATTCTAGTTTCTTCAAAATAGTCACCCTTTGCTCTGATTACTGCTTTGCACACTCTTGGCATTCTCTCGATGAACTTCAAGAGGTAGTCACTTGAAATGGTTTTCCATCAGTCTTGAAGGAGTTCCCAGAGGTGTTTAGCATTTGTTGGCCCCTTTGCCTTCACTCTGCGGTCCAGCTCACCCCAAACCATCTTGATTGGGTTCAGGTCCGGTGACTGTGGAGGCCAGGTCATCTGCTGCAGCACTCCCTCACTTTCCTTTCATTCATAGTTTTGATGCCTTCAGTGAGAATCTACAATGTACTAAATAGTCATGAAAATAAAGAAAACGCATTGAATGAGAAGGTGTGTCTAAACTTTTGGCCTGTACTGTATGAACAAGCCCTAAAGGCCCAGTCCCACTGGGGAGAGGATTAATTGCACATGAATTGAGTATACATATTTCGGGCGTTCGTTGTCCTCAACAAAATTGGCCAGGAATGACAAATTTCTCAGTATGACTTACAGATATATTAATAATGTATCGAGAATATATGACGAACAATCATGGATATATAATGCATGTATTGAGGAAACGGATCAGATGGATTGCGATTATCAAGGAAGTATTACGGATGTACTGAGAATGCATCACGCACATGTTGCGGAAACAGCGGTTGTATTACGCATGCGCGGCATCTGCATTGCAGTCATAAAAGAAGTACATTTGGGCCTTTAGGCATCACTATTCACACCAACACCACAGCCTCTGGAGCAATTGCTGGACTTGAACAAGTTGATTGGTATGTTGTTGGATGGCAGCAACTATCACACTACATCTTTGAGGATGCATAACTACATCTGTACATCTCCACAGTTGGACTGGCAATGACTGGCAAGTATGTCGATTTCTGCCACATTTATATAGTACTTTGCGTTTACGTGAAGTGTTTGTTATGCTTTCACAAATTGTCCGCAAATCAGATGCAAAGCAGACATAATACAAATGCTTTATCCGTAACCACTCTGTATGCATTTGCTACAACTTATTTTAGTTTGTGATGTGGACGTGATAGGCACGCTATATATCCGTTTTACACACTGACCCAGTCCGCTGCCAAGCTGCAATACACCATCAGTTGCGGATATCAGCAGATAACGGCGGATATACAGTGCATAGATTATGTATTGAGTATGTAAGGCGGATGTCATCCGCAACCATAATTTTGTGCTGCTCAAAAATCCTGGCAACGGAAAAACGTGCCTCTGCGGATAATTGCGTTTGCGGATGTCAGCCGAATCATACAAGCATGTTTCACAGATATTGCGGATGTTTAGCGAATATAAACCAAGTTTGTGCGTAATTCATGCACAAATCTTCCTAAATGCCAGTGGGATCGGGCCTTAAGCACCAGATCCATAGAGGCAGGAGTCTACCACAGCCAACAAGACCCAAGATGCAGGCTGTGCAAATGTGCTCCGGAGACAATCCAGCACATAGTATCAGGATGCAAGATGCAAGCTGGGACAGTGTACACTGAGAACAGAAGTGGGAATCTCCAGCTTCAGAAAGTAAAAGCCCTACCATGTGTTGCTTCTACCTGTGCACCAAAAACAGATCATCTCAATAATTAGCTCATTCATTTGCCTGAAGAGTTGAACTAATTACAATCAGCTGATTTATTAGGAAGATGGAACAAATATGTGGTTGGACTTTTACTTTCTGAAGCAGGAGTTTTACACCTCTGACTGAGAGGCACAACCAAGTATCAGGAATCATATACAGGAACATCTGTGCTGCAAACAGATTAGAAGTCCCCAAGTGCCAATGGGAGATGCCACCAAAGATGGTTGAGAACAACAGGGCTAAGGTGCTGTGGAACTTCAAATTCCAGACAGACAAGCAGCTGCTGGCCAACCAACCAGACATAGCGGTGGTTGACAAAGGAACCCACAGTTGTAGTCGATGTGGCAATACAAGCTGACAGCAACATTAAAAAGAAGGAGCATGATAAAATCAAGAAGTATCAAAGGCTGAAGCAGCTACTGGACCAGCTGTGAAAGATGATGTCCAAAGTGGTCCCAGTGGTAACAGGTGCACTAGGAGTTGTAACCCCCCAACTTGGAAGCATGGCTCCAGCAGATTCCAGGCACAACATCAGAGGTGTCTGTCCAGAAGAGTGCAGTCCTAGGAACAGCTAAGATACTGCACCAAAACCTGAGGAACACACATACCACCCTCCATGGGGGGAATTTATATATATATATACAAGGTCTGTAATAAAAGTAACGGACCTTATTATTTTTTTCAAAAACCATATGGATTTGAATCACGTGTGATTACATCAGACATGCTTGAACCCTCGTGGGCATGCAAGAGTTTTTTCACGCCTGTCGGTTACGTCATTCGCCTGTGGGCAGTCTTTGAGTGAGGAGTCGCCCAAGCTCTCATCGTTTTTTCATTGTTTAGGAATGGCTCAGAGACTGCTGCTTTGTTTGATCAAAATTTTTTCAAAACTGTAAGGCACAACTGAATGGACACCATTCGATAAATTCAGCTGGTTTTCGGTAAAAATTTTAACGGCTGATGAGAGATTTTGGTCTGGTAGTGTCGCTTTAAGGACGGCCCACGGCGCCTGATGGCGATCTGCGCTTCGAGGCGGCAGCGTCTCGCCGTTTCAAGTTGAAACTTCCACATTTCAGGCTCTGTTGACCCAGGAAGTCGTCAGAGAACAGAGAACTTGCAGAAGAAGTCGGCATGAGGAGTTTATTCGGACATTCCATTGTTAACGGACATTTTGTAATGAAAGAACGTGCGGGCAGAGTCGCATGTCAGGCCGGACCCGACCGCGGGGGGTCGCGACAGGAAAAACACCTCCGTTGGAAACCTTAACGGGCAAGTTGGAACATGCCCAAGCTGTTAAACAATTTCTCAGTTACTCACTTGTTGAAAGCCATCAAAAGCCGCCTGAATTTTACAAATGGTTTTCAACACAGAGGTGTTTTTCCTGTCGCGGCGCACACAGATTCGTCGAGTCATCACGGAAACGACTCGGCGAATTTGCGCGCACGTCTTTCATTACAAAATGTCCTTAAACAGTGGAATGTCCGCATAAAGTCCTCATGCCGGCCTCTTCTGAATCTTCTCTGATCTCTCACGACGTCCTGGGTGAATTAAGCCTTAAATTAGAATGTTTTCAGGTCGAAACAGGCCGACGACGGAAACCCTGGAAACACTGCGCAACGTCCCGCTCCGTGGGAAGTCCTTAGAGCGACAGAAACACCCCATAATCTCTCATCAGCCGTTAAACTTTTCACCGAAAACCAGCTTAATTTCTCCAATAGTGTCCACTCGGATATCCCTCACAGGTCCTAAAAAAATGTTGATAAAGCAACGCGCGCCGTCCGCAGCGGCTATTCAGACAAAGAGATTCCAACGGGCGGGGTGGAGCACTCCTCACTCAAGGCCTGCCCACAGGCGAATGACGTCACCGACACGCGTGAAAAAACTCACGCATGCGCACGAGGGTTCAAGCATGTCTGACATAAAAACATATGAATCAAATCCATTTATTTTTTTGAAAAAAATAAAAAGGACCGCTTTTTTCATCAC